>NC_143424.1:1286500-1620500 GCF_059467195.1 Physcomitrium patens
TCGACTCAAGTTAATAACATGTCCTCTTCAAGTATTAAATTTTTTCTTTTTGAGTTAATTTTGACTTAAATCAGTTCCTAATTTCTTTCTACATATTCTTATATTCTTTATTTCTAATATATCTAATTTTTACTTCTTTATGGACTTTTAAAGTAAGTAGAAGCCTACTTTGTAAAAAGATAGCATTTACACTGTTAATTTTACCTTCTTTTGGACTATTGTCTATTTTTTAAGATAATTTTTTACAATAATTGAAGTAAGCTCTTTTATAATATAATAATTTCTTCACTCTTTTTACTTGTTAATTATATTACATGACAACATTGGAAAAGTCATACATGTCTATGCTACACTTTTCATGTCCATGATTTGACTAATACCAAAAATTGTAAAGTTTGAGTGGAGTAAAAAATGTCAAGAGGTATTTGATACTCTTAAAGAAAAATTTAGTACCTTTCCTATCTTAAGACCATCTAATTGGATATTAATCTTCCATATGCTTTGTGATATTTTGTTGGTGGCCATAAAAAACATCTTATATCAAGCAAGTAGAAAGAAAGGCAAGCACTATTCTATAGACTTTGCTAGAAAACAATTAAATCTTGTGAAAAGGAATATACTATCATAGAATGTGAATGCCTTACTATGGTTTTTTTTTGTCAAGAAATTTAGGCACTATCTTCTCATAAATCTAGTAGTATTTTTTGTAGACCACATGGCAATCAAATACCTTATTAATAAAGTAGATTTGAATGGTAGATTTATAAGGTGGATGCTTCTACTAGAGGAATTTGATTATATCATAGAATTCAAGGTTAAAAGATACAAAAGCAACTAGAACATGTATCTAATTGTCAAAATTAATTAATGAAACTCCAATTGACGATGCCTTCATAGATGAAAGCTAATTTTTTTGTTTCAACCACTCCTACTTGATATGAATTAATTACCAAGTTTTTAAGAATTCAATTCCTTCCTTTTCATCTTTCTAAAATAGAACTTAAGAAGATGAGAATCATTAGTAAATACTATGTTATAATTAGAAGTAAATTATATAGACATAGAATTGACAAGTTGTTAAGGAGGTGTGTGATGGGCAAAGAAATTCCTACCATTCTATCAGCATGTCATAATAGTATATATAGGGGTGACTTTTTGAGAACCTTGACTAACCAAAAAATCTTTAGAATTGGATACTATTGGCCCACATTATTTCAAGGTGCATATAGATATACTAAAACATATGACACATGTCAATGGTATGCTAAAAATGATCTAAAGATGAATTTGCCTTTTTATGAGTCTTTACCTTTAATTTTCTTTGAAAAATAGAAAATTAATTATATTGGAGAGATTTCTCCAAATTCCACTAGTAGTATAAAATATATAATGGTAGTAATCAAATATTTAATCAAGTGGGCTTAGACAAAAGTACTTAAGCCAATCATGCTAAGCAAGTTGCTAGATTTTTCTATGAGCAAATTAACACTAGATTTTGATGTCCAAAAATCTTGATTAGTCATAGAAAAAAATATTTTTTGAATGAAGCAATAAAAGACTTAACCTCACAATTTAAAATTGATCATAGGAAGACTACTCCTTATTATCCTTAAACAAATGGATATATAGAACGGATCAACCAAACCTTGGTTAATATTTTCAAAAAAATTATAATAACATCCAATCAAGATTGGAATATAAAGCTCCTTGCAGCCTTATAGACTCATAGGATGATATTTAAGATGACAACCTGAGCAATCCTATTTTCTTTGGTTTATAGCATAGAAGCCATTTTATTGATCAAATTTGAGATTTTTTTTTTGTATCATCTTAACAAAAAGATTATTTACTAACTAATCTTTAATTGATAGGATTAAATGGTTAAAAAGTCTAGATGAGGCCAAAAGATGATGTTCTCAATATATAGATGTAATTCAAATAAGTAGAAAAATCACCTTTGATAAACAATACAAGATTAGAACCTTATAGTCTTAGCATAATAGTCTTTTTAAAAGATGCTAGGAGATTAGATTTTCTTGACAAATTTGATGCTATATGATTGGATACTTATTTGATTAAAAAAGTCTTTCCAAATAATTCAATTAGATTTCAAATTTTTAACGGTGAAGATTTTCCTACTAGAACTTCAAAAAATAGATATAAGGAATAGAATGTGATTTTTACCATACATAGTATCAAATAATTCATTCCTAAATTCACTCTTATTCAATTCCGTAAGTGATGAATTATCAAGATTGGATAGAATTTAGAAAACTAAAACATTAGAATTCAAGATATGCCATAATCATATTCATTTGCCTTGTCTTTTTTTCAATTTAGTTCATTCACCAAACAATTATAGATATTCTAAGTGAAGGAAAAAAGTATCAATTAGACTCTTATAAAATAATAATAATAATAATAATAAAATAATAAAATAATAAAATTTAATAAGAAATTTTAAATAAAATAATCTATTCTAGGTTCTTCTTTTCTACAATTCATCCCAAATGGTCACCATGTTTGAGTCATACAATTGATTCACTTATAGATTTAATTGCAAAAAATGCACTTATGGTCTTTAAAGCCATTAGTTTAGGAATTTAATATAGAAAATTTGAGATAAATAGCAATTAATAGGATGTAATGGTAGAGTAGGTCTTTTGCAAAAATTCCTTGAGAAAGAATTCCAAAGTAGATAATCTTTTTTCAATTTAGCTAGTATAAGTCTTCAGGTGATATTATTGGTTTTTATTGACATTAAAGGATTTAAATTAGATTAGAAGGTGAGGTAGAATTCTTGATTCAAAACAGTCCAACAAGGACAAAAGAAAGAAAAGAAAGAGACAAAAACAGAAAGAAGAATAGGAAAGCAGAGAAAAACAAAAGCAAAAAAGAAGGAAAAAAGAAAAAGAATAAAGAAAAAGATGGAAGGGAGGCAAGAGGCTTTCTCCGAATTCCTGCAGCCTCCTTACCTACAAGGGTCCGGGCCACCCCAGGTCCTCTCTCACAATTAATGAGCTCCGGGCACTCCGGAACTGTTCATCTATCTTCTTCGGATCATGGGAGTGTTGTGGTGCAGCCTTCTAGATCTCGATTGTTTTCTCTGATTCTTCGTAAGCATCAGGGCGATTTCTTTGACTGTGAAGCTACTGTCGACGACCTTGTTAAGGTTGCTGCAGTGTGTTGCGGATTTTCGTCATCGACATTTCCTTGATTCTAGTTTTTTTTGTGTAGTTCCGTGGTGGCGGTGCCGTCGTCATTGGTTTCTTTTGTTTTCCCTTATAGTCATCTTTTGTTATCTCTGTATTTATTTATTTATTTTTTAATTTTCTGTCCTGAGCATCGGACTCTCCAGAGTCTTCATGTTTTTTTAGGTTGATTCCCTACAAATTAGTGGCTGCTGGCGTGTGATCCAGCTGTTCTCTTCCGATTCGTTTTGTGTTTAGAGTGTTCAGTAGTGTGTTTTTAGGGTCACAATTGCTGCAACTAGTGCGACGTTCAAGTTGGTGCGGTTGGTGTGGTTATTCCCTTCTTGCATGTGGTGGTTGGTGTGCTCTTGGACAATGGCGGATTCTAGGTTGTGGAAGTGGTGCTGATACCAGTTCGGTATAGACGGTGGTGTTGATCATCTTGCTCTTGGTGTGTGCCGTCGGTCAATGGCTGTCGACGCTGATTCTTCTTTAAGCTGGTGGATTGGCATGGTTCGGCGCTATTCTTGTTGTGCTACTATGGTAAAGTTGCGCAGTTGTCAGACCGAGCTTATGAGTTGATTTTCTTAGACCAAATTCTTTCTCGGTTTAGTGCATTCAACCGTGAATCTGTAGGTTATTTATTGACAAACACTATCATAGTAGGATTCAGCATTTTGTTGAATTACATTTGATTACTTGATGACGTTGCGTTGTGAGCATCGAGGCTGATTTGGTGACCAATAGCATTCCATCGAAGCAGCTAGACACCTCGAGTATCCCTGTATAGCGCGGCCTCCATAGAGATTCTAAAAGGGAGGTTAGATCACCAGCAAGTGGCGTATTGCAGCAGATCCTGGCCTTGATTGACTCTTGTTTTTTTTTCTTCACAGTAACATTAGTTTCTTTCCCTCCATCTCTCGTGGTTCACATTCAAAGGACAGGAAGCGGCGGTTGGTCTTCCTCTTCGCTGCGTGCATCAAGTGTTCTGACCTTCAGTACAACATTGTCTATCAACGGCCTTATAGTGGGTAGGAAACATCATGCAGTGGCCCACGGTGATCTGCTTGGTAATCAGTTAGCGTGTTCCTTCCTTGTCGATTGATTAAGCTTGAATTCCCTGATCTTGTCAAGACCACTCGATCGGGGCGGCTGTGGTGCCACCGAGGTGGTTCTGGTGTTGTCTACTAACAGGGTTATTCAGCAACAATAAATGGTTTGATTGCACCCACTTCCATTTACTTTCCTCGCCAACTATGTTCTACACAGCGACGGCATCCGTGGAAGTAGCTCAGATTGACTTAGGAGGATTGCAGTGCGAAGCCAGTCGCTGGTCCAGCGGGGTACGAGAAGGGAGTTGGCCAACTTCCCTTGTATCGATTGAGCAGTGACTACGACTACTGCATTGCTCAATTGGCTCGTGTACAAACTGACATCGGCAGCATTTTTTACTTACAACAACAAGCAAAAAATCTTTAGGAGTCCTGTAGATAGAATATTAGGTAGTGCCAATTGGATTGTAGTGAGAAGACTAGGATAAACAGCTAGCTGTGAAGTTAAGGTTATCATTCTGTTGTGAACAAATAACACCGATAATGGTGGTTTTTGTGATTTACCGCTCCTTCTCCCTTAGTACTGCGTCACCAACGACATCCGCATGGTCCTCTCTACGTTCAAATACTCCATTATAATCATCACGATAGGGTGAAGTAGCTGCATCTCTGCATTTGCCCTGGTCCAAGCTCATCTTCGACATCCTTTCATTGCGTGAGAACTCTTCAAGCGTTAATAAGGTTGGGCAAAACGAAGGTAAAGTGCTAGTGGAAGCAGAGGCTCTTCTTCGATAGTTTGTTATCAATTTGGAAGTAAGCAAGATCTCAAAATTGTATGATTGAATTTAGGGTGAATAAAAACAATTGTGCGACTTAATGAAGTTAAGTCGATGTAGATGATATTTTAATTTAGATGAATTAGGATTTAAAGTGGATGAAAAATTATAAATGAAGGTTGATTAAAAATTGATGAATTTTCATTTGTATATGAGAAATTATTCATGGATGAAAACTCATTAGATGGAAATTTCTTTGGAATGAATTTTGAATTTTTGGATGATAATTAATACTAGATAAAAAAAAAATTAAAATTAAAAATCCTATAGACTTGAATTAAATCATCTAAAAAATTATTTTTTTCAATAAGAATTTTGTTAAGTTAATTAAGTATCTTATATTATTGTTATTGTAAAGATTGAAGATAAAATTTAATTAGTTGAGAATTAAAAATTTTAAAAAAACAATTAAATTATAAGTTAATTAATATTGGTGAATTAGAATGGATTACATATTAGAAGGATTTATGTTGATCATTATTGGAATTTTTATTGAAATTATTAGATACATAATGAAATAATAATAAGAACTTGTTGAAAAATCTAGATAATTAAATTATTACAAATTAGAATAGACTTCTAACTAGTAGAGGTTTATTTACTCTACTTAATATATATAAGCAAGTTGTTAGAAATTATACATTTGGATATTTGTGGACCAATGAGAATGCCATCAATTACAAGAACAAAGTACTTTGTCACATTTATTGATGATTTTTCAAAGAAGTTGTAGATTTTTATCATCAAATCTAAGAGTGAGAGTTTTTTAAGATTAAAAGAATTTAAGGTACTTAAAGAAAAGTAATGTGAGTGACAAGGAATTACATACAAACAATAGAAGTGAATGCTTATCATAGTATTTTGATGATTTCTTGAAGATTCAAGGTATTATAAGACAAACCTCTATTCCTTATACTCCACAACAAAATGGAGTTGCTAAAACTGCAAATCAAACTATTGTGGAGATGACAAGGAGTATGCTATATGGTCAACACTTTGGCGATGAATTTTAGGTATAAATCATAGTAAATGCGATGTATACAAAGAATAAATGTCTTATAAGTGCAGTCACATCAATGGCTCTAAAAGAAGTGTAGAGTAGGAGAAAACCTTACATTTCATAGATGAGGACTTTTATATATATTAATTATGCAAAGATACCAAATTATATGAGATTCAAACTTGATGCAAAAGATACAAAATGTATAATTGTTGGATATTGTGAAGATACTAAGGCATATAGATAATGTGTTTGGATACCAAGAAGATCATTAAAATTTGTAATATTTAATACAAATATCTTATAATCATTACTTGCCTTGTACATCAAGGCATGTGTCCTACAAAGTCAACACATATTGGAGGTCCTATAGAACATCGCCAAGTAGCCCTAAGTTAGATAGAATATATAGAGACAAGAATGAAGTCCTCTTCACTCTTGTTAATTCTTTTCTTGCTTCTAGTCTAGTTTCAAGGATCTCTAATTTTCTTGTCTTTTGGCAATAGCCATTCCAGTTTCTTTTTGAATATACATATTGAGTTATTTCTATTTTGTCATCTTTCTTTGAAAAAAGTCTCACTTGTTTATTTGTTTTTATCAAGTTCTTGTTCTTGATAGATTGATAAGAATACACTTACAATATCAAAGCTTTTTTTAATCTTGATTAAGAGTGGATTACCCCTTTTTCTTGATAAGACATAAGCATATTAGAAGTTACAGATTACCTTCTTCTAAACTGATATTGTTCTTAGTATTTTCTTTGTTCTCAAGCCCTCTCTTCTATTTGTCTTGAGCGATATTAGATATTTTTTTTTTTTAAGTGTTATCATGGCAGACTTTACTGAAATGAAGTGTGCAATGGCACAAATGCAAGAATAATTGAAGAAGTTAATGCTTGTGATGCATCAACTCAATTTACCACCATAAGGAGCAATAAAATTAGTAGAAAGTGAAGATATGGAAATGATTGGAGCTGCTTCAACATCTGCACCAAATCATGTCCCTTCTCCTATATTGGAACGTCCTTCCAATATTAGAGAACTAAGAATTGTCCTAACCGAGAAGTTTGATAGCACCACATCAAAGTTTAAAAGTTTTATCAATTAAGTACAACTTGGGATTGAACTTCAACCTCAAAGCTATCCAATTCCAAGATCGCAAGTTAGATTCATTAATACGCTTCTTTCAAGTTCAGCATTATCATAGTTTTCATCTCTTCTTGAATGACGAGATCCAATATTGAATAATTTGGAGGCTTTTTTGGCAAAGTTTTGATCCATGTATGGAGAACATGATACAATTCAAGTTGTAACCAACAAGATTCATATTTTGCGACAAGGTAATCAATCAATTACGTTGTACACTTCATAGTTTTGATAACTTACAACTGATATCAAGTGGGATGATGCTGCACTTATTAGCCAATTTCTGTACGGATTACAATATGAGGTAAAAAAAATTAATAATCAACTTACTTGATCTTCAAACATTGAGTCAAGCAATCAATTTTGCTATAAAGTGTAATAATAGTCTTTTTGAATTTTGATCTAAAAACCATACAAGTGGACCTCAACATTACTATAATTCAATGGCAACACCAACATCTCTTCATCACATATGTTTGAAAGTAGAGGATATGCAAATTGATGCGATACGTTTCAAACTTCTTACTAAGCAAAAAAAGACTTGTCGTTGTCAGGAAGGATTGTGCTTATATTGTGGAGAGCCTAAGCACACTGCTCAACATTGCCCAAAGAAGCAACGCAACCATAAAATGAAGAGTACAGCTATCAAAAAAGATAGTATCTCAAAAAACAAGTTTCTCCAGCTACAATAGAGACCGTGTGGTTGGAACCTTGTACAACACCTAGTAAAGGTCCTATTCTCTTTTCAGAACCCTCTCCTTATTTTATGATAAATATTATTTTATGACCTGAATACCACAAAGCCTTTACTTTGTTAGATTCAAGAGCCTTAGTATGTTTCTTACATGAAGAATTTACAAAAAGACATTGCATACTTTTAGTGAAGAAAACTAAACCTGTTTATATAGAAGTCATAGATGGTCATCCGTTGTCTTCAAGAGATGTTACTCATGAAACCCTTCTTATAGAAGTAGCAACTAATGGTTATAGTAGCTTTGTAATATTTAATATTATTAGATCTCTTTCTAATCCATTCATTTTAGATTTATCATGGCTAGAAAAATATAATCCTAAAATAGATTAGACTTCTCATAGTCTTGACTTTTTTGAAAGTATAACTAAGAGCGTAGTTAATCAAGTAGAAAGTCATAAGTCTAGTACAATTAAACTTATATTTGTAGGTACAAGAACTTTCTTGCATGTTGCAAAAGAAAGATCACCTTATGTCATTTATGCCACACTTGTTTCTATAGGTGGAAAGACTTGAAGTAGCATTCTAAGCCAATATCAAGATTTTTAAGATGTATTTGAGAAGAAAAATGTGGATATTCTTCCATAACATCGTTCCTATGACTGCTCAATTGACCTTCAAGAAAAAGCACAACCGCCATTTCGACCAATCTATAATTTATCACAAAATTAGCTATTTAAAATCAAGGACTATATTGAAGAAAATCTAGCCAAGAACTTCATAGGCCATTCCAAATCTCTGGCAGGAGCTTCAATTTTATTTGTGAAGAAAAAAGATGGATCATTGTGGATGTGTGTCGATTATGAAGGACTCAACAAAATCACCATCAAGAACAAGTACTTACTATCTTTGATATTTGGATTCCTTAATCAATTGAATCAAGCTAAGATCTATACAAAAATACATCTACAAGGAGCATACAATCTAGTATGCATGAAAGAAAGAGATGAATGGAAGATTTTATTTCGAATAAGGTATGGACATTTTGAATACAATGTCATACCTTTTGGACTTACAAATGCACCAGCAGCATTCCAACATCTAATAAATGATGTCTTTTGGGAGTTTTTAGATGATTTTGTTGTTTGTTACCTATATGACATCTTAATCTATTCTAAAAACATAGAAGAACATGAACTTCATGTTTGTCATGTATTACAAAAACTAAGAGATGCAAGACTCTATGCCAAGATAAAAAAAGTGTGTATTTTATACTACTCAAGTTGACTTCTTAGGATATATCATTTCAAATGATGGACTTATGATGAATCCTAAAAAAATTCAAATTATTATGGATTGGAAGATTCCAAAAACAGTAAGAGAGGTCTAATGCTTTTTGAAATTTACCAACTATTATTGGATCTACATCAAAGACTCCTCTTAAGTTGCAGCTCCACTTACATATTTGATTTATAAAGACAAACTTCAATGGAATAAAGAAGCGGAAGTAACATTTAAAACTTTGAAGACAACCTTTGTTTTTGCACCAATCTTGTATTGCATTGATTTTTCTAAGCCATTTTTTATGGAAACAAATGCATTAGACTTTGCTTTGGATTTCGTATTATCATAAATGGGAATACATGATAAACTTCATCTAATAGCTTTTCATTCTAGAAAATTTTCAATAGCCGAGATCAAGCACAAGATCCACAATAAAGAACTTCTTACAATCATGGATTTGTTTTAAGAATGGTACCATTATCTAGAAGGTGCTTCTAAGCCAGTCACCGTGTATATGGATCATAAGAACCTTGAATATTTTATGTCAGCACGTATTTTGAAATATTACCAAGCCCATTAAAGTATGTCTTTGTCAAGTTTTAAATTCAAGTTAACTTATCGACTAGAAAAATAACAAGGTTTGTTAGATACACTCTCTAGACGATCTTACCTTCTACCAAAGAAAGGAGATGCAACTTTCAATCAACAATGGACAATTTTCTTGAAGCTAGAGCATCTTCATCTTTGAGCAATGAAATCAACACTAACTATTGATTCAACTTTTATTAAGCAAGTTCAGTCAAGTATGTCTTCTGATCTTCTTATTCATGATATTAAAAAAAATCCTTTAAAGTCTTATGATACTTCCAAGTTTGCATCAAGATTTTAGTGGACTCTTTTCAAGATTCTAAAAGTGGATATAAAACTATCTTCGACATTTTGTCCTCAAATTGATGGACAAACAAAGCATGTTAAGCAAGTTTCAGAGAAGTATTTAAGATGTACCATAAACTACCAATAAGATGATTAGACAACTCTTTTGCCATTGGCAGAGTTTGCTTACAATAATACATTATATTCTTCTATAAAACAAACATCTTTTTCCTTGCCAATTATGGTTATCATCTACGATTTGATACTTTTGACTTTTCAAAAGTTGATAATCTTGTGGTGAAAGATTTGGCAATTCATTTATTAGAGCTACATGCAATGATGAAGGTGCAATTAAAAGAAGCTTAAGAACAACAAAAGGTTAATGCGCATGTCTATCAAAAAGAACAACCACCATTCTACATGGATGATAAGGTATGGTTACTTTGTCGTAATATCAAGACCACTCGTCCTCATGACAAGTTGGACTATTGAAGACTTTGACCATTTTCTATTTTTGTACAAATCAATTCAGTTGCATATTATTTATACCTATTGGAGTCAATAAAAATCCATCCAATATTCCACGTGTCTCTTCTTGAACTATACAAGACAGTGGACTTATCAAAAAGAAGATAAGTTCCACCTCTTCCTATAGAAATAGACAATAATGAAGAGTTCAAAGTGGAAGAAGTCTTAGATTCAAGGCGATGCCAAAATAAATTAGAATATCTTGTCCATTGACATGGATATGATATTAGTGAATGTACATGGGAGCCAATAAAGAATCTTACAAATGCAACAAAAGTGGTAGAGGCTTTTCATCGACGACATCCATCAAAATTAAGATGAAAACCTTCCTTATAAAAGAAATAAGATCTAGGCAAGATAACCTTTTATTTTTAATTCTTGTTTGTGGCTTCTTTGTAGTTGTGACGCTAAAGAGATGGAGAACTAACAACGAGTGGATTTGACTCAAGAGCCTTTCTTTGCTGACCTACCAGACAAAAAATTATGATTGTCACAACCTTCAAAATGACGCAATTGACATGAAGATCTTCAAGAATGGCATATTCTTCTTCAAATAGATGGCGAGATATAACATATTTGGTATCACGACCTTGGAAGGGACTCCCGATGTTTGGTGATTTTACTAGAGATAGGAACAACTCTTGATGGTATTTCAAATGTTTTGTTCGAAGGAAGTTATGAAGGCCTCAACAACAATCAAATAATTGGGTGGTCTTTCCACCCTAATATGAGATACTATAGATGGTTGAGAGGCCCTATCAATCATCTTCGAAGAGAACAAAGATCAAAGTATGTCATGAATATAATTCGTCGCATCATAGATTTTTTCAACATATGATGACCGCTCCTCATGAAACTCATCCCTAAAAAGGGGGATAATGTCACAAATATATGCATGTAAGCTAATAATTACATGTATAAATAGATAGAAATAAATAAAAGTAGGTAAAAATAAGTTAATTCTATAATATTTATTATGGAAGCTTCTTAGAAGCTTCCTAGAAACTTCATAGATACTGCTTTGACTTTATAGGTATCTTTAATTGACTTTTTGGATTAGAAACGTGGTCAATAAGTTTGTAATATACCACACATGTTGTTAGCTTGAAGACCAAGCTAATTATGTGGCCCACACGTAGAAAAACTTGCCTTGTAAGTCAATGCATGTGTCCTACAAAGTCAACACATATTGGAGGTCCTATAGAACATTGCCACGTTGCCCTTAGTTAGATAGTATATATAGAGACAAGAGTGAAGCCCTCTTCACTCTTGTCAACTCTTTTCTTACTTCTAGTTTAGTTTTAAGGGTCTCTAGTTTTCTTATCTTTTGGCAATAGCCATTTCAATTTCTTTTTTAATATGCATATTGAGTTATTTATATTTTTTCATCTTTTTTTGAGAAAAGTCTCGCTTGTTTATTTATTTTTATCAAGTTCTTGTCCTTTACATGAAGATGGTAGAAATATGAATGAAGATGAAAAAACAAAGAAGATAAAGAAGATAGCCTCTATAATTCCTAAGTCTAGCAATTAAGATGTTGAAAATGATGATGATGATGTTGATAAGGAGTACCAACCTTTGAATGAAAAAAGACAAGCTTTAAAGGAGAAGAAGCTTGAAAGAAAGCATGGAGTACAATAAGATGATTCTTCTTCAAATGAAAGGAGATATTCTTTGAGAAAAAAAAGACCACGTGGTGAATGGTGGAAGAACTATATCTTTGCTCAAGTAAGTGAAAGACATGCCAATGTTGCACTTTTTAATAATCTATTGAATTTGTATGATGCAATGAAGTCCACAAATACTATGAAGTGGAAAAAGGGTATAGAAGAAGAGTACAAATCACTCTTGGATAATAGAATATGGAAATTGATTCACCTTCCACCAAATAAATCTTCAATTGATTGTATCTAAGTGTTTAAAATCAAAAGGGATGCAATGAAAAAATTTGTGAGATATAAGAGAAGATTATTTGCCAAAAACTATTCTTAAGTTATAAATATTGATTTTAATAAGATATTTTCTCCCTTGGCAAAATTCACCACCATTAGAATCATTATAGCAATTGAAGCAGCAATGGACTTTGAAATTCATCAAATAGATGTGAAGATGGATTTCTTGAATAGAAAATTAAAAAATATCTACATAGATCAACATCAAAGATTTGTTGAAAAAATCAAACAATAATTTCTAAGTTGATTAATAATACAAATGATAGAAGGTCAACAACAAGATACATATTTGTTATTAGAATAGAAGTCATACCATAGAATTATAAGAGATAATCAATAATTACAAGGTCCATAATAGAAGTAGAATACATGGCAGAAAGTCATGGTGCAATGGAGGCAATTTAGCTAAAAGAAGTTTTAGAAGATATTAAACTTGTGTAATTGGAAGCAATTTAAATGAAGTGTGATAACTAAGGATGCATTACTTTTACAAAGAATCCAAAGCATCACTTAAGAATCAAGCACATTGACATTCAATATTCTATATAAGAAAAAAGATTGAAATGGAAGTAATTGACATGAAATATTATGCAACAAAAGACGTGGTTGCTGATTTGCTTATAAAAGCATTAATAAAGGATACATATCAGAAGTTGACAAAAGCATTACGTTTAAAAGCCTTTGGTCAATAGCAAAGTGAGAGTGTTAAAGTAAAAATAAGATATTATATAGAAGATATTAGTTTAAGTAAGTTGCTAATTGACAAAGAATAAGAAAAGAATGAAGATAAAAAGATGAAAGATAAAGAGCGGTAGCTAATTTAAGAATAATTTAGAATTTAGTTGAATAAAGCAAAGAAGAATGAAGATGATTATAAATGAAGTTCAACTATAATAGATATAAACTCCTCATATAAATAAAGGGTGTTGGAAATAAGAAGTATCTCATTCCTTACTTCTTTCATGTATAAATTTTTTTATTTCTATTTACTTATATCTTACTTATTGTATTTCTTCAATAAATAAACAAAAATGAAAGAAAGATGAAAATAATGAAGGAACATCAAAAATAATTATAAAGAAAGAGAAATCATAGCAATAAAAGAATCCTATGCATGAAAAAGAAATAAAGAATATTTCTATAAAAGAAAGAAAAAATATATATATATATATATATATATATATAGATAAAAAAAATAAATGATCTTACTTATAAATTACAATCAAATATTGAGAATGTTACAAATTTAAAGAAGATATTAAAAAAAAATTAGTTAGAAAAGTTAAATTTATAATTAGTAAAATTTTAAAGATTACAAAATATAAATTTCATGTAGTTATTATTGATACAATAAATAAAAAAAAAAAATCTATAGGAGATATTATGACATCAAATATATAAGAAGCAAAGTCAATGAAAAGTAGTATAGATGAAGAGGATAAAATGTAAAATTTTGGAGATGTTTTATAAGTTAGATTTAGAAAAGAAGAAGATGTGATTTAAGCCTTTAGTCATTATTTTTAAAATCATTAGACAATGGCTATTACAAAAACTTTAGTAAAATTAGGAAATTTAAAAGAACTAATTTTAGCATTAATTGATTATGGTTCTAAGATTAATTTGATGTCAAAAGAGTTATATATATATAAAAAAAAATTGACCTATTCACATTGAATATGGGTGGATGATAAGATCAACAAATAATTCAAAAGAAGATTTATATGGAGCTTGTCCAAATATTAAAGTGATAATAGGAGATGTCATTCATGAACAAAAATATTTTGTACAAAATATGTCAACATTTCCTATTATATTAGGACAACCATATATTATTGCCATACAAATGAAAATAAAGATTATAGATAATGGTTTTTCTATGTAAGGATAAGAAGTTAAGATGGAAAGAGGATGGTATAATTTTTAACAATTTGTGCAAATTATGAAAGAAATTGGGATAGTTTTAGAAAAATGTTTTTGCTAAGGATACATAAAAAATTTGAAGATCTTGATGATTCAAAGGATTTTCATTAGAGGCCATTGTAAAAAGAGGTTGCAATAGTAGAAGAGATGATGGTTTTCTATTTAATAGAAGATATGAGGTTATTATAGGATTATTATAAGATAGATATATGTTATTCAAAAATATAAATAATTTAAGAAGAATAGAAAAAAAAATATCAATAATATGAAACAACAAGTTAAAAAATTGTAGACTGATTGATGAAGATGAATATATATCAAGATATTTGAAAAATCTTGTTTTGGTGATACTATGGATAAATTGTTAATGTTCTTGGATTTAGATTTTGAAGGAGGTAATAAAGTAATAAATGTGCATTCTAAATAATTTTATGATGGAATGAAAGAATATATGGATAAGTATGAAGTAAAAATGAATTTAAAATATAAGACCATTACAAAGAAGGTTAAACCAATAGCATTGCTACTACAATTGGATTTTAAAGAAAGCATTGAAAAGGCTTCTATGCAATCCAATTTAAGAAATCCAAAGAAAATAGGTCAAGAATTCAAGAATGAATTAACAATAGATGGTTTGAAAGTTGGATGTGAGATTTTTTTTTATAAGAAATAAAGATAGATGTCTCAAAAAAATGCTTTTATAATAATGGTATATATCTATTAAAAAAAATTAATGGAATGAAATTGAAGACACTTATAATAAGAAAATAAGACAAATTATTTAGATAAAGAGGTAATATATATATATATATATATATATATATATATATATAATAATGAAGAACAAAATCTATTAAGTGATACTAAAATGGAAGTAAAAAAATAGATTGAAGATCAAGAATTTGATGAAGATAGATAAAAGATAGATAGGTAGTAAGATCTTATAGTAGTAGAATTGTCTTTTATAAAAATAGGTTCTATTTACTTTGTATTGCAATGAATAAAACAAAATAAGATAGATTATAAAAATAAAAGATATAAATATATATAAATAAGAGTGAAGAATTTATTTTAATAAAAATTATCCCAAATAAATAATAATTGATACCTAAAGAGCATCAATTGCCAATCAAGATCAAAATCAGATCCTAAGGCACAAAACTGAGCACCTATTCTGTTTTTGGAGATCTTTTGTCAATCAAAGAATGGAATTTAAGAGCAAACTAGAGAAGAGATTTTTAAGAGTTAATTTCATATCAATTGGATTAATATTGAAATTTTGAGGGATTTTCAAAATTAATAATATACTTAGTGGATTTAGATTTTAAGAAATAAAATAAGTTTATAAATTTTAGGATTTTGTGAATTTCATGGCATATTTATAGGTGAAAATTTGACAGTTTTTTGTTGTGCTTGTTATAAATGTGTGTAAGAAATTTGAAATCAATTAAATAGTTAGATTGAAGAGTATAAGAATTTTGTGGATTATGGTCTCAAAAATTTGAGATTTAAGATCAATGAATGATTCTAAGATTTAGCAATATTTTCTAGTTTAATTGGAGCAAAATTTGGTAAAACAAATTAAGACTTAAATATCTACGTACAATCTAAATTTTGAAGAAATTGAATAGTTTAACAAGAAAAAATCTTTGTTGAAAGATCAACATTTAAGTTAGAAAAGGAAGGTGGCTAAGGACAAAAAGATTTTGAGAGCTTTTCTTATAATTAATAAGTCTGATTCTTTTCAATTTTTATATGCTTGTTAACTATTTTTTGATTTAAGTTAAGATGAGATTTTAATTAAGATCAATGGTTCAATAATTAATCATTGAATTTTCAATCTATCGTAAGATTTGTTAAGAATTTGTTTAAGATTTAGGATTTGATTAAGAATTGATTAAGATTGGTTTAGGATCTAAAATTTGATTAGAATTTGCATAAGATTTGGATTAAGATTTGATTAAGATTTATAATTTATTTAGGATTAGGATTTAGAATTTGATTAAGATATGTCTAAAATTTGATTAGGATTTGATTAAGGTTTTATTAGAATTTAAGAATTCATTAAGATCTTATTAGAATTTAGAATTTGATTAGAATTTGATTAAACTTTGATTAGAATTTAAAAAGAATTTGATTAGGATTTGATTAGGATTTGATTTAAGATTTTGATTAAGATTGGTTTAAGATTTTATAAGAATTTTTTTAAGACTATATTGGAATTTGATTAGGATTCAATTAGAATCATTATTTTTTATGTTTTTTTAAGATTTTTTTATTGTATATATTTTATTAAGGTTAATTTATTATTTTTTTATGTTTCTTTTGTAAATTCTTGAACTTATTTTGGATTTAATTAAAGATTTATTAGCATTATTATAATTCAAATAGAATTTATTTAGGAATTTTATTAGAGTTGTTATAATCATCTCATTGCAACTTCAATTTTTTTTTCCACAACCAAGTATTTAATGCATTTTTAAGAAAACTTCATGTAATATGATAACATTCTAATTCAAGCATTGACTAATAATTCCAACTAAGTGTTGACCAAAGAGCCTACTTGAAAATCATTCAATTCCAACTAAGCATCCATAGTTGAACTTGACTAGGCATTGAGTAATAAGGCTAATAGGTCACAAGCTGAGATTTCAATTACAATTAATTAGACTTTTCTTCATACAACACATAAGGCTGCAATCAATATAATTGTTACTAAATTTTATTATCTTAAGCATTATCAAAGACTTTATGATAACAATTTACAATAAAAAACGACACCACTTGGGAATCCATAGAAGCATGTGTCATAGACATACATATTTATTCTAATATTTATCTATATGATTAAATAGAAGTAGATAAAATTAGATTTATTTCATAATATTTTCTAGAGAAGCTTCTTATATGCTTTATAGATATTGCTTTGATTTTATATGTGATTATAGTTGATTAATAGGTTAGAAACTTAATCAACAAATTAATCATGTATTGATAGCTTAAAAAATAAGTTAATTATGCTACATTCATATTAAAAATGTGCCTTGCAAGTTAAGATATGTATCTTCCAAAATCAACATATTTTGAAGGTCCTAAAGGACATTGCCATATAGCTCCTAGTTAAGAATATATATGGAGTAAAAGTGAAGCCTTCTTTATTCTTCTTAATATCTTTCTAGTTGTTAGTCTTGTTTCAAGACTTTTTAATTTTCTTATAGTTTAATACTATGTCATCTTTGAGTGATTTTTTAGTCTTTTTAAGTGATACAAGAGTGTATTAATATTTTAGTTCTTTGAGGTTTATGTCCTTGATAGTTTGACAAGAGTTCAAATTCATTATTTTTAATTTTTTTAGAAGTGAAAGGATTATTTTACTTCTATTATTATATTTTGAAGGTTTCAAATTATCTACCTTTAAAATAAAAAAAATTCTAATAGTAATTTTTTCCTTGAAGAAAGAAAACTATTCTTCTTTTTAGAAATTTTTATTTGACATTAAAAATTATGAATTATCTTCTTCTAATTTAACTTGTAGATTTGTTAAATTATTTGAAATGGATGGAAAAATTATAGATGCTATACTTAAAAGAAGTGAGAATAGATTTGCAACTATTGAAAATTTTTAAGAACTTGTCAATACTCTTAGGGTGGAAATTTTATGTATCACTAGTATCAACCATAGAAATAGTAATCCTATGCCTATAAAAAAAATTCGGAGTTTGCATCAAAAATTTGTGCAATTGAAAGAAGTAAATAGATTAAACTCATAACCAAATATAAGAAGTTTTGTTTCTATAAGTACAATAAGGACAAGGATTAATATATCTAAGAAGCTTCATGGAACAAAACAAAAAATTTGAGGATTTTTTCAAGAAGTCAAGCTTTATCTAAAATTGCATCCTTTCCAACACTCTAATGGATTTACTCAAGTTGGATTTATAAATGCACTTCTATCTAAAAATACTCTCTTTTGGTTTGTACCTTTGTTAGAAAAGAATTTACAACTCTTTTATAATTTTAATTAATTCCTAGAAGTATTTATGGCCACATTTAAAGAAAGTGATTAAAAAAGAATAGTAGAGAGCAAACTTTTATCTTTTTGATAAGGATCACAATCAGCTATCATATATATTGCTAAATTTTAAAACCTTACTTGCAAGGTGGATTGCAATGACAAAGCACCTATTAATTAATTTTGATATGAATTGAAAGTCAACATAAAAGATTTATTATTAATAATATCAAAAGCAAAATCTTTGGAACATTTTATTGATCAAGCCATTACATACAATAATTCATTATTTAAAAGGTACCAAGAACAATGATTTGGTTGAAGAAGAACAAATCAAATAATGAAAATAGTTCCTAAGTTTTCAAAAACTTATTCATTAAGATTAGAATCAATGCAAATTAATATAATATATTTTAAACTTCTTATTGAGTACTAAAAGACCTATTATCATTAAGAAGGTTTATACATATATTGTAGAGAATCCAAACACATTACTCAATATTATTCAAAGAAGCAATACAATCTCAAAATGAAGAGGATGGTTGCCAAAGAAGATAATATGTTAAAAAATAAACTTTTCTTGTTGTAATAAAGACCATACAATTTGAATCATATGCAATATCTAGTAAAGGTCTTATCCTCTCTTTAGATCCTTTACCTTGTTTTATAATAGATGCGTACTTAAGATCCAAAAATCACAAAGTCCGTATCTTATTATATTTATGAGCCTTAGCTTCTTTTATAGATAAATATTTTTTCAAAAAATAAGAGATATTATTAATGAAGAAAACTAAATTTTTACATGTAGAAGTCATAGATGGTTATATTCTATCTTCTGGAGATATTATATATGAAATTGTCTCTTTAGATGTAGCAATTAAAGATCATAATAGCACAATAATATTTAATGTGATAAGATCTTCCTCCAATCTAATTATTTTAGGATTATTAAGGTTAAAAAATTATAACCCTTAAATACATTAGATTTCTTGTAACCTTAAGTTTTTTTGTAGTTTGATCAAAAAAATTATTATTCAAGTAAAAAAATATAAGTTTAATATATCTAAACCCTTACTAGTAGGTATAAGAACTTTCATACATGCAACAAAAGAAAGATCATCTTTTGTTATATATACCACAGCCATTTTCGATGATTGAAAGGCCCAAGTGGTATTCCTAGCCAATATCAAGATTTTTAAGATATTTTTTTTAAAAAATATAGATATACTTATAGAATATAGACCTTATGATTATTCAATTAATCTACAAGAAGGAGTTCAATTACCATTTGGACCAATTTACAACTTATCACAAAATAAATTGACTATTATAAAAAAGTATATTAATAAAAATTTGGCTAAAAACTTCATATACTATTCAAAATCTCTAGCACAGGCTCCTATTTAAATTGTGAAGAAAAAAGATAGATTTCTACAAATATACAGACTATCAAAGACTTAACAAGATTATCACTAAGAATAGATATCCCCTACCTTTGATTTCAAGACTTCTTGATTAATTTAATGAAGAAAAGATCTATACAAAAATAAATCTATGAAAAGCATATAACCTAGTCTTTATCAAAGATGGAGATAAATGAAAGATTCTCACAATTGGAGAATCCAAAAAATTCTAAATTTTACATGAAGTATTGATACACTTTCAAAAATTACCACCAAAAAATTCAATTGGAAATTCATTACAGATCTTGAGATATCACCAAAACCCTAAAAATAGATTTAAATCCTAGCTTATATATACCTACATGCTATTTTCTTCATATCTCACAAAATAAGTACTCAAATGCCACAAAATTTATATGTATAACTTTTTAATACAATAATCTACCTTCTCCAAAAGGTTTTAGCCAAAAATTCATGCAGAAACTCAAGATATAAATCAAACCATTACTATGAACAAAATAACTCACTTACTACCTTTGAATTACATGTGCTATCTTCAATGCTCTATAACTCCTTCATTTAGACTTGGAATTCGTCATACAATATATATTAAATGTAGCCAAGAAAGTGTTCTCTTCAATTCCAATTGTTGATCTTTCATTGCTCTCTATATGCATATTATATATCATATGTTATGCTTCAAAGAGTGATAGTAGGTACAAATTTGACACTTTAACTTTGAACACCTATATCTCCTTCACAAAAACTTGAAATCACAAAAACTCGTCATCCAAATTATACCCAAAACCCTGCACTTGTTGATTCTAGCCTCGAAAGCTCAAATGACTTTAAAAGAGAAATCCTAATCCCTAATAAGGCCTTGGGCAGCCTCCTTGAAGCCCATTGAGTATAGCCTTTGACCAATAGGAATGAAGATCTCCATTCCTTGCCTTCATCCAATCATACCTTGCTTTCATGCCTCCTACTAGTTAAGATTTTCTTCTTTAGGCTCTAATCTCCTCTCAAGGCTTCATACTAAATATTTAGGTCCTATAATCTTTTAAATATCAAACAAAATTATGGAAATATTTTCCATAATAATATGAAAGATAAGACAATATATCTAAACAAGTCAAGTAAAATTTAAGAGAACAATTCAAGATATCATGAAAAAAATTACAACAAGATCAATGCAACTCATGTATAAGGAAATAATTTAATTTTTATTAAAACCAATGATATTTTAATTTAAAAGAAAAAATAAGCTTTAGAATGAAAAAAAGAATTCATTACAAGAAAATCTAGAGGCTAAAGATCAGAAAATTTACTAATTATAGAAGTATACAGTGAAAAATAAAAAAATCCAAGGTATTCAATATGTGAATTATTCACTTAATGATTAATTGGATAGAAATAATTAATTATGGGAAGAAGAAGTAATATTAATCTTAGAATTTATAATTAATAAGATAAAGATGTTATTTTATTTTTAAAAAAATATTATAAAAAAATAATAAGAAAATAAATTAATATAAAAAAAAACTTTGGTATAAAAAAATTATAGAAGTATGTATAAATAGAGTTAAAAAAGACAAGAGAGTATAAAAAGGCAAAGGCATTAGCTGCCTTTGTATTTATAAGACAATGTAGTTGAAACCACCTTTGATAGTAATGATAATTAGAAATAAATTAGTTTTATTTTGTTTAAATAGTATTGAAAGAAATCCACTATAGAGAGCTATAAATAGCTTCAAATTTAAATTATAATTATCAAAAAGAAAACATAATAAATAGCTTATATTTGATATATTCATATATCATTTCATTATACACCTTTGGTCTATTATTAAGTTGTAAGAATTTCAAGATGAAATTCATGAAGATATAGATATTTGAAGATTAGGTTGAAGAAGAAAAAGATAAGATGAAGTTTATAAAGATATAGATGTTTAAAGATTAGGTTAAAGAAAATAAAGATAAGATAAAGTTCATAAAAACATAGTAGTTTTTAATATAAGATCTTTAAGGATTAGGTTGATGAAGATGAAGATAAAATAAAGTTTCATGAAGATATAATTATTCTCATTGTAAGAACTTTTAAGATTAGGTTAAAGAAGATAAGATAAAATTAACTAATAAAAATATTGAAGATAGGTTTAAAGTTGAATTGCTTAATCTTGATTTTGATAAAAATAAGAAGTCAAAGGATTTGAGATAAGAATAGAGATAGTTTCTATGTGGAAACATAATAGGCATATTATAAAATTCTCAAGGTGTAAAAATCTAGGTGTTTACTAAGTTCTCATTTTTTCTTATTTCTTCATACTAAAGTCATTAAGAAATTATCCACTACAATGCTTAATAATATAATTTTTATTAGACAAAAAATTTCCTTGTATGCATCAAGCCAATTCTGTAGAAAAACTCACCTGGTTGCATTGTCAACCATCATGTCACTTGTTAATAAACCACCACAAAAAATCTATAACAATCCCTCTAATTCATCACAAGCTAAAATTTAAAGGATAGGATTAAAAGGTGAAGGTTCTATTTACCCCACTATGAGTCACCAAATTGACTTACTTAGGTATTTAGTATAAAAGATGCATTTATTATGATTAAAATCACAAGTTTTGTGAATTAATAATGGAATTTTTAGTTAAATAGAAAAAAGACTAGTGATAGCAAATATGCAACCTAAAGTAGAATTTCTTAAGATGGACTTCTAAGATAAATATGTTTCTTTTAAGTTATCTAAAATTAAAAGAAGTTCCAAGAATGGTAGTTTGATTGTTGTTGATTTTTTTAAATAAATAGAAAGCTAAAGAAGGATTGTTGTTCCAAACCTATTCAAAAGAAAAATAAAAAACCACTATTTGTTAGTAGTCCTTAGAATACATGTATATATATCTAATAGCAAAGAAATAGAAAATAAAATAAAATAAAATAGTAGAGAGCTAAAACATCCAAAAAAAAAAAAAAAAGAAAAGAAAAGAAAAGCTGAAAAGAAAGAGTAGGAGGAGAAAAGAAAAAAGAAGATAAGACAAGACAAATATGTGTATATATATATATATATATATAATCCCTCACCTTCTTGGCTTTTTCGGAGGAGAGGTTGATCCAATTTTTTTCCAGGAAGATTCACCGAGGTCCGACGAGGTACGCCCTGGGCTTCATTGTTCACTCCTCTTCAATTTTTTTGTAGGCCATAGCTTCGCATTTCCTGCAAGCTGTGGCTAAAGCAATTTTTTTTTTTCACTCATGTGTTGTTTCTAGGTTTGAGTTACCGTGTCGTTGATAGAAGTAAAGCGTGGATTCTTCCGATTTTGGTTTGGGTTGGTTAGTTATTCCCATTGAGCGGAAGTACTGTGCGGCGGCTTCGGCAGTTGGTCAATGGTTTTTTCCTTCCTGCGGCGATGCTGTAGAAGGATCAGGGTTGCTGTGTTCATTTTTTTCTTTTTTGTTGCAGTTGCAGTTGGATGCGGCGGAACGTCAACTAAGATTCTTCATTTCCTCCCTTGTTCTCTTTGGTTTGACGTTAGGAGAGGCGCGCTGTCGTGCTGATCTAGTGCCTATATCTTTGCTGGGTTGCGATTTGAGGTTGGCCGTTGAACCACTATTGCAGTCGAAGGGTTCCGCCACCTGATCCAGTCTTGCTCCATTTTCGCTGGGGTGGTTGTTGTTTCTTGTTGTTGAGCGGCGGATTCCAAAAGGATCTTGGATGCCATTTGTTTCTCAATTGGAAGCAGTGCGGTTAGAGGCGACTGAGGATTCTCCTTTGTGGTGTCGCTCTCGGATTTCATAATTCCCTGTTGTTGAGGCGGTTTTACCTTGCGGCGTGTCGCGGCCAAATTGCTATGCTAGTGATTATTCTCAACATTGTGTGGCGGTGTTGCACGGTGGTTGATTGGTGCTGATGTGCGGTGAAGCTCTTGACTTTGAGTGTGGATAGTATTGGTGTACGGTTGAGAGTTATCGGATTAGTGCTAGGAGCGGCAAAGTTGTGTGCGGCAAGGCATGCTATATTCCCTTGTTTGACAGTGGTTGTAGTGTTGTGCGCACCGATACCACCCTTCGCATTCTTTCTCCTTCGTGTGTTGTCGGTGGTTCCGCGGTGCTGCTCCAACATTGCCCTCTAGTTCCCTAATCACGTTATGGTGGTTGATGCGTTGAAAAAAATCAAGATTTTCCCCCTTCTAGCGGACCTGGAATAGTTGGCGAACTTAGACAAGTTCAAGATGATGTCCATCGCCACATGGTGAACGATCAAGTATCGTCAACAACCTTCTCGTTCTTGCAATCACAGCACATCGTGTGCAGCAGTAGTGAATCAGTCAACTTGAAATCATCCCATGCATTAACAAGCCCAATCTGAGCTTGTGTTGATGGATTAGTATATTTCCTTCTTAATTACCCCGATTGTCTTCGTGCCTCAACATACGTAGAAAAATTGTAGAGCTTCGTGCCTCATAGATATTGAAACTTCTTTTAATATCTCTGCTTAGATACAACACTGCAATCATCTTGGAGCTATGCGACTTCTCTGAGCTTCAGAATGGTGAGGAATCGCTACCAGTAGTGATGTGTTGCAGTGCGAGTGAGTAACAAGGACCTCGTCAGCTCCAATTATTTGAACTGACCAGCATGGGTAGTCCAAACATACTCTTCTTCCCAACAATAATTCTATAGGAGTCCCTATCAAAGTATTTGGCACTGCGTGGATGGTAACTGGACATAGGTGCAATCGAGGCGCTATTTATAAACTTCAGTGAATTGATTAGAATTCATTCTTTCTATGTCGCTGCGATCGCATTGTCTGATAGAAATAGGATACTGATTATTGCTCCTTCAAGAGGGCAATTTAAGAGGGAGGCTCCATAACTCCATCTCATACATCGTCTAATATCGTTGTGTGTGCAGACCGCTCCAGAAGCCAGCTCACCAATAGGGACTTCAATAGAGTAGCTCTTACTAAAGTAAAGTAACGTAGGGGAATCGGGTGCTACTACAGCGGGATCGTGAGCGAAGGAGACAGTCAGGGTTTTCAGCAGTGGTCAGGCAGCTTGCCACGGTCGGTACGTTTTTTTTCACAACATGTCGACTAGTGTAAGGAAAATCTTCCGATTTGGTGAGGTTCTTCAAGCAGACGGGTTTACATTAGGTTGATTAGGGTAGACTGTATGAAAGTAGATTAGGTTGGAATTGGGTTTAAATTGGAAGTGTTACTATTAGTTGAGAATTAAATAAAAGATGAAGTGTTTAAGCATGGATGGAATTTAAGAGTGGATGAAAAGTTATGTATAGATGATAATTTATACTTGGATGATTCTTTGTTAATGGATGAATTTAAATAAAATATAAAATATAATAAAATAAAATAAATAAACAAAAATAAATTAAAAGTTAAGAAAAAGAATTTCTTTGGACATATATTTTGTGAGTGATTTACTATTGTAATTGTGAATTAATAGTAGAAGTTGGGCTTGATTACTTGAGTGGTTAAAGAAGAATAAAGAGTGATTGATTATGATTTAAATAAGAGTAATAACTTAGAAAATTTGGATAGTTAATTCTAACTTGTTGTGAACAAGAATAAACATCCACTATATTCATGTCCTAAAAGAAGGATTTGCTGAATATCTCTTTTGTTTCTTTCTCCTCAATTCTACCCTCCAGTGCTTTGCTCCCTGCTATATATGTATGCACTAAAATAGAACAAATTAAAATAAACTCAAAAAGGGCTAAGAATTTCCTTGATTTTGATTCCTAAGTGCCAATTTTCTTTTTCTTGCTTCTTATTCTTCATTCCACAACTTGTATTAATTTAATAAATAGAAAACTTAGAAAATTATTAAAAGATAACTTACTTTAGAGTATAGCCTTTGAATACTTATTGTTTCTTCTTCTTCTTTATTCTTCATTTTTTTTTTTTTTTTTTTTTTTCCTTTGATATACTATATCTACAACTAAGAGGGATATAGCAAGTAGAGAGGGTGATCAAATTTCTTTATCACAGAAAATTATTCCCAACAGGAAATTTACAAAGAAAGAAGAAGGATTGCTTGCCTACTCAATCTTTTTCATCTATAAAAAAAAAGAATACAAAAGTTGGAGAGGGTGATTAAATTCCTCAACCACTAGAGATAGGCCTTCAACAAAGAAATAACAAAGAAGGGAAGTGATGACCTTCTTGAAGTAGAGCTCTACCTTACATGACAAATCCTTGCCTAAGTTTTGTTGATTCTAATTCTTAAATGATTCTAAATCTTTGCCTAGGTCTTCTTCTACTTTACCTTTAAATACCTTTAAGCTCCCTCTTCAACTCCAAATTCTTACAAAATAACAATCTACAATAAAATCAAAAGGTGGTACTAGCAAAAGTTTAAAACAATAAAAAAAAAAAAATAATACAATAAAAATAATTGCCTTACAAGTAAGCCTAAGTCTTATAGGATAAAGCTTGCAATAAAAAAAACCAAAATGTGAGCTAAAATAAACCTCCACTAATTAGAAGGTTATTCTAGTTTACAAATAAATTACTATGTAATTTTTATAAGTAATAGCTATTATTCAAATCCTAATCAAATTTCTCTTTATTCTTCTTAAATCATCTAAATAATCAAGCCAAATTCTACCATTAACTCACATTTACAATAATAAATCACTCAAAAAATTCGTGCTCAAAGATTTTTTTTTTTAATTTAATTTTTTAAAATTTTAAAATTTTTTAAATTTAATCAAAGTTTATTTGTTGACAAAAAATCATCCAAATATAAGTTATCATTTACAAATAAATTCTCATCTTTGTTTAAATTTCAATTATCCTAAAAACTTCATCTTTAATTAAAATCTTTATTCAATACATTAATTTTCATTTAATATGCATCTTATCTAATTTAATCTAATTCTACTCTAATTTAATTCATTTGAACCTACTTCAATTGATCTAATGTGACATCATCTATTTGAGAAACTTCATTGAGTCAGAAGATATCAATGCATTGATCACTAATTGATAGAAGAACTTGTTAGCTTTGTCTATAACCTCACTCTCTATAGAGCTTAAGGACCTAAAATAAAAAGGAGTCTAAGAAAGTCGGTCCAATACACAAAGAAACTTCCTACAATCATTACTACTTGTAGTAGTCCTTTGCCTCTACCACACCTTTGTATCATAAGAATAATTCAAAGAAGGAACAAGACTCTTGTAGATTGTAGCCTTGATGTTGGAGCAAGCCAAGGAATATAATCAAATACAAACTTATACTACAAAGGTCTACTACAATAACATCTTCAATGGTATTAATTTATTATTTGAGCAATAATTTTTTTTATTATATAATTCTTAGTCAATTAAAAATCATTATGAATAATTTTTCTACTAACAAATTTAAATTCTTTCAAACAATCATTAGAGAAATTCTTTCAAACTAAATTACACTTCAAAATTGGTGCACAATAAGTCTTGTGTTCTTTTGGTGCTACCTAATCTCAACTACAAAAAACTACTTATAGCTCTTAATGATTGCTTGTACCCTAATAATTGGACCTTGTAACAACTAAAAGAAAAGCTTCCACTCTCATAATCCAATTCTTTTAGATAGTATCAAATATGTAATACAAGTCCTTTCAGAGCCTTTTGCATGCCCTTCACACTTGATGTCAAACTTAAACCAATTTTATCTTCTCCAAACTTTTATACTAAAACCAAAACCAGAAAATTAATTGTCTATCTTGTATTGATCACTTTTGATGCACTCTCCTTGTGCAAGGCTCAACATTTAAGAAATTGCTAAAATCTTTCTATTTTGCTCTAGGAATTGTGTGAACTAAAATAAACCACTACTAATTAGAAGTCCATCTCAATTCATAACAATTTAATTATTTAATACTTCTAATAATTTTCAATTATCAACTAACTAATGTTCAATAAATCCTGTAACTTTTCAATGTAAGCTAAACAAATCCCTCTAATAGGTGATTTATTCAAGTTCACAACTATTAATTAACTTATGAATTGATCACATAAAATTCTTTCATATTTCTTATTAAAAGAACTTAAATTCTCTAATTAGTTAAATTCACACTCATGCAGCCCACCACTACAATGCAAGCTACTTAAACAACTTTTTTATTAAAAAAAACCACTTGCTTGAAAGAAATTGTTAGTATATGATTTTATTTTATTTTAATATAATTTTTTATTTCTATTTAATTATCTAATTAAAAGTTCATCTAACATTAAGATTCATCCTTAAATGATTTTTCATCTACAAATATGAATTCATCTACTAATGATTAACTATCATCCATATATTTTCTTCCATACCTAACTTAATTCATCCAATCTTTAATTGATTCATCAATCATAATTCTTTTGACTCAAACTTGATTTACTAGATGGAATTCTTTTCACAATTGACTAAAGGCAAGATTCAATCGAGATTTATAACTCACAACCTGTGATGTACAACTTCTGAGTAATACTTTGAACTTCTCTTATAACTTCATGTTGAGTTCCCCTGCTATTGATCCCTCGCGATGAAGGTCCACCGTGGACTGTCGTGATGATGTAGGAGCGGACGATGCAAAACTCCATAGGTTCTGTGAATTGAGCCTATCTACCTAATTCGGTGGACACTAGAATATGAACCTGCCTACCTACTTTTAGTCCATCTACAAACTTCTAACTGAAGAACAACCCAATTCTGAATAGAATTCGCACCCTTGATGATTACAACCAGCTTGAAGAAAGATCAATGTTAATGCAGATGTCACCGCCTATGGCACCACCACTCAAGAGTGATTCTCAGTGGAGTAGAGTAGCAATGCCATAGATCAAGAGCTGTTGTATGCAACGCCCAACTCCAAAATTGCACGTGAAGTTGAGTACTAGAGGCGCAAGGAACCACCAAGAAAGAAAATCCAAGGCTTGCACCCCGTTCCTTGTTCCAACCAGTAGCACAATCGGAAGCTCCAAGAAATAGTTTTCGCACCACCAGTTCTTAAGACCAAATTTGTTAATCTTTCGTGCTCCAGTTTCACTTGAATGACAACCACGACTCAATTCCAATTTGCTCGAGAGAAGGAAATAATAAAGGTATGGAAGCTCAACTCGATACAATGAGTCAACCTTCTTCGGGATTGCTATTCTCCACACTCAAAATTCCATAGTTAGAATCGCGTAGCTAAAGCCAAGTCCCTGCAGCTGCTTAATTGATTTGACTTAAGGGAAGGCGAGAAGACAATGAGTTGTAGCAGCTCCGGTGGACAGCTGCCTCGCCCCATCGTGCCCTTGAATTCACTGACTAGTTGCAGTGACCTTCGCATAGTCAAGTAACGACAAGTTATTGGAGCCACAAGGGATGGTGCAAAACTACACCACTGCACACCACACAAACACAAAGAAGAACCGCCAGCAGCCAATGGAGAGAACTAAAGATTCCACTGGCTCCGTAGAAAGTGCACCGCAAGGGTACAATTCAATAAAAGAACAAAAAAAAAAAAAAAAAAAAAAAAGCACGATCAATAAGAGAACAGAAGAATAAAAAAGAATCAATTGAGGGAAGGAACAAGAATCCTGACCAGCGATAAAAGAAGGAAAAATCTAGGAACTACTATTAGCAAATTCAAACGGATTGGGAGGCACAAGAAAAACAACACGAGAGAAAAAAAAAAAAAAAAAAAAAAAAAAAACAATTCGGAGAGAACCTGATTGATAATGACCAATCAGCAAGGGAAATTGAGACAAAGAAGTTTTGATAGGAAAACTACACCGCACCCCTCTAGTGGCACCAATGTAGATACAAGAAGAATCAAAGCGTCATTGATGACCTACCTCCTTGCATGCAAATAAATTGCTGCAATACAGCAGCACTGAGGCAACACCAACCAAAGGACGCCTATGCCAAAAAATCCCCAACAACAGCTCCAACCGTCGGTTGCAGCAAGTAGACAAGGCAACCCAAAAAACGTCGTGATACCATTGCCACCACATGCTAGAGATCACCGGCTCCAGCCACAAAAACACACTGAGCTATACAGATCTCTCAGGTCCAAGAAGAAAAAATTAAGAGAGAGAGTTCAATCGTGCGGGGGACCCTTTTTGCCAACCGCTTCGACGACAGCCGAATTCTTCCAATATCTGGATCAGGACCTCCTCAAAAACCCACCACTGGATAACCGCCATCCGATACACAATCCATTATATAGCTGTTGGATTCTCACCATATCGTATGTTGTATGTCTAGTATGATACTTGTATTTAGTACACATTATCCAACCATATACAGCCAATATTTTGACTGTATTCAACTTGTCTTACACCATCTCCATATTCTATTAGTATCTTGTATTAGTAATATATTGTATTTCATATGGCCTTTGTACAATAACCATTCTGTGGTGAACCATATACCATATATTATATAGTATTTAAATCTAGATTATACTAAAATTTTGACTATTCTAGATTCAATCTAGCTGCTCCAAAGATACTAAAAATATGCCAATTTGATGCCTTCTAAGATACCTTCTACATGGGAAATTCTACTAGATTTTCTAAACTAGATTTTCTTTTTTGTTCTTACAGTATTTTGCATGTATCTAGTCTTTTTAACCTAATCCTTCACCTAATAATTGCACTTGGCATTCTAATTGCATTCTTTTGTTCTAACACAAATTGTGAATCAATTTGATGATTTACAACTTACATAAGCAAAGGACCTTTTCACCTAACTATGCATGGTTCTTTATTCATCATTTGAAATCATTGTGAGATTTTACTTAGTTGATGATGTCAGTCACCTAATTGACTCACTTGTAGATTTAAATGCAAAAAATTCACTTATGATCCTTAAAGTTATTAGTTTACGAAGTTAATATAGGAATTTTGAAATAAATAGCAATTAATAGGATGTAGTAGTTAGAGTAGGTCATTTGCAAAAATTCCTTGAAAACAAATTTCAAAGTAGATAGCCTTTTCTTCATTTAGCTAATATAAGTCTTAATGTGATAGTAGTGGTTTTTATTGATATTAAAAGATTTAAGTTAGATTAGAAGGTGAGGTGGAATCCTTGATTCAAAACAATCTAACAAAGACAAAAGAAAAAAAAATAGAAAGAAGAGTAAGAAAGTAGAAAAAAAGAAAAACAAAAAAAGAAAGAAAAAAGAAAAATAAAAAGAAACAAAATGAAATTAAAATAAAATAAAATAAAATAAAATAAAATGGAAGAGAAATAAGATGCTGCTCCTAAATTTTGGCAACTTTTTGCTAATAGGAGTTTGCGCTGCCTCGGATCCTATCTCTTTTTATCTTTTTTTGTGAGTTTTTTTTATGGATGAGTTTCAACTTCAATTTTTTTTAAGTTGTCTTCTACTTATTTTTTGTGGTTGTGCATTACAAGAGGAGAAGGAGGCATTTATGTGTTATGCCAAATCCATTTTTGCAATGCTAGTGGTGTCAAGGAAGCATTTCTAGCCTCATAAAAATACAGTTTTGGTGGTAGAAGTGTGGCACTGGACTTCTTTTGGTGTTGTTTTGAAGTTGGAGATGTTGTTGGAATGGTATTGTATTGTAGTTCTATAATATAAAGTGGTGGTGGTCGTGTGAGCTAAAATAAACCTCCACTAGTTGAAAATTTATTCTAATCTACAATAAGTGAATTAACTATTTAATTCTTAGAACTTTTAGTTCTTATTTAAATCCTAATGAAATCACTCTCAACCTCTTTGAATCACCTCTACTAATTGGAGTTATTCCTAGCTCACAACAATGGAATTAACTATGCAATTTGACAAATTGTAGCCCTTATTTGATCCAATTTAATCCACCCAAAAAAAACACCTTAATTCATCCAAGTAATCAAGCAATTCCTACTACCAACTCACACATATAAAAATAAGTCACTCCAAAATGTTATGCAACTTAAAAATCATCATTACTACCATTCCAATTTATTTATTTATTTATTTATTTTATCATTATTATTATTATTATTATTTGTTTTAATTTTGAATTAACATTCATCTATCAAGAAGAATTCATCCTTGAATGACAATTCATCTACATACTTCATCCGTATTATAAAAATTCATCCTTGATTAAATTTGTCATCCAAATTCAATTATTCATCCAACTAACATAATTTAGTATAAACCCTAATTCCTTTGGTTTCTAACCTAACTTCATCTAGATCTGAATTCTATCTATGTATAAATTCATCCAATCTAAAATCTCACCCTTGGGTGAGATTGATTCTTGTGTTTACTCTCATCTGGAGATTGTGGTTGCTCCAGACGCCTTCTTCTAACAATATTCCGTGCATGTGAATGGCTTCGCACTACAATAGTGCCTTCCTTTAAAAATCTACAGTGCAAACCTCACCAACAAGACCATCATCTAGGAGAAACTACAACTAGGATCAAGGATCAGAGAGCTCAGGAAGAATTAAATCTATGGAAGCAGCAATTACTACATAGCCCGTCCTTCAACTACTGCGAGCTGTGTCACATCCCACTGCACGTTGCCAAAGAGTGTGTCCAAGCAGACCACCCCAACAGCGGTGATCTTTATCCTGGATGGAATGGAGAAATTATAACCCGAAGAGTAGAAATGGCAAGTACTCTTAGATAGTAGTAGTGTTCAAGGATCGGCCAAGGAAGAGCATGAATGCGAGGGAGCAGCAGCTCGAAGAGAATGTGGTGCTGAGGAGAGAATGAGAATCAGGGACACATTAGAGATAGTTTTTTGCACTTGGTCGCAAGTCGGAGGTTGACGCCAACATCCTCCACAAGGCATTTTGCCAACAATATCGTCTAATTCTAAGCTCCCACACCGACTGTAAAAAGGAAGGTTGATGTCCGCAGTACTCAACGGAACGAGGAACAATCCGCCACCACGCCAACCAATGCGCACACAACACATGAATGCTCCTGATGGCCCCTTTCTTCCACGATTTAGTACCACATTCTACGCAGCATAAAACTCCACCACCAGTACCGCTTTGCACCAGCTTGCACGATCTCAATCTAAAGGCAGCTTCACCGCAGCACCTCAACGGCATCTTGTAGTCGTACCAAAAAAAAAAAAAAAAAAAAAAAAAAAAAACACAAGAAGATATCGGTGCACCGCAGCACTCCCATTCAAAAGGACGCAGAGCAAAACTCCTCGAACGGCCACTGCTTCCGCCCTTTCGAGTTCCATACACCCAACACGACAGCTTTCATAGCATGCACCAATTGCAACGGGCTCTAGCCATGCTGCTGAAATTGTCCAAAACGGAAACCGAAAGAGAAAAAAATGGAAGCAGTCGCCAAAGCCTTCCCCGTACCAATGCTGCCCTTGCTGCGCACCATCCCCCACAATGGACTCCAAAAAAAAAAAAAAAAAAAAAAAAAAAAACACACACACACACCAAGAAATGGCCAATGCAAACAACTTCACAATCTATGGAGCTTGGAAACCTTCCCAAAAAAATTCAATACAAACAAGTTCGGATTGTCGTCACTTGGGTACTCTCTCAGTGACTGTTCTGCTGCACCTCAGCAAAGAAAAAATACTTACGACACCACCGCAACCAGAATCAAAAGTAAAACATTAAAAATAAATAAATAATTAAATAAATAAAATGTTGAGCTTTCCAGATTTTGCCTTCCTTGGGGGCTTTCTACAATCAAGAATATTCAATCAAAATAAAAGGAGAGGGAAAACAAACCCGGTCCTTGACTATTACATTGCAATCCCAAGTTCCAACCGTAACACAGTTGCTTCTACCGCTGCACTCACGGGACAAAGACAGCCCATAGTCACACCATTTGTAGTCACCACATGGCACTTGTTGCACCGTAGAGAGGAAAAAGGAACAACTATGCTATCAAAGCTTTAGTTGCCACGAGGTCAACCCTTGACGACAAAGGGATCAATATCACTAATCACAACAAGGAAAATGCTGCACCGTAGCAAGAGACATCTCCACACCACCTATGAATGGACACGAAGAAGGGGAAAAAAAAAAAAAAAAGAAAAAAGAAAGAAAGAAAATGCCATGAATTGCAACCGCAGCACTATTGCATACACCAGCCCGTCAGAAGAGAAGACAAAAGGCACCCTTTGGAGCTCCCAGAGCCAGGACGGAAAAAATCAAAAAATAAAATAAACAAGAGAGAGACAAGGATCCAGGCGACTGGACCCTACTGCCAAAGAGGCTGCAGCCGTTCATAGGCAGCCTCTCGCCCCCCTGTTCATCTTTCTGTTTATTTATTTTTTCTTTATTTTATTTTATTTTTCTTTCTCTTCATTTTTTTATTTTTATTTTTTCCCCCTTCTCTATTCTTCTTCTACTCTTTTAATATATGTATATATATATATATATATATATATATACATATTTCTTTTCTAATCTATTGTTCTCTTCCTATTTAGTTGTTTAAAGCTACCAAGGTGATTTATTTTTATTTTATTTTTCTTTGTGTTGTTTTGGTTTAAGGATCCTATTTAATTTTAGCTCTATTAAACATTTAATGGAGATAAGACTACTATTAAAATCATAATTTTTTATTGGCTAATCTTAAGAAAAGATATATAATTTTAAATCCCTTCTCAAAGACAACTCAACAAGAAGTCCATTCTTGCAACCAACATTCTATTTTATTTTTATATCATTTATTTATTTATTCTATTTATCTCAAAACTCCTATACTAACTTACTAAGATAATGACTTAAAGCACTTTAAGTGTATTTTTAGTACTAAAACACACAAGTGAGTCAAATTCGTGAGTCAAATTCGTGACTCACAGTTCGATTGCAAGTGTGGCAAGAAGGGAGCTCTGGTGTTCTCTTAGCTACTGTGTAGCAACCTTCTTTCTTCCTTATTAGCGGAGGTGCAAAAATTTGGTGTTGTGGGGCTTCGATTACAATGGAGTCTCTCTTTATTTTGTTTCCTCGGATTCGAGAGCTCTGTAAAGATATTGATTGTGTGTGTGGCTGGTTTGGTGGCCCTTCTCCCAGTTGAGGTGCTGCGGTGCAACACCGGGTTTCCAGTGACTAGCATTCTATCGCATCGGTTTTTTTCAGACTTCTTTTGGTAGTTTTGTTCTTCTTGAAATAGAGGAGCCTGAACTGCTGGATTGCGTTGTGGTAACTGTTCCAATTGGGAAGCGAGTTCAACCCGATTGTGTGACATTAGTTGATGTGTGTGTCACATTACGTGGGAGGGTTCTTGAATTGCGATAAGAGTGAGCTGCCACAATAGCTAGGCAGAAGTATCAGAAGGGAATCTTGAAGTGTAACTGAAGTAATCAGTCGAGGAGGTTTGCATCAGAGAGCGTAGCTACTGAGAAGAAGACGGCATCCAATTTTGGAAGTGTACTGCTTCACGTGAAGAGACTGTTCAGTCGACTCTTAATCTTGAGCAAAGTCATCGCTGTTGACGTGAAGAGACTGTTCAGTCGACTCTTAATCTTGAGCAAAGTCATCGCTGTTGACGTGAAGAGACTGTTCAGTCGACTCTTAATCTTGAGCAAAGTCATCGCTGTTGACGTGAAGAGACTGTTCAGTCGACTCTTAATCTTGAGCAAAGTCATCGCTGTTGACGTGAAGAGACTGTTCAGTCGACTCTTAATCTTGAGCAAAGTCATCGCTGTTGACGTGAAGAGACTGTTCAGTCGACTCTTAATCTTGAGCAAAGTCATCGCTGTTGACGTGAAGAGACTGTTCAGTCGACTCTTAATCTTGAGCAAAGTCATCGCTGTTGACGTGAAGAGACTGTTCAGTCGACTCTTAATCTTGAGCAAAGTCATCGCTGTTGACGTGAAGAGACTGTTCAGTCGACTCTTAATCTTGAGCAAAGTCATCGCTGTTGACGTGAAGAGACTGTTCAGTCGACTCTTAATCTTGAGCAAAGTCATCGCTGTTGACGTGAAGAGACTGTTCAGTCGACTCTTAATCTTGAGCAAAGTCATCGCTGTTGACGTGAAGAGACTGTTCAGTCGACTCTTAATCTTGAGCAAAGTCATCGCTGTTGACGTGAAGAGACTGTTCAGTCGACTCTTAATCTTGAGCAAAGTCATCGCTGTTGACGTGAAGAGACTGTTCAGTCGACTCTTAATCTTGAGCAAAGTCATCGCTGTTGACGTGAAGAGACTGTTCAGTCGACTCTTAATCTTGAGCAAAGTCATCGCTGTTGACGTGAAGAGACTGTTCAGTCGACTCTTAATCTTGAGCAAAGTCATCGCTGTTGACGTGAAGAGACTGTTCAGTCGACTCTTAATCTTGAGCAAAGTCATCGCTGTTGACGTGAAGAGACTGTTCAGTCGACTCTTAATCTTGAGCAAAGTCATCGCTGTTGACGTGAAGAGACTGTTCAGTCGACTCTTAATCTTGAGCAAAGTCATCGCTGTTGACGTGAAGAGACTGTTCAGTCGACTCTTAATCTTGAGCAAAGTCATCGCTGTTGACGTGAAGAGACTGTTCAGTCGACTCTTAATCTTGAGCAAAGTCATCGCTGTTGACGTGAAGAGACTGTTCAGTCGACTCTTAATCTTGAGCAAAGTCATCGCTGTTGACGTGAAGAGACTGTTCAGTCGACTCTTAATCTTGAGCAAAGTCATCGCTGTTGACGTGAAGAGACTGTTCAGTCGACTCTTAATCTTGAGCAAAGTCATCGCTGTTGACGTGAAGAGACTGTTCAGTCGACTCTTAATCTTGAGCAAAGTCATCGCTGTTGACGTGAAGAGACTGTTCAGTCGACTCTTAATCTTGAGCAAAGTCATCGCTGTTGACGTGAAGAGACTGTTCAGTCGACTCTTAATCTTGAGCAAAGTCATCGCTGTTGACGTGAAGAGACTGTTCAGTCGACTCTTAATCTTGAGCAAAGTCATCGCTGTTGACGTGAAGAGACTGTTCAGTCGACTCTTAATCTTGAGCAAAGTCATCGCTGTTGACGTGAAGAGACTGTTCAGTCGACTCTTAATCTTGAGCAAAGTCATCGCTGTTGACGTGAAGAGACTGTTCAGTCGACTCTTAATCTTGAGCAAAGTCATCGCTGTTGACGTGAAGAGACTGTTCAGTCGACTCTTAATCTTGAGCAAAGTCATCGCTGTTGACGTGAAGAGACTGTTCAGTCGACTCTTAATCTTGAGCAAAGTCATCGCTGTTGACGTGAAGAGACTGTTCAGTCGACTCTTAATCTTGAGCAAAGTCATCGCTGTTGACGTGAAGAGACTGTTCAGTCGACTCTTAATCTTGAGCAAAGTCATCGCTGTTGACGTGAAGAGACTGTTCAGTCGACTCTTAATCTTGAGCAAAGTCATCGCTGTTGACGTGAAGAGACTGTTCAGTCGACTCTTAATCTTGAGCAAAGTCATCGCTGTTGGGGGACTTCGTTGCTCTGCTCCACGTCCCAAGGAAGCGAGGGCGTTAGGTGGCCTACGTGCACCGACGCTGAAGGACCATCGCTAATCAACCTGTGGTGCTCGCCGACATTGTCCGACTCATCACCAACCTTCTTGTTTCGTAAGAAATCTCAGAATGAGTTGCATGCAAATCAACTATTGTACTATCAACTTCAAAATAAAAACAACAAAAAAATAATAATATACAACTAAATCAAAGGATGTCACAAAAACAATCTACTATAGCTACTACCAAAGAATCAATCACAATTGGAGCAAAACAAATCTAACGACACTACCGCCACTACCAACTTCAACAACTTCTACAATCATTCTAAGTTAAAAAGGAAATAGTATTGGGGCCTTTTTAATGATAGAGAATACAAACAATAATACTAGGGGGAATATAAACTACAATGCAAGGATAAATATAAACCACAATGCTAAGGAGAATATAAACTACAAACTCTGTCTATTGTAGAGCTTTGCAATAATATACAAAAACGTAAAAAGAAAAAAAGAAAAAAGCAAAAGAATGTGACCAAGGTTTAGAACTGCCCCAGATCCCTACAACTCTAGGAAATTCGACCAACATCTATTCAGCTAATAAAGTTTTTTTTTTTTTTTTTTTTTTTTTTCTTCATACTAGTTGCCTACCTTCTTTCACTATTTTTTTTTTCTTTCTTTTTTTTTTAATAAATTTGGATCAATGATTTCTTTTAGCTTTAAGCCTAATTAAATATTTAAAAATAATAAAAACTACTATTATAAAATCATAAATTTATATTAGCTAAATTAAAGAGAAAATATTTATTTTAAAATTCATTCTTTAAAAAATTCTATAAGAGATCCATCCTTACAATTGACATTCTAATTTTTGCTATTTATCTCAAATTTCTTACATTAATTCACTAGAGTAGTGACTTTAAGTACCATAAGTGCATTTTATTATATTAAATACACAAGTGAGTCAATTTTGTGACTTATACCCTTATACAAGCTTTTGTTATAAGTACTAGACTTGGATTTGGAAGCCAAAGGAAGAAGAGAAAATTAGATAATAAAGAAGGATATGGCAAAAAGAATCTAATAGTGCCAAAACTTAGTAGACTCAAAGTTTTATGACAAAGACAAAAAAGAGTTCAAAAAAAACATACATAAGTGAGACTACCTAAGCTATGCAAAGAAGCATGTCCAGAGTGTAGTAATCTAAATATATTCTCTACTAGAGTCACCAAAATTGTGTGCAAAAATTGCCAATACATAATTGTAAAAGAAAATAATCGTATTGCATTAGATAAGAAAAGATTCAATATTAACCAAGATGTAGAATTGTTCTTCAAAGATTTAGATTTTTATTAAAAATGTGGATGCAAAATTTGGTGCTTTGTATAAGGATTTGATTTGATTTGATGATATTTTATATGTGACATTTACCATTATATATAATAAAGAATCATTTTAGAAGTGGTTTTTATGACCATACTATTATGATTACTATATTTTTTTTAATTATAAAATTACTTGGATATATAATGCTTGTAGAAAATATTTTATAATTTGCAAAATATTTTGAAGGAAAATTTCACAATATTTTTTATGAATTATATGTAATTTAAATATTTAATTAAAAAATAAAAAATATAGCCAATCTATATTTTATTTCTTATAAAAAGAAATAGTCAATAATAAATCTTTATTTAAAAAGTCTATGTATTTGAGACAAATTTAATGAATAAATTTTTTAAGTTGCAAAAATTCTTCCTGGAAACAAAAATATCATGTTCATGTATGACTGCCGTTGTGTATGGCAACACAAGAGGCGATGTTGTTTAGTCTCTCTTCCTTCGTTTTTTCTCCTTTGGCCTGGTCCTTGCATGTTCTCGATGGCCCATCGAGAACATGCAAGGCAGTTGTTCTACGTTGTTCGACGATTTTTTTGCTCTTGGATTACGATGGGTGTGGAAGCTGTGTTGTGTGGCGTCCATGGTTTGAAGTAGGTGACTAGTCTTCAATTGTTCCTTGTGTGCTCAGTCTATTAGAACAATTACTGTCCTGTTCTTCCATGTTTTGCTCATTGTACTGCGGCTCCCAAAGTGGCAAAGTTCCGCCCTTGACAATTCCGATTTTGTGCAGTGCTACCTTGCATGTTCTCGATGGGCGGCGTTGTTGTTACAGCAGTTGAATTGTGGTGTTTGTGTTGCGGCGTTGTTGATTATCACCTTTGCAGCTGCGTTACTCGGCGCCGACAGAGTACGGCTGGACGCTTCTTGATTTTTGGTTGTCTTTGATTACCGTTTTCGTTCCGCGGTGGCGCTGCCCATGTTGCGGTGAAGCGTCAAAATTCCTAAGTGTTGCGGTGTTGATACACCGTCGGCGTCCATTTTTTTTTCTTTTCTTGTGCAAGACTCTGTTTTTACCAAGGCGCTGATCTTTTGAGCTCCTGAGGTTTTTTGCTCGGCGGTGGTGTTGTTCTGATTTTGAATTTGGATCAAGGTCGTTCAGAGTTCTATTTTTGCTAGCTCTTTCAATTAGCTTGCAGTGGAGTAGCGTCCCCACTGTGGACTCTTTAATTGTGGACTCTCATCCAATTTTGAGGTTGCATGCGGCTGGCCGACGTGATCTGTCATGTTCTCAAGTTGAGGCTGCAACGTCCTTGGTGTTGGATCAACGGCTCTTCCTCTACGGTGGCTGAGGATTCTGGAGTGCCGAGCCTAGGCGAGCGGCGGTTAGTTGACAATGTGTGTGTCGTGCAACAGATTGGCATTATCTCAATGGGCATCACAAGCTCTACAATCTAATTGGCGATGGATTGCTGTGTCCATACTACTATTGGATGTAGCTGCCGCATGTAATAATTTACAATTCTTGACCAACATTTTCATCAAAACATCTTATTTTTTTACTCTTTAGGTTGTTACTATTCAAAACCATCATTTGCATGCAATAAGACAACAACAAATATTTATTTGTGTGTTGGATTTGTCTAGTATTGCATCTTAGAATCAGAGGGAAAAAAACAAGGTTTATGTTATTAAAGTTGTTGGTATCTAATATGTGAGAGCTTTTGGATTATTATTAAAGCCATCAACTAAGTGAACTTGGTTGTTCTTCTTATCTGCATGTGGTTTTGAAGTAGTATGCCATCAATTCTTTAATTGCAACTTTTCAATCTAATTATTCATCCAACTTAAAGATGATGGATGGATTGAAGGCAAAGTTAAAAAAAATATATATAAGATGAATTATTTGGAAGAATTTTATTATTGTTTACAAGTGGAGTTTGTAAGAGATTGTATTATTAAGACCATTATAATGAATGAAAGTAAGTATATTGAAGAGGTATTGAAACAATTTAATATGGACAAGTGCATTTCTATTGGAACACCTTTGGAGATTATTATAAAGTTATTAAAGTTCACAAATGATGAGTTTGTTGAAGTTGAAGGTCAAATACAAGGTATTCTATATATGACAATAATAAGCTCTCTTATATAAGCAATGGTTGGCATAAAGATGGATCTTACATATGCAATGAATATTGTGAGTCAACACATGTCAAAGCTTAGACAAGCTCATTGGACATCCATCAAAAGAATCATGAAGTACTTAAAAGATATTTTGCACTTCAAATTATATCTTGGAAGTGATTACATTATTATTCATGATTATTTTAATATAGCTTAGACTTGAGATGCAAATAATAGAAGGTCAACAATGGAATATTTGTTCTTTGTTAGAATAAAAGATATCTCATGGAATTACAAGAGACAACTAATAATTATAAAGCCCATAATAGAAACAAAGTATATGGTAGTAAACTATGGTATAATAGAGATAATATGACTAATAAGTTTTGAAGGACATTAAATATGTACAATTGGAAGAAATTCTAATGAAGTGTGATAATGAAGGATGACTTGTTTTTGCAAAGAATCCAAAGCATCATTTAAAAATCAAATATATTAATATTTAATATCACTTTAAAAAAAAATTGAAATACAAGTGATTAAGATGAAATATTGTACAATAAAAGATATATATGCAAATATATTGACAAAGGCATTAATAAAGGATAGACATTATGTGTTAACAAAGATATTAGGTTTGAAAGTCTTTGACAAATAGCAAGATCAGAGAATTAAATTAAGTAAAAATAAAAATAAAATAAGTTATCTTATAAAAAAATATAATCTTATATAAGTTGTTAATTTTTAAATGATTATCTCTTGGTATGTAAAAAGGTTATCTTATAAATAAGAAACAAGGTCAAGGACCAAGAGACTAGGTCAAGAAGTTAAAAGATCTATTAGGAAATATTTAAAGATTAAGTAAGAATATAAAGTATATGCCATAAGATATCTTTATAGTAGGTGACATGCCAAAAGATCCTAGGAGTATAAAGCATATATTAAAGCTTATTCTAATAGAAGATAAGATACTAAAAAATATACTTGATTGTCTTCTAGGGTAGCAACCGCTACATATAAGTAATTATTGTTGGAAGTGAAAGTCATCTTATACTATACTTTTTTTTGTGTGCAATCTTATTAAAGCTATATATTAAGCCTACTAACTTGTTTTTTTTCAATAGACAGAGAAATTTCATCTTTGACCAATAAAATTAATATTAATTTTTTATTTAATATTTTTTAATTAAACCTAATCAAATATGTCTTTAAATCTTCTCGTTCATAAAATAAAAAATAATTCTTCTAAATTTCATAATACTTCTAAGGTTGAATTCAAGAACAATTTATTTTATTTTAATAAACTTTTGTATATTCTAAAAAGTAAAGCACAACTATATGCTATTTAAACTTATTACAATTTTCTAGCTAAAGGACATTTTGGATACAACAAAATCTTGTAGTTAATATGAATAGATTTTTGGTGGCCTCAAATATAGATTGCATTTAAAGACTTTGTAAAAATATGTGATATTTGTTTATAATTAAAAATTCTTTATTATTGGCCTTAAAGACTTTTTCAACTACTATCTATACCAAAACAACCATGGCCTTTTTTTTATAGATTTTATCATGAATCTTCCAATTTTAAGTTCATATAACTTTATATTTATGATTGTATATAACATAGTGCTTTTAAAATTTATTAATTGTGTTCTTATTTTTAGCTCTATTTTATTAGTCTTGCTCAATGTTAAGACACAATTTTAATGTATTTTGATGCACTAACCTATTGTTTATATTAGTGCCATAACATAGATTTATATGATTTCATATCTTATTTAATAATTCAATCATTTGTAGTAGATTAATTTTTAATGATAATATTCATAAAGATCATATTTAATATATATATTAATTAAAATAAAATACATATTAATTATATCCATATGTATAATTATAAGTTAAAATATTTTAATCATAATATTGAGATATTATATTTTATTAAAATGAATTATTGGTATATTAATTTAATATTTTTGAAACTTGGTTAAAATTTCTATATACAATTAATATATAATTATATATAATTTTATTTTAGTACAACTTATAAGAAGATAAATAAAACTATTTAAGATGGCTCTTTAATGTATATAATTTTTACTACTTCAAATTTTTATTAGCAATGCTCTAATAATAAAATGTTTACAAATTATAGATGCATTGCTACTAAATTATTAATCGACTCAAATAAAATAGTTATAATTAATTTTTTTATATTTATTAATAGATAATAATATCAATTTTATATATGGTATTTTTTTTGTATTGCTTTGTATTCAAATTCACACATTAATTAGTATTTTATTATATTCCTACTAAAATACGTATTAATTTTATTAATAAAAAAAAAAATCAATACTTAATTTTTTTTCTACTATTTATTAATTCTCTCTATAGCGCACAACAAATATGTTGCAAAAATAAATAAATAAAAAAAAAAACCAATTAAATTTAATAAATTTAAAATTTAAAATTTATCAAAAATGTCAAAGAAGAAAGTTTTGCCAATTCATGTGGCAAGCTTGTCAAGCTTAAGCATCTTCTCAAATCAAGTATTGTTAAAGAAAAAAAAAAAACTACTAATTCCTTTTACAAGTTTGTTAAGTTTGACCAATCCCTTAAATCAAGTTTTGTCAAAGAAGAAAGATAAGCCAATTCATGTAGAAAGCTTCTCAAGCTTAAATAACTTTTCAAATTAAGCCATTTCAAAGAAGAGAGATTTGTTATTTCATGTAGGAAGCTTGTCAAGCTTGAGCACAAACTCAAATTAAGTATTATCAAAGAAGAAAGATTTGCTATTTCATGTAATAAGCTTATTAAGTATAAATAACAACTCAAATTAAGCCATGTCAAAGAAGAAAGATTTGTCAATTCATGTGGCAAGCTTGTTAAGCTTGAGCATCCACTTTAATTAAGTGATGCCAAAGAAGAAAAATTTGCTAATTCTTTTAACAAGTTTTTCAAGCTTGAGCATCTACTCAAATCAAGTATTTTCAAAGAAGAAAGATTTGCTATTTTATGTAGCAAGCTTATGAAGCTTGAGCATCTTTTCAAATTAAGCCATTTCAAAGAAGAAAGATTTGATATTTCATGTGACAAGCTTGTGAAGTTTGAGTACCTACTCAATTTAAGCCATTTCAAATAAGAAAGATTTGTTATTTCATATAGCAAGCTTGCCAAGCTTAAGCATCCACTCAAATCAAGCTTTGTCAAAGAAGAAAGATTTTTTATTTCATGTAGCAAGATTATCAAGTTTGAGCATCCATTTAAATTAAATAAGTTCAAAGAAGAAAGATTTGCTAATTCCTTTGGCAAGCTTGTTAAGCTTGAATAACTACTAAAATTAAGCCATGTCAAAGAAGAAAGATTTGTCCATTCATGTCAGAAGCTTGTCAAACTTGAGCACCCACTCAAATTTAGTACTGTCAAAGAAGAAAGATTTTCTATTACATGTGGCAAGCTTGACAAGCTTGAGTACCTACTCAAATCCAATATTGTCAAAGAAAAAAGATTTGCTATTTCATATAGTAAGCTTATAAAGTTAGAACACCTTTTTAAATTAAAAAATTTTAATGAAGAAAGATTTGCTATTTCATGTGAGAAGCTTATGAAGCTTGAGCACCTACTCAAATTATGCCATTTCAAAGAAGAAATATTTGTTATTTTATGAGGCAAGCTTATCAAGCTTAATCATCCACTCAAATGAAGTTTTGTCAAAGAAAAATGCCTTGCTATTTCATGAGAAAAGGTTGTCAAGCTTGAGTACCCACTTAATTCAAGTTTTGTCAAAGAAGAAAGATTTGCTATTTCATGTGCCAAGCTTGTCAAGCTTCACCAACTACTCAAATCAACTATTGTCAAAGAAGAATGATTTGCTAATTCATATAGCAAGCTTATTAAGCTTGAGCAACTATTCAAATTAAGTGATGTTAAAGAAAAAAAATTTATTATTTTATGTGGTAAGCTTATCAAGCTTGAGCACCCACTCAAATCAAGTTTTGTCATAGAAGAAAGATTAATTATTTCATATGGCAAGCTTGTCAAGCTTGAGCAACCACTCAAATGAAGTGATGTCAAAGAAGAAAGATTTTTTATTTTATGTGGTAAGCTAATCAAGCTTGAGCACGTTCTCAAATCAAATTTTGTCAAAGAAGAAAATTTTGCTATTTCATGTGGCAAGCTTGTCAAGCTTGAGCACCCTCTCAAATCAAGTTTTATCAAAGAAAAAAGATTTGTTATTTCATGTGATAAGCTTGTCAAGCTTGAACACCCTCTCAAATCAAGTTTTGTCAAAGAAGAAAGATTTGCTATTTCATGTGGCAAGCTTGTCAAGATTGAGCAACTCCACAAATTAAGCCATTTCAAAGAAGAAAGATTTGCTATTTTATGTGGTAAACTAGTCAAGCTTGAACATTCACTCAAATCAAGTTCTATCAAAGAAGACAAATTTGCTATTTTATATAGCAAGCTTGTCAAGCTTGATCACTGATTCAAATCAAGTTTTGTCAAAGAAGAAAGATTTGCTATTTCATGTGGCAAGCTTGTCAAGCTTGAGTACCAACTCAAATCAAGTTCTATCAAAGCGTTAGGGACATAGTCCTTAGAACCTTCTAGAGACAAACTTCTAGAACCTTCTAGAAGAAAGTCTCTGGAACCTTCTAGAAGCTTCTTAGTTGGTAGAAGATGTTAGGGACATAGTCTTTAGAACCTTCTAGAGATAAATTTCTAGAACCTTCTAGAAGCAAGTCTCGGAAACCTTCTAGAAGCTTCCTAGTTGATAGAAGTTGCTTGAGAAGCTTCCTAAATTGGAGTATATATTGGAATCGAGGCTGAAGAGTTCTTCAGTCTCGACAACACATCTCTTAGAGCTCTAGCTCACCTCTCTGGTATTGTTCTTGTATTCATGTGATTAATCTAGTTCTTGCCAGTTCTTCTTGAACTTCTTAGTAGATATCAAGTCTGTATTCTGTGTTCGTGACAGTTTGTCGAGACTTCACTCACCTCAGATATCAGAGCTAATTTCTTCTTTATTAGAGTGTGGATTACCCCTCTGCTTGGAAGTATACTAGCACTTTAGAGGTTGCGGATTACCCTCCTCTAAACTGATACTTCTTTTGTTACAATATTGGAGTCTTATTCTTCTTGGAGAGAGTGGATTACCCCTTTTCTTGAAGCTCTTAAGGCATTTTAGAGGTTGCGGAGTACCCTCCTCTAAACCAATATTGTCTTCTTGTAGAGTCATTTCTGTCCTTCTCTTAGAATGGTCGGGGGCCAAGACATTAGTATGATGGAAAGTTCATAGTCCAAGTTAGGTGCTATCATGAATGCCCTCGCTACGTTATCGCAAAGAACTACAAAGATTGAAGAAGTCGTGGCAAGGCTTCATAATGATGGAGCATCTGGGATGGCACAATCTAGGTTGCACCAGCCTCAAACTTCTACACTTGGAGAAGCAACTTTGCCTCAGGTTCGATAAGCACCGCTGGTTCTATAACATAAGGAACCTCGAGTTAGCCTTCCGGACAAGTTCGATGGTACACGTTCCAAGTTTCGAGGATTCATCAACTAAATCAGGTTGATAACAGTTTTACAACCCGAATGCTATCCAACGGAGGAGTCATGTGTTGGGCTTGTTGGAACCTTACTTACAGGACAAGCTCTATCATGGTTTGCTCCTTTGTTTGAGAAACGATTGTCCATACTAAACAACTTTGAAACCTTTTTGGAGGCATTTGCGGAAGCATTTGGTGAACACGACAAGGTTCGATGGGCTACAACAAAGATCCGGTCACTACGACAAGAGATGCGTTCTACATCAGTCTATGCATCAGACTTCAGGCAATTAGCATGCGACATCAATTGGGATGAAGAAGCGTTGATGAGTCAATTCTATTGGGGTTTAAGGGACGATGTAAAGGATTTGTTGTTAACTCTTCTTGATCCGCAAACGCTCAACGAAGCTATTAGCTAAGCTATGAAGTACAATAACCGCCTATTTCAACGTCACCAAGACCAACGTTCAAGACAACATACGGTTCGCCACACCCCAACTATGTCGGCAAGCAACGTGAATTCACATTCAAAGGTAGAAGACATGTAAATTGATGCAGTACGTAGCAAATCCCTTACTCTAGAAGAAAAAAAGCAGCGTATGGAGGAAAGTCTATGCTTGTATTGTGGTGAAGAAGGCCACAAAGTTGGAAACTACCCCAAGAAGAAAAATCGACGTATTATGAAGACTAGGGGCACGTTTATTCAAGAAAACGAGGATGCCCAGCCACAATAGGAACCGTGCGGCTGGACAGTGAAATATCGCAACAACAACCAGGTTCCTTTCTTTTCGCTCAACCTGCCCTTTGTTTTACAATCCCTTTACTTATTGGCCCTCAAAAACTGAGCACCTTAGCATTATTAGATTCAAGAGCATCTCCTTCTTTCTTAGACGAAGAATTTGCAAACTGTCATAAGATCCCTTTAGTACAAAAATCCAAACCTATTCACGTTGAGGTCATAGATGGACGACCTTTATTGTCTGGTAGTGTCACCCATGAATCAGAACCTATAGAAGTGACGTTTAAGGACCATAGTTATCATATTATTTTCAATATTATTAGAACCCCATCAAATCCTGTTATTCTTGGTCTTTCCTGGTTGGAAAAGCATAACCCATCGATAGATTGGAAGTTGCGAAAGATGACCTTTCTCACAAAACCACCCAAGAGCAAGCCTAGTAGAAAACCCCGAATAGAAAAATTCTTATTTATTGGAGCAAGAGTGTTTATAAGATCGTCCAAGGGAGGCACACCGTTTGTCATTTATGCGGCTCCAACTACCGGGGAGAAGATCTCGACAGCAAGTATACCGGAGCAATATAAGGATTTTAAAGACGTGTTTCAATAAAAAAATGCCGACATGCTACCGGAACACAGACCATATGATTGCGCCATAGACTTACAAGAAGGATCACAACCGCCTTTTGGCCCAATCTACGATCTATCGCAGATGGAATTGGCGGAGTTGCGGAAGTACATCGACGAGAATCTAGCCAAGAATTTCATCTGTCATTCAAAATCGTCAGCTAGAGCACCCATCTTATTTGTGAAGAAGAAAGATGGCTCGTTGCGGATGTACGTAGACTATCGAGGCCTCAACAAGGTAACAAAGAAGAATCGTTACCTGTTACCCTTGATTTCTGGTCTCTTAGAACAACTTGGACGTGTAAAGATCTTTACAAAAATTGATCTAAGGGGAGCTTACCCCTTCGTACGAATCAAAGAAGGAAATGAGTGGAAGACAGCGTTTCGTACAAGGTATGGCCATTTTGAATATAATGTCATGTCCTTTGGTCTTACCAATGCTCCAGCAATCTTTCAACATATGATGAATGACATTTTCCGAGAGCACCTTGACGATTTTGTTGTCATCTATTTGGATGATATTTTGATATTCTCCAAAATTGAAGAAGAGCATGAAAAACACGTTCGTTTGGTATTGGAGAAACTACGCGAGCGAGGACTATATGCCAAGTTGGAGAAGTGTTTATTTCACCAAATAGAGATAGAGTTTCTGAGATTTGTTGCGACTATAGAAGGCTTGAAGATGGATCCCAAGAAGGTGGAAGCAATCGTGTCTTGGGAGGTTCCGAAGACAGTTAGAGACGTACAATGCTTTCTTGGTTTTGCCAACTTCTATCGAATCTTTATCAAGAATTACTCTCAAGTTGCTCCTCCTCTCACTCGGTTGATATGCAAGGATAAGTTAGAATAGGGACCTCTAGCAGAGAAGGCATTTCAAAACCTGAAGACCGCATTTACTACGGCTCCAATCTTGATACATCCAGACTTTACAAAGGCCTTTTATTTAGAAACTGATGCTTCGGATTTTGCTTTGGGAGCTATACTTTCACAAATGGGAGAAGATAAGAAGCTCCATCTGGTTGCATTCTATTATCGAAAGTTCTCTCCTACTGAAATCAATTATGAGATCCACGATAAGGAACTTCTTGCTATAGTGGATTCTTTCCAAGAATGGTGTCACTTTCTTGAAGGAGCTGCACATCCAGTGACCATATACACAGATCACAAGAATTTGGAGTATTTCATGTCGGCTCAAGTTCTAAATCGACGTCAAGCTCGATGGAGTATGTTGCTATTTAGGTTCGATTTTATTATCACTTATCGACCTGGAAAGCAGCAAGGACTATCTGATGCCTTATCGAGGAGATCGTATCTTGTACCAAAGGCTGGAGAAGCAGCATTTGATCAACAATGTACGACATTATTGAAGCCAAAGCAATTTCAGCTTTGCGCTAGTATTATGCCAATTGATGTTGACTTCTTGAATCAGGTACGTGCCGTGACCATTGAAGATTCAGTAGCCATTGATATTAAGCAGCGTGCCAATGATGACAAGTTCAAGGTGGAGGGAGATCTTTTATACTTTGAACAGCGGTTATATATCCCAAAAGAACCAGCACGACTCCGAGTTCTTCAATCTCGCCACGATTTTCCAACAGCGGGATATTTTGGATTCAACAAGACCTTGGAGCTTATTTCTCGAGATTTTTGGTGGCCCCAAATGTGGAAGGATGTGAAAGATTTTGTCTTCTCCTGCGACATCTGTTCAAGATCCAAGAATCCTCGGCATCACCCTTATGGACTCCTACAGCCATTGCCGATTCCACGTCGATCATGGTCTTCAATTTCCATGGACTTCATCACGGACCTGCCATCATCGAACTCATTTGACAGCATCATTGTCGTGGTAGATCGGCTTACAAAAATGGCGCACTTTGTCCTTTGCAAGAAGACATCGTCCAGTGAAGTCACAACAAGGCTCTTTCTCGATAATGTGTATCGATATCATGGACTACCAGATGATATCGTATCAGATCGAGGAACCCAGTTCGTATCAAAGTTTTGGAGATCTCTCTTTGAGATATTGAAGGTGGATATCAAGCTTTCTTCGGCTTTTCATCCTCAAACTGACGGTCAAACGGAACGGGTGAACTAAGTCTTGGAACAATACTTATGATGTAGCATCAATTATCAGCAAGACGATTGGACCACATATCTGCCGCTAGCCGAGTTTGCATATAACAACACCCTCCATGCGTCGACTCAATACACACCATTCTTTTCCAACTATGGGTATCATCCAAAGCTTGATTTATTGAGTCCATCAACAAATAACAATCCAGCAGCTGAAGGATTTGCAAAACAACTATCAGAGCTTCAAAATACGTTGAAGCTTCAATTACAATCTGCTCAAGAATCCTACAAGGCATCTGCAGATAGATTTCAGAATGAAGCACCTACTTTCAAAATTGGAGATAAAGCATGGCTTCTTTGACGGAATATCAAGACCAAGCAACCATATGATAAGTTGGACTATCGAAGATTGGGACCATTTATCATCTAAAAGCAAATCAATCCAGTGGTGTACCGTCTAGAATTACCAGCTTCTATGAAGGTACATCCAGTCTTTCATGTTTCTTTGTTGGAGCCTTATCGAGAGTCATCTTTTCTTGGAAGAGTGCAATGTTCGCCACCTAGTATTGAGATCAAGAACCACGAAGAATACGAGGTTGAAAAGGTGCTGGATTCCTAGCAAAAGTGGGGCAAGTTGGAGTATCTTGTTTATTAGTGCGGCTACGACATTAATGAGCGAACGTGGGAGCCAACTGAAAATCTCACCAATGCGCCACAAAAGGTACAAGAGTTTCATCAACAACATCCTCATAAAACTAAGTTGGTTCGACAATAGCTTCTTTCTGAAGCTTGCTCACCCAAGAATATAAGAAAGGGGGAGAGCACCACCAAAATTCGTAGTTGATGTAGTTATTTTCTCCAAGATAAAATAGAATTTTTTTAGTAGCCATAGTTTGGTCTTCTGATATGGATAGCTAAGAGATAGATACTATGCCAGTCAGATTATCTCAACCGACTAGCTCACAAAGGCGACCCCGAGATGAAGAACCACCTACACCACGACGACGAGAAAAGATACCAAGTAACCGATCACTAGTGATTGTATTTGAGTCCGAGCCTACTTACGATGGTCAGCCAGAAGGCGTATTTGTAGGACAATTTCACAATGAAGATACGGAAGTTCATGCTTGGTCAGAAATTGAAGGAGTGGGCCACTACCGTTGGCTTCAAGGACCAATGAACCACTTACCTTGTGCACAACAGTTGAAGTTCATAATATTATGCGACAGATCTTCATTTTCTTGCGTTGGTACTGATTGACAACAACATTGCTTCTCAGAGACCTCGAAGCTAAAGGAGGGGGTGATATTAGGGACATAGTCCTTAGAACCTTCTAGACACAAGTTTCTAGAACCTTCTAGAGACAAACTTCTAGAACCTTCTAGAAGCAAGTCTCTGGAACCTTCTAGAAGCTTCTTAGTTGGTAGAAGATGTTAGGGACATAGTCCTTAGAACCTTCTAGAGATAAGTTTCTAGAACCTTCTAAAAGCAAGTCTCTGAAACCTTTTAGAAGCTTCCTAGTTGGTAGAAGTTGCTTGAGAAGCTTCCTAAATAGGAGTATATATTGGAATCGAAGCTGAAGAGTTCTTCAGTCTCGACAACACATCTGTTGGAGCTCTAGCTCACCTCTCTGGTATTGTTCTTGTATTCATGTGATTAATCTAGTTCTTGCCAGTTCTTCTTGAACTTCTTGATAGATATCAAGTCTGTATTCTGTGTCCGTGATACAAAGAAGAAAGATTTGCTAAATCCTTTAGCAAGCTTGTTAAGTTTGAGCAACTACTCAAATTAAGTGATGTCAAAGAAGAAAGATTTGTCCATTCATGTGGCAAGCTTGTCAAGCTTTAGCACTTAGTCAAATCTAGTTTTGTCAAAGAAGAAAGATTTGCTATTTCATTTGGCAAGCTTGTCAAGTGAGAACAATCACTCAAATTAACTATTCTTAAAGAAGAAAGATTTGTTATTTCATGTGGGAAGCTTGTCAAGCTTGAGCAACCACTCAAATAAAGTTTTGTCAAAGAAGAAAGATTTATCAATTCATGTGACAAGCTTATCAAGCTTGAGCATTCATTCAAATCAAATTCTGTCAAAGAAGAAAGATTTGCTATTTCATGTAGCAAGCTTCTTAAGCTTGAGCAACGGCTCAAAGAAAGTATTGTCAATGAAGAAAGATTTGTCAATTCATGTGGCAAGTTTGTTAAGCTTGACCAATTCACCAAATAAACTTTTGTCAAAGAAGAAAGATTTTCTATTTCATATGATAAGTTTGTCAAGCTTGAGCAATTATTCAAATCAAGTATTATTAAAGAAGAAAGATTTGTTATTTCATATGGCAAGCTTGTCAATCTTAAGCATTCACTCAAATCAAGTATTGTCAAAGAAGAAAGATTTGCCAATTCATGTGGCATGTTTGTTAAGCTTGAGCATCCTGTCAAATTAAGTTTTGTCAAAGAAGAAAGATTTGCTAATTCTTTTGGCAAGCTTGTTAAGCTTGACCAATTCATGAAGTAAACTTTTATCAAAGAAGAAAGATTTTTCAATTCATGTGGCAAGCTTGTCAAGCTTGAGCACCTACTCAAATCAAGTTTTATCAAAGAAGAAAGATTTGATATTTTTTGTGGCAAGCTTATCAAGCTTGAGCAACCACTCAAATCAAGTTCTATCAAAGAAGTAAGATTTGCCAATTCATGTTGCAAGCTTGTCAAGCTTGAGCATTTACTCAAATTAAGTGATGTCAAAGAAGAAAGATTTGCTAATTTCTTTGATAAGCTTCTCAAGCTTGAGCAACCACTCAAATTAAGTGATGTCAAAGAAGAAAGATTTGCCAATTCATGGACCAAGCTTGTCAAGCTTGTGCAACCACTCAAGTCAAGCGATGTTAAAGAATATAAGTTTGTTAATTTATCTGATATTATTTTTAAGTTGGAGTTACTTTGTAAACTTAAGTTTGATAAAGATTTTAGGTTTTTGATAGCTTTAGGTAGTACTTTGAATTCAATCCCATCTAAATTAAGTCTCAATAATGTATTATTTGTAAATAGTATTGTTGATATTGTTTCACCAAATGTAAATCTTTTAGGATCAATATTATTAATTCTTCATATACTTTCCAAAAATCTTTATTGCATATTGTAACGGGTAACTTTATTTTCTTGGAAGAATAAAAAAAAGTAAGTGGATTATATTATAGTAGCAAGAATTTTAATTTTTTGGCATTTTTTACTAAATACATAAATATTTCAAAGATATCTTCATTTAACTTTTCATTGATGTTACATATAAATATTCGTAGAGAATAAAAGTATAATCCTTTGATGATGAATCTTTTTAGAATTTTCTTCATATCATGACTAAGTATTATATCTTCTAGCTAATGAACAACATAACAAAAGAATGGTTAGAAATTACAATCCATTTGCTTTATTACATACATAAAATACATATAAATTTTAAAGAATATCATAATGCAATATACAATAAATATAAAATTATTCTTGTAAGCTATTAAAAAAATTATATTTTATTAACTTTGTAAATTATTATTTTTATATCAATAATTTTATTTAAATTATTCTATTACTATTTGAAAGAGTTATCTTTGTTGTTAATCCGTACATTGGTACCATATTCACATTCCAAATTTGTAAGTCTTTGAATTCTTTTTCTTTTTCAACAATCATTCATCCCATCTCTTATAATTGATCACGCACTTTTATTATTCCATTCTTTCCTATTTTTATCATTGATTGATGAACCAATGTATTTAAAACAGTACTTGCATCTTACTTTTCAACTCTACTTTTTTTATAGGTCCATATTTTTAATATAGTTTCTTTCATTGTACCACCTCAATCCACATTGTTACAAAGAAAATAACATATGTCCAAAAACATATTCTTTTCTTCAACTTTCAAGGCATCAAAACTTATCTTTAAAATAAGCCATATCTTGTGATTACTATCTTCTTCATCTCCATCCAAATCTCTTCCTCTCCTTAACTTTTGCAAAGCTCTTTCCCAACATCTCAACCTCTTTTGTCCTCTTAAAAATGAGCCCATTACTTTCAAACTCAAGGGTGGTCCATTACAAGATCTTACAATTTGTTTGCCAATCTCAATAAGTTCTCTAGGTAATTTATCATCATTCTTATAAGAATAAGTTGTAAACAACTTCAAACTTGCATCTTTGTCAAGTTTTTTAACATCAAATTTGTAAAATTTTGTAGGGTGGTCTTTTACCACCTTCCAATTTCGTGTTGTCACAATTAATATGCTACTTTTGTTAGAATGTAGAATATTTGTAGGTACATCATTAATATGACTCTCATTCTTCACATCATCTAAGACTAAGATGAACTTTTTAATCATCAATAATTCTTTTATCATATCTTGTGCTTCCTCTAAGTTCATTGGTTTTGGTTGAAAATTTAATTGGTTCAAAACTTTGCAAATTAATGAAAAATCATCATCCTTGGATCAATTTACTAAAATCATCACAATTTGAAGGTAACTTTGGTCTTCCACCTTTTTCAATTCTTTTCAATATATCTTCTATTTTGATCACACCTTTAAATGGATCATTTCTTGAAAGAATCTTAGAACATGTCATTGCAAAAGAATACAAATCTACTTCAAAAGCACATGTCTTAATTGATTCCATTATACTTTTTAATATCTCTGGAGCTGTGTATCTTGAAGTTCCATACATGTATTTATTTTTGTTAACTTTAGGATTCCTTCCTACATTGATCTTTGAACAACCAAAATCAATCAACTTTACGATAGCATATTGAAAATCATTATTGAATCTACCATCATCTATAATTTTGAGTAGCACATTATTTGGCTTTAAGCCTCGATGTGTAATTTGCATGTCATGCAAATAACACATTCCTCTTGCAATTTGATAAATAACATCAATAAGAAAGTAATACAACATTTATCTTTTTTCCTACAATATATCACTTAAACTTCTTTCCATCAACTCCATCACCAAATATACTTTTCTCCTTGAGTTATTCATTGTTGAAGGCTCCCCATTCTCATTTGCACTACTTTTTGCTGCATGATAATATTTGATTAAGTTTGGATGGCTTGTGTTAGCTAAGATACCCACTTCTTTCTTGAACATTGCATTAAACTCAACATCCATAATTTTTGTTGCAGTTGAAAGTCCAAACCACTTTGATTCATAGAGTTCTCCATAAGAACCTTCATTTATTTTTTTCACAAGCTCTAAACTTTTAATATCACTTAATACTTCCAAAGAATCCAACTCTCCACCTTCAATGAGCCACAAGTCCTTCAATCTTACTAGTAGATATTTTACCAATCCATGATCTTTAAATTGCGCATCTATACTTGCACAATTCAATCTTTTGTGAAATTCTTCACCATCATGTTTAACTTCTTCACAAGTAGAAAAATCAAACAATATTGGTATTATGTCCTCTAAGATTTTTGGACACTCCTTTGAAAGTAGATCAATTTCCACATCATAACAAGTCTTCAAGTCCCACAATAATTCTCTAAACATTTCCTTGTTCTCCATTTGAGAGATACTTGCTTCACACCATCGTTATTGTGCACAATCTTTTATGACCATGTACATCCTTAATGTTGTGTATTGAAATTCACAAAATAAAACTTTATATTTGCTTCTTTCATTGCTACAAGCTCTCAAGCCTTCAAATACTTTGATAACATGACCAAGTGATTTGCAAATATTTGCACATTGATTTCTATTCAAAAAGACTTTAGTCTTTAACACTTCAATTTCTTGATTGTAATTATAGGATTGAGTAAGCACATCTCCTATATAAACTTCTCTTGTTTTGAAAACAACTCCACTAACCTCCACAAACTTGTTACAAGATTTCATAGCAATTGCAAATCCAAATGTACAACAAGCAAATAAAAACCTCTTAATATTGAAACATACTTTGTAAGAAACTCCACTAGATAAGCCATGGTAAATATATAAAAATATGTATAATGTGCTTGCAATTACATAAATAAAACCTTCCTATGCATTATGCAACATTTCAATAACTTTTGGTCACCAAAAAAAGTCTTCAACATAACAAAATTATTATTGATATACTACATATGAACAAAATAAATTTCTCATTATTTTATAAATAACTTTTTATCTCTCATTATTTTATATACAATAACTATTTACACATACAAATAAAATAATAAATAAACACTCATTTCAAATGTCTCATCATCTATATAAAATCATTGTGATTGATACTTATACCTTAAAAAATACCTAGCATTTGATTATTAACCATACTCCTTTGTTTACTCAAATAACCATAGATTCTTGAAATGTTATTTGATTGCCATAAAACTTTCTCACAAAGACAATACAAACATTAACAAAACTAATTTATTCGACAATCCTTCAACATGTTTTATACAAAGAAAATTGATTCATATATTTGATAAACATTAAACTAAAATTTTTTCTCATTGCACCACCCATCTTTCAATTATCTTACAAGACTATTTGTTTATTATTTTACAACTGTGTTATATCATGAAACTACTCTATTAAAATTGTCATCTCTTCTTAATTCTTCAATCCTTTGTGTTTCTTTAATCACTCATTATACTAATGACACAACTAAAGTAATCAATGTGTAAAAAGTTCACTCTCTACAACAAATGAGGTAAATGGCTATAAGCTTGAAGTGAATTAAATTTCTAATAAAAAGAAAGAAACAATAACGCTTCTACTATGTCAAATCACAAATATATGAATCAATATATGAATAACATGACTTACCTACACAAGCGACATTATACATTTAAGTTTACGACCTTCCATGGCACATGTCTAGTGATGAAAATTAAATGTAACTCAAGAATTTAATGAGGGTTTAATTTTCTTTGTGCACCGTTGAAATATGTTGTCATTAAGTACATCAAAATGAACACCAACTCTTTCACGATTGAAGATATAGTAGATCTGATCCGCGACTAAAGTTGAGTATTACCTGCAGTGGAAGAGATCCAGGTCAAATCTTCTGTTCAGAAGATTGAGTCTTTCAAGATATATGACATAGATTTTTTGTCGAGAAGATTGAGCCTTTCAAATTATATGATACAGATCTTTTGTCGAGAAGATTGAGCCTTTCAAATTATACGACACAGAGAGATGGAGAGCATTAAGTCTTTCAAGATATATGACACAAAGGGATTGCAACCGTGAGAGAAAAAGCTCAATCCTCAAAATGGACTAAGAATCTTAGCAGACGAACAAGTTTGAAGTTGTTCTCACCATATTCCAGGTTGAAATACTCTTCCGTCCTTAAAATCATTCAGATCAGCTCCTATCTTGCAATTCGAATGCACACTAGGCAAGCGAGGATACAATTATGATATGGTGTTCAATGCGCCGTTATTTTCTTGCCAATCCTCATCCCTGCAGCCGGAATTTCAAAAATAACAAACAGACAAATCAAACCTTTTGATTGTTCACGCGCTTGCATAGGATACAGCAAGTATGAGCTTATGATCAAGCCTATTGTCTGGCTTCCGAGCATCACCTCTATATTCGAAACACAGAATGCCATCGTCACAATCTCGGAACCGAAAAAAGAGAAAACCACAGGATTACCTATCATCCGCGGCTCCTCGCTCTCACGTTGATTGCATTCGGCACAGAGATGTCACGGCGTGTATGCTAGCGCAGCGGCTACTCGCTCTCACGTTGCTTGCATGCGACACAGAGGTGTCACTGCGTGTATGTTAGCGCAGATTCGAGCAATTCGAAGCGCGGAGAGAGCACACAGCTGCGAGGGTTTGGCGGCGAGGGCAAAGGGAATAAACAGGGGACGAAGGGGGAGGAGTGGGCGAGGATGTGTGGTGTACTTGAAACCCTCGACGGAACGGATGAAACGAACACTGATGTGTTATATTATTCCAAGAGACGAATGAAAAGTACTCTTGAGGGAGTCCATGGTACAGTATGAACCGAACTGACCAGAGGTGTATGGTTCGGCACCCAAAGAGTATATCACAAGGGATCCGAGGTATGTTCATGCTCTGAAGTCTTGTTTCGAGAACCGGTGAAAACATCTTATCCCAGAATCAAAATGGTCGGTGCAGACGAAGTCCTTAGTTGCCGAGGTGGGATCAGAGTGTAGTAGTGGGACGGTCCTCTAAGAAGGAGACGAAATGGGATATTTTCTGAACGGTGAGGGATTACATGAATTTGTGGGGAGGTGGAATCTGGGAGAAAGTTTCTAGCCCCCAACGTAATAGTTTATGAGCAAACATATGTTCAAGGACTAATGCAACGCTGCCCCACCGCTTGATTAAATCTACTCCGTGAACCTTACCAGAGACGGATCCCAAAGGAGGGACTTAATTTTGGGGATTTTCAACTATTAGTGTTGGGAGACACTGTGGAATGCGGATTTCGAATCTGAGATCCTAGACGGCAAACCAGTTGAAGGAGAGTTTTCGGGGTTCTAAGCAGGATTTGATCAGGTTGAGTGAAGGTGAGTTTTTCAACGATTTGCAGGAGGAATATGGTGCAGATACTCTAACCAGGGTGCCCCTGCCCATTATTTCTGCTTTACAAAGAGAACCCAAGAGAATTTTGTCGAGGGCATTCAATTGAAATCATTAGTGGTATCGCAAAGCAGCACCCTCTTAAAACGTAGCCCATTTTGGATGTTGATCGGGCTCTCTTGAGACTGGAGCTCATCTTTTTTTAATACGATATTTGCTGCCGTTTTGCTTCAGGCTTGGACAAACGGACGGTTCCGAAATGTGGAGCACCGAGCTGTGGTGAACGAATCAGAAGCGCGAATGTCCATGGTGTACTTTGCCTCTCCTCCGGCGAAAGCAACGATTGAGGTTCCAGAGCAGCTCGTCATTTCTAAGCACCTCTTGCGGTTCCGGCGATAGTTCTCTTCGGAGGAGTATAAGAGCCACTTGTTCAAATGCACGTCGGAGGGAACGGAGTAAAAATATCCAAACAGTGGCTACTTAAACCATCATCCTCGTGAGGTTTTGAAGAGATTGATTATGTCTAACTCTTAGTTTAGGAGCACCAGGCCATCAGGCTCCATTGCTGACACCGTTTACGATCGCCTGCTCATAGAGATGATTCCTTTATCATACCTGGTCAAGCCTGTATGCATCCAGTTTGTTCCAGTTATTTTACGTCCATCGGGGAGGAATTCGAAGTACAGGTAGCTATAACTATACGAGGGTGGATTTAGTGTAGGAATAAGACTTAAGCTTAGAAGAGCAGCATGTGCACCCGATTCATCGACCTTCACAGGTCCGTTATCATGGTGTCGGTTGCGCATAAACTTACACCTTGTTGCAAGGGATTACTTCAAGTTTTATTCATCATAACATGCTCATACTGAAACTTGTCACTGTTATCACTTCAAACAAAGGTCAGGAAGTAGAGTCCAAATTCTGACTTGACTTTTACTATTTAATGCATGAAAGCAGTATTTGTAAGATAGCGAAATTCAACCAGAGCGTTTGCTGCCAAAAGCATATGGCAATCTTGTGGATTATCACAGGTGTGTAGAGAACTGCAACAAAACAGATGTTAAATTAAAATACACTAGTACAGCCAATCATGGCTCCAGAATCATGATGCCTCTAAAAAGGTTCCTCTTCAGCACAAAACTAACAGAAATAACTCGAATGCCTTGTGACGAATTTCTTCTGCGAACTTCCATTGCGAACTAAGCAGCGACGTGCAGGGGTAAAGTAATTGCCGTTCGGCTTTCAGGTGCGGAAAGGTATCTATATGCTGAGAAGCAATCTGAATAAATTACCGTCACCATCCATCAATATTTCAAAATGTACAAATCTGAAGTTCAGGGAGATTCTTGTACCTCGCAGAGTAAGATAGAACCTGATAAACTGTGCAGGTTAGCGGCAACTTCACTTCCAAGTTAAGTACCAACATGAGAGAAAACGTAAATTCAAGTCCCAGCAGGAGCTGCAGACTTGGTTTTTGCAAATGCAGCGGCTGCCACCGCAGCTGCCTTTTTAGCTGCGGCAGCCTTTGCAGTCTGTGCCGTAGTTGTTGATATAATCGGCTGAGGACTAGGAAGTGGAATATTAGATCTGTTGACTTGCTCTTTTACTTGCGTCAGTAATGCCTTGATTTCTCCAGCAGTCATGGTTTCACGTTCCAAAAGATTAGCTGTCAGAGTATGGAGCTCGCGTTGATGGGTATTAAGTATCCTTTTTATTCCTCCTTGTTGTGTGTGGGGGAAGCATCAGTTAACTACACTCTACGAGTTCTGCTGTAAGATATAGTGATTATCATCTCGATTTAGGTGAGCCCTCTAGAAACTCGGAATCTTTTCCTTTTTCTCCGGATCCAACCATGTGTCCTGAAACTGTATGGAGTTTTATAGGTCTTAAGTTTCACCATCCCTCATCACTATTACATGTGGGTTTTAGCTTATTCATAGATGATTCTGGAGTGACATCAGTTGGCTTGAACATTGGGTTTCATTTGTGTATGTACACGTTGAGAATTAATTGAATGTGAAATAACTCTTGTTTTGTAATGCAGGCAAGTTTTCTGGTTTTTTGTGCAGCAGATTCCGGGAGTTGTTGTCAATAGCATCTTTATGCGACTGTGTTGATAGCATGACTATTTTCCCTTCATGCATTTCAGTGACATCAGGGACTTCCGCAGGGTGATCGTTTTGTGAAAAATAAAATGTTTTTAGCAACTCTAATATCTAACAGAAGTTCAAGACAACATTTCTGCGCATGGGATTTCATCTTCGATTTAATAAGTAAAACATTTTCTTCAGAAGTAAATCATTCTATATCAAGTCACTTACTACAATGTAACTACCATAAAGATACAAAAATTGTTAAGTTCCATTCATGGATGTGTAAATATGAATATATACATACATATACACATATACATATATATTTATATATCAAATTCATTTGAGCCACTTTTATAGAATTTGGATTTGACTTGCATCTGCAACTTTCATATGGTGCTTTTTAATGACCTTATGGTATGAAACAGACTTAGATTCAATTACACAAAAATCTAAACTTTCATCTTATAATAAAAAACGATTTCTTGAGAATTATTTACGGTTTTTTAAGTTGAATATATAGAGATCGGAAATGAATTTAAAATAATGAAGGAGTATGTACTATATCATAGTTTTATTAAATATTAAAAACGCTTAAATTAAGCTGGTATTCTTTTCTGTATTCTTTTGGAGAAATAATTACAACATCAGAAAAGATGTGTAGCAGAATTAGTTGTTTTAGTAATAAATCACTATATAATCCTCTATCAGATGTTTGTACCATTTGGAGGAAATCAATTCCCTACAACATTTTCTATCTATGCTGTGCATCTTTAAGCTCAATTTAATTCAATTTGTTTCTATTGACCGTCGTTCAATAGTGTACCTCAATTCAACAATCCATTGCGTGTTATATTCAAAATCCATTTTACATATTTATTTATCTCCAAAGCCATTCTATTGAAACTTCTATTAATAAGATGTGACTTATAGGAGCTAACTGAGTAGAAATAGCCAGTTATACAGAATTACATCTCATATTTCCAAACTTTTTACAATATTATCAAACTTTTCAAAATATTATGTGCTAGATTCTTCTGGACCAGTCATTTTAGGCCATTATGTCATATGTTGGCATTATATATACAGGATTTTTTATCAATAAAAACTTTTCTTTTTTAGTTTACTGCTTTCTGTCTTTATTTATACTTGTTATTATTATAATTATTACTTTAATACTGTACTTATTTTACTGAAATACTTGTGAATTAAAAAGAATACCAGATCACAAGTTTTTGTACCCATTTACATAAGTTTTTTGCTTCACCAATAATATATTAATACTCAATGTTAAGATATAAAGTGATTCAGTCCCTTCACGGACAAACTATGTATTTTCAATCTAACATTACAGGCTCTTCATCTAATATCCCTATATACTGGGTACATTGAGTAACTTGTTTATTTTTCTAACATTACTATTTACCCGTCAGGATCAAAATTCTAAGCTTTCTTCTCTTCTTTATTGCTATAAAAAAAAAAAATCAAACTTGAAAAAAATTTAAACAATAATTTTTGTGGTGATACAACAAAAAATATCCATTTAAAATTGTTACAGGGAATAGAAAGAAGACTTGAATTTGATGCAAAGGTCTACTTTCATCTCCGGATGCTGCTGCTTTTAGATGTTTCGATTCTGGTGCAGAGCAGATTTCCTTCACTAACCGGGACTCTGCACAGTAATCTGCGCATTTTGTAGACTGGTGACTTGATCTGCAACTTCATGGTTCTTACTCGGCAAAAAAAATAATAATAAATAAATAAATAAATAAACAAACATTGCATGGGCGTGGAGTTTGTACTTAACATTGAATTGGACTTTAACACAGAATCGGCGATCGACTGTGGTAAAATCATGAGTCAATGAGAATAGAGTTCTGGCTCATGTTTTTCTGTTGGTGGAATCAAGGTACCATCTCATTGTGTGATCACAATGACTGAGTGAGAGAAGTAGTTGTTCTAGCTAACAGGATGTCTAAATAATTTACTGGTATCTCAATGACGCCTAAAAATGATTAAGAAATTCGTTAGATTTTTAAATCATTTGCGGCAACGTCGAAGCAACAGGAAATCAGCAGTTTCGGAGGACTTATCTAAGTTTCTGATCTCACCAACTGTAATCTCATTGACTGCATCGACATCTGTGAAAGGCTATCTGATGTGTGATATATCCAGAAAGGTCGATAACTTCAACAAGCTGGAGTGCCTATGAACGCTTCCGTCGATATGGGTGAGTGACATGACTCAAGTGATGTCTTCGGAAATTGTCACAGGAATTTACATCATGTAACTCATTGAGACGAGAAGGCATGAACAATGACCCAAGTCAAGTTAACGATTAAGGATCTTGGCAATACCGACTTGCAGTCAGCTGCATGGAGTTGATAGGATATTGAACAATCCATAGATGTATTGCCACTGTCGCCTTAGATTACTGCTCAGTAATTCAGAAGAACTTTCATCGGTGGGCTCCATAATCAGACTGGACTCGACAAATCAATATCCTTCTACATCTAACTGCACTAGCAATGACTATAGTAGAGTCACGAAACCTAAAAATAGAACTGCGTGAGCCTTGACGACTCCAGTAGAAGAGACTTCCAGCCGACCAGTTGATGACACGCAAGGGAGGCAACTACGATTCGCGTCCGGAATACGATTCCTCATTCAGAAACATGCATTTGCTAAGGTAGCATTGACAAGAGTTCTCCTCCACGTGGACATCAAACACAGCAAAGAAGACTATTACTCTATTTTCCTCCATGCTCTCAAGATTTGTGTACCAATGAACTCCTTCAGGCCACCACTACAGTCAAGAGAAGAGGTTTGAAGGAATACACTGGTACGAAAATGATTAGAGCAGTTGCATCGACGCACAGTCACCTCCATCTCCAACAATTCCAGCACTGGAAACCAACATTTCTCACTCTCATTGTAACCTTCGATCTGAGCGAAACCAGACTCAAGTTCAACCAAAATGCAGGAACCATTCTGACGAAGCCGATGCAAAGCAGCAAATCTGAAATCCTCTCCACCCAGAATCATAATAGCTGATGCAAAGTGCGAACCATAGCAACAACAGCAGTTAGAAGCAGCCAGCACCACCATGAATTAAGCTGCAATGGAGAGTGGAAATGAAGAACAAGCTGCAGCTTCTTATAGAAGCTGAGATCCAAGCAGGCCCCTTGAGCTGCAGTCCCAGAGTATTACGTACCCATTACCACCGCTGTACACTATCCATGACCAAGCCAACCATAGCATAGTAGCTCTAACTAACTCAGACAACAGTATCTCCATCAACTTACAGTTAATCCTGGAAACACGCTTCGCTAGACACTGGAACACGATTCACCGAGAGCTTGGGTCTGTGCTTGAATCTGGTCGACACATGTCCGATGGAGCTGAATCCTAAGACCATGAATCTAGTAATTCTTGGAGTAATAACTTTGTGGGAGAGGTTGAGTGAGTGGAGTAGCAAGCAAGTGTGTGTTATCTCTTTTAAGTTGCATGGGGGTGGTGGTACAGCTGGGTGGCGGATGTTCACCATTGTGATCCACATTTCGAAATTGGCAGCTGTAGTTTGTTGGAGATTGTTAAGATCGTGTGTTGCGAGTGATTCAGTCCCATTATGGGTACTCTCTGTACCTTGAGCTCCGTAATCATGCGACGGAAGGGCATGGACCCGATACATTCTCATCTTAATTTTTGTATACTTCTTCGTTTTCTGTTCATATTTATATTAATTTATTTATATTTATATATATATATATATATAATTTATATTTGTATATATATATATATATATATCATTGTGTGTGTTTGAGTGTGAGTTTTGACAAAATGTAGAACGGAAACTTCACTGGATCCTATATCTTTGTGAGTTTCTCCATGAACTGTGACATGGACATTTGTCTTAGACTCGAGCCGGATTGTATTTGTTTCAAATTGAGGTGATGTGTTTGAACCCATGGAAATAGGATAGATATTCTCACTTGGTTCTGTAATGCCGCGAGAGAAACTGTAAGAAAAAATTGATGGTACACGCATGTGAAGAGTGTGAACTGATAGCTTCTGATAGTAACTCAGAATTCCTGTGTTACAGATTTTATTCATCAACATGTATGTGTTTTTATATATATAATAAGAAGAAGAAGAAGATAAGAGTTAGTCAGACAAAGTAAACAAAATCCAACCAACTAGACTGCTTTTATGACTGGATATGCATTATATATTTTTGTATATTAATACACAAGAAACATGTATTGCCTATTTGCATATAAGAATATATATCTAATTTATTGAAACATTTCAGTTCATAGATAGATTATAGTTTAGAATATTATAATTTAGAACATTACTTAAATTTATTAGCCAAAATTTCTTCAATTAGTAATTATTATTAGAGTAAACCATAATTTTTAAAAATTAATTATGCATTTTAAACACATAAAAAAGGGAACTATTAAAATGACCCATGCTAAATTGATCCACCTCTTATTATTTGTTGCGGATCCAACCATTTTTTTTATTGGTTTTTAATCAACTTAGATCTAGTAATGAAATTCTTTTTGATAATAGGTGGATTAGTTTAGTAATTTTCTAGGTTAATTTAACAATTTTTTTTAAAAAAACATTATGAATTTTGTTAGGACTATTATCAATTTTTTGAAATTTTTATAAAGCATATCTAAATTTATATGTATCAATTATGTGAAATTATTTATATAAAATGGTTTATATGAAATCAATGTCTTCAATAGATACTAATATAGCCATAAAATTATTAAAAAAAAAAATTTTAAATTCTAAATCATCTTATAAATAACTTTATTAAAATAAAAATATTTGAAAAGTTATTTATTCTTTTAAGCCAATCTTCTCATTCAAACAAGTTCACTCAAATTGTATTAGACTAATAATACCATTTTATTTAATAAGAAATATTAAGGTAGGTTGAAAGTAACCTTAAATTAAAACTTTAAAACAAGTTTTTAATATTAAGGTACTATAAATTATTATAAATAAGAAATAAGAGTTAATGAGAGTTAAAAAATAAGTTTTTAGTTATTTAATTAGATTCTTTTTATAAGTATAGATTGATGTTGTGTTTGTAAAAAAAAAAAAAAAAAAAAAAAAAAACTATATTTACTATTTAGGAATGAACTTATTTATAACATAAATAATTAACCATGTTACAAATAATTTATTTATAAAAAAATTAATTAAGTGATTTTAATAAGAAAAATAAATCATTAATAAATAGAATGCAACTTCCAAAGAAATTATATTTAAATATTAATTAAATTTTATATATATTTTTAAAAATAATTATTACAAAAATTAAATATATCAAAATAAATATCAAATTTTAGAAATTTTTGATTAATGTATATATATATATATATCTAAATTATTATATAAAATATATGTTTTTTTTAAAATAATTAATATAAAAAATTAAATATTTATTTTGAAATAACTTGTATTATCAAGTTATTAGTTCTTTGAGATATTAATAAATATATAAGTTATTTTTATTAAATCACGTAAGCATCATCCTTGTTCTATGACCATCATTAGATGATATATAATATATATAATTCTAGTACTTCTATTTGATAGAAAACTAAGCCAATGTCAAGGAGATGAACTAAAAGAAGATGCATAAAGTTGTGAAATCCATGTCAAAAGAAAAGTAATAAAATAGAAATAAAGAAGTATGTAGATTAAAAAACATTGGAATAGCTATTGCCAAAAGACAAGGAAACTAGAGACTCTTGAATCTAGACTACAAGCAAGAAAGGAATTAATAAAAGTGAAGAAGGCTTAACTCTTGTCTCTCTCTATATAATATCTAAATAGGATCTATGAAGCAATGTTCTATAGGACCTCCAAAAACGTATTGACTTTGTATGACATATATCTTAACTTGCAAAGCAAGTTTTCTATATGGGCGCCACATAGTTAGCTTGTTCTGTAAGCTACCAACACATGTGACAGGTGGTTAGCTTATTGACCAAGTTTTTGACCTATCAATCAACTATAAACCCATGTAAAGTCAAAATAATGTATAAAGAGCTTCTTGAAAGCTTCTTTAGAAGGTATTATGAAATTAATCTACTTTTATTTACTTCTACCTATTCATATTATCTAGGTAATAATTATAGTAGATATATATCCGTGACAATCAATTGATGAATTTTTATTTTATTTTTTTATTATAAAATCTTATTTTTATATTTAAACTTAATATTTTTAGCTCAAATTTATCAAAATTAATAATTAATTATATAAAAATACTATTTTTTTGTTTATCTAAAATATATTTTTAAAATAATTCTAATTGATAAAGAATATTCAATAGCCTTATATTTATTATAAAATATTATTTTATATAAAAATATTTAAAAGCTAAAATTAAATTTAACTATTAATAGAAATTTTAAAATAATCTATAATAAATATTATATAAAACCATAAAAAAATTAAAATTCTTCAATTTTTAAATTTCATCTCCTTGTTTTATACAAGATATTTGTTTAAGATTCAAAAATCACAAAGCTTCTATCTTATTAGATTTAGGAATCTTAACTTGTTTTTTAAATGAAGATTTTTTTAAAAGATATAAAATATTCTTAGTAAAAAAAAAACTAAAATTTTAAATGTAGAAAGCATAGATGGTTGTCAATTGTCTTTTGGAGGTGTTATCTATAAAATTATTTTTGTAGATGTAGTAGCAAATGGTCATAATAGCTTAATAGTATTTTATGTTATTACATCTTCTAATTCAATTACTTTAAGTTTATTATGGTTTGAAAAGTGTATTCTTTGAATAGATTAGATTTTTTACAATCTTAATTTTTTCATAGCATAATCAATTCTTTTTCTAATTAAGAAGAAAATCATAAGTCTAATACAACCAAATTTTTAATTATAGATGCAAAAACTTTTAGGCATATAAAAAAAAAAAAAAAAAAAAAAAAAAAAATCATATTTTGTTATTTGTTCCACACTTGTATTTAATTGTATAAAAAATTAAGTTTTATTTTGATTTAATATAAACATTACTAAGGTATATTTGAAAAGAAGAATGCAAATATTCTTCTAAAACATTGTTTTTTTATGATTGCTCAATTGATCTTCAAGAAGGAGCTCAACTACCATTTGGACCAATATATGGTTTATTACAAAATGAGTTGACTTCACTCAATGAAGACATTAATGAGAATTCAACTAAGAACTTTGTACGGCATTTAAAATCTCTATAAAGACTTCTATCTTATTTGTAAAAGAACAAAAAGAACAAAAAGAATGAAATAAAAACAAAATAAAACAAATTAATATAGATGTATGTGAATTATCAAGATCTCAAGAAGATTAATTTTAAGAATAGGTACCTTTTATCTTTGAAATTAAGACGTCTTGATTAACTAAATCAAATAAAGATCTATACAAAAATAGATCTAGAAAGAACATATAATTTGATACATAATAAAAAAGAAGAAGAATAAAGATTTTGTTTTGAATCAAATATGGATATTTTGAATATAATATCATATCTTTTGAACTCACAAATGTGCCAAATATTTTTTAAAATATAATGAATGATATCTTTTAAGAACTTTTAAATGATTTTATTATTTGTTATCTCGATAATATTTTAATCTATTCTAAGATCACAAAAGAATATGAACTTTATGTTTATTGTATATTACAAAAACTTAAAGATGCAAGGCTATATGTCAAGATGGAAAAGTGTATATTTTACAAAACTCAAGTTAATATCTTAGGATATATGATTTCAAATGATGGTCTTATAACAAATTGTAAGAAAGTTTAGACTACTATAGATTAAAAGATTCAAAATACAATAAAAGATGTCTAATATTTTTTGAACTTTTCCAATTAGTTCCAATAATATATCAAGCATAGTCTTTTATTTTTATAGATTTTATTATAAATATTTCAATCTTAAATTTTTATTATTTTATATTTGTGATAGTAGATTTCTTCACTAAAATGACACATTTTGTATCATACACAAACTTATTATAGGTAAAAAAATAGTTAGATTTTTTTAATAATATTTATTTATATCATAGATTGCCAAAAAATATTGCATTAAATAGAGGTTTATAATTTTTATTTGAATTTTAGAGAATTATTTTTTAAGATATTAAAAATAACTATAAAATTATTTTTGGTCTTTAATCCTCAAACTGATAGGCAAATAAACCATGTGAATTTAAGTATTAAAGTAGTATTAGACATATACTATCAACTACTATTAAAATGATTAGGCAATTTTTTTTGCTATTGGCAAAGTTTATTTACAATAACATAGTACATTCTTCTATTCAAAAATCACCTTTCTATGCTAATTATGATTAGCATCTTTAATTTGATACTTTTGAATTTTAAAAAGTTGATAATCTTATAGACTTTGAATATTTTGTATTTGTGAATAAATCAATCTAATTGCATATTGATTATACTTATTAATATCTATAAGAATCAATATGATATTTCATGTATCTTTTCTTAAATTATACAAGACACTGGATATACCAAAGAGAAGATGGATGCTACTTCTTCCTATAGAAGTGAATAATAATGAAAAAAAATTAAAGTAGATGAGGTCTTAGATTCAAGGCAATGTTGAATTAGGTTGGAATATCATATGCATGGGTATGGATATGATATTAATGAATGTATATGGGAGCAATTCAAGAATCTTTTTATTTATTGCCTTAACAAAATAGAAAATCAATAGTTTAGAGATTTAACTCAAGAGCTATCTTTTGCTAAAATATCTTAAGCCATTAAGATTTTACAACCTTTAAGACAACGTAATAAAAATGAAGATCCTTAAGAATAACATATTCTTCTTTGAATAGATAGTGAGATACAACTCATTTGATATTACAAACTTGGATAAGACTTTTGATGTTTGGTAATAGTATTAGAAGTAGGAACCATTCTTCATGGTATTTCAAATGATATTTCTAAAAGAAGTTATTAAGGCTTCAACAATGATTATATAATAAGTTGATCTTTTTGCTATGGTATATAATATTATTGATGGTTGAAAGGACCTATCAACTACCTTCAAAAGAAATAAAGATCAAAGTATGTAATAAATATAATTTGCTTTATTTTGAACTTTTTCAATATTTGATTATTAATTCTCTTAGAACTTATCTCTAAAAGGCATGTAATATCATGGATATACATATTAACACTAATAAAGAGGAATTAGATAGAAGTAAGTAAAATTAAGTAAAATTGATAATATCTTGTGGACAAGTTCTTTAAAAGCTTTATAAATGTGGATTTGACTTTCTAAGTATTTGAAGGTGATTAATAAGATGTAAATTTAGCCAACAAATTGGCCACACGTCAAACATTTTCATCACTTGCAAAATAATTTAGACTTCTAAAAATAAAATATTAATATTTATCCAATCTATATTTATAATATACAAAAAAAACTTCCTTATTCTATTAGGACAAATTTTCTAAGAAGATATTTTGACTCTTATTTATTATACAATAGCAATAGTAATTGACAATATTAAGACCAATACACTAAAGGTAATTTCCTCCTTATATTGATTATATGAGTTTGTATATTAATCTAAGTCATTACTTCATTACTACTCTTTAATAGGTTTTAACCTAATAACAGTTACTTCCAACAACTAATATATTAACTCCTACTAATTACTATTTCTCTATATACTAGTTTCTAGACCTAAATATTAGAATCTAAAATAGAACCTATTATGAAGTTAAAATCTAAATTACCAACATGTTGCTTATTAAATAAAAATAGTATTGTTTTTACCTAAATGAACTGAATTAAATTGGGTTGACAAAGTGGATTCACTTAAGCAGATAAACCTTTCTTTAATAGCCTGCAAGCTTGAAAGAAATATCTAAATTACCAATATATTGCTTATTAGGTGCAAATAATTTTGTTTCTACCAAAATCAAATTAATTAAGTTAGATTGACAAAGTAGGTTTGCTGGAATGGACAAATCTTTTTTTTTAACAATCCAAAATTTTTGTACAGAAAAATAAATTAGTAAACATAATAAATAAATAATACATCACCTCAACATTTCATCATCAACAACAACAACCAAACAAAACACCATGATCGTTTAAAATTAGCTCCCAGATCTTCAAAATTTTAGTAATACTATGTATTGAAAACCAGTTAAGCAATTCATATGCAAACTCACATGTATCAACAATAATCAACACCCACATAGTCTTTTTCATGTTCAACATTTTATGAACAATCTTGAAATGGAGACCCAACAAACGGGTTCACCCTAAAACACCGGGTTTCAGGGTTGAAGGCCTTGATGCGAAACTATGAAGCTTCCCTCCGCAACAGCCACCGACGCTAAGCACGGATCACCTTGTCAGATCGTTTCCTCTACATGATCGATCATGCTTGAATGTGCAACAATTCTGTAACTGAGAAGCTATCGAAGCTCGACGGTGTCTAGCCACCCAGTTGCTTAGAATTTGGTTGCAATCCTTGAAACGAATCCTTGGTCAGATTCTTAGTGGGTCGACGACCACATCCAGCTTGCTGATTGTTTCCGATGCACATTTGTGTCGACAGATTGTTATAGAAACTAATAGGGCACTTGTATCTGATGACGGCGACCTTGAATGCATTCAGAGTCCTCGAAGAACGTTTTTTGTGGAAAAGCAGTGTTCAAAGTGTTGTAATGTTTTGAAGTTTACGGTGTTTCCGCAACGAGAAAACCATGCGTCTAATGGTTGGATATTAGCCTCGTTGTGGATCGTGGAAGGCGCGTGGAATTCAAGCCTCGGAATCAAGAATACGACGGCCCACTTCTTAAACTTGGCAATGCCGATCCCTGAGGAGGTCACTTTTACAAACACGTGATAAACAGTTCCGACCAGATGCATTTCCTGCGGTGCTCCCTCATGTGCGCCGCCCTGGAGACTAAGATAGTGGGCATGGAAAACACGGCTCTCTCTCACTATCTCTCTCACCTTGTGCCACACGAGTGTTGACGTTTGCGCCATTTGAATCTACAATATTGTTCTGATCAGTTGGGATGAAGTCGGAGTGGAGGAATGTCGAAGCAGCCATATTTCGGTGAAAGTATGTGCACATTGAGATGGTTTTGTGAGCAATCCCTTTGGGAAGATTAGAGAGCGCTAGTGTGTCAGAGGAATTCTTATTCCTGACATTTCTAGTTAAGGATTTATAGGAAGGAGAGCATTATGTTTGTGGTCCCACCTGGTAGACTTTGATGGTTCTTTTGAGAGTGAGCCTACAAGTGGTGCCTCGTTCTCTCGTACGAAGTTTGAGTGTGCACTTTTATTCATCGAATAACGCACGAGTTCTAAGGTGCAGATTTCCTTATGTGACTGGCAAATAGTGTCCTCAATTCCTCCGGTCGAGAAATATCCAAGTCGGGTTAGTATTGCGGTTAAACTAGCTCAGTTCTCAACTGTCCGCTGCTTCTGTTTGTCACAAAGACATCAGGATTTAAGTGGTGGAGAGATGATGAAGGCTTTAGGTACATGATAGAAGCAAAACAATTTCTCATTCGTACGCTGTCGGAAGTATTCCATTAAAGCTCCACGTGCAATTGCGACACCCAGGTTGAGAGCTTACCCAGTGACCTAATTGACGCTAACTAGAAATTACAATGTGTCGAAGCAATTTGTTAACTTGGTTGTTGGTATTTGAAATCCAAAGAGGTATGTTGCATGACAGGTTAATAGAATAAGGTAAGTATCGCTAATTTCCAGCTCAGAGCTTAGAAGCATTACCATCTTTGTGTTGAGGAGGAATGGAATTACATGGGTTCACTCATGTGATTAAGGAAATGCGTGGAAATTTGTTGTGGAGCTCATGCAGCGGCAGCTGATTCAGACACTTGTGGGAAACCCTATTCCTTTGCTAGGTTGAAAAGGAGGGCTAGAGGGATCAGTGGAGGAATATTTAACCATGAGGATCGATCAGTGGGCAGGCTTGGCATCAGCCATGGCCATTCAGGTGCACAGCAACCGAGATTGTCTCAACCCAAGTTGATTCCAGTGGATGTAACACCAGTGGTTTTGCAGCTTGCGAAACTCTTCTGTAGTAGATAAGTTCTATATAATAATGCTCTTGAGGCATTGAATCGATTGCTGGAGTCTTTACCTATGGTCAAGTCATGTATGATTTCTCAATTGGCTTCAGGCATGTGGAGGATTGACGTATACGTATGCGGTTTATAGCGAACATTTGAAAGAGGTGCTACAATTTACACAAGTTCAAGTTGATGAAATTGGTGCGGCAAAGGATTTCGGACAATCACTGGGAATTTTGGGGGGGCTCCTTTTCAACTTGTATCCTCCTTTTGTCACAGTCTCAATCGGTGCTGTGCTTCATTTTTTTGGCTACATGATTGTAAGTATGCTAGATTCGCTTTCAACTAAGTTGAAAAACATGAAAGCTTCTCTCTGCAATTCCCTTGAGGTTTCAGCTATCTAGTCTTCTTCGTTCAGCATCATTCACAATCTCTCGTGTGTTCATGTCCGTAAAAGTACCATAGATGCAACTGATGGAAGGAGGGGGTGGGTTGATCAATTTGAACAGGTGTTGATGACCTTATCAAGAAAGATGTCACCACCGTTTTGGCTGGTGATCTACTCGTACTCTTAAACTTTGATGACTTGTCTTACTTCGTATTGACTATGGATATTGACTAATTGTCTGAATATCCCTATAGACGTTTTCCGAGGAAATTATCTAAATTTTTCAACCATGGATTGGTGGGGATGGTGGGAAGGGTAGCTTTGTACAGCAATCGGCATAGGCGTGGGTGGTGATAGTTGGATGGACTTAGCTTGTATTGGTACCAAGTAAATGCTCTCTCCCTGTATCAAACCACAAATCCAGCCTTAAGAGAAATGGGAAGGTTGTGTTGATTGCATGTTTGACGCAGTTGAAATCGTTGTTCTAAGGATATGGCACAGAATCTCATGGAATGGGATCATGTTGCTATTTCACAGCTTACGGAACTTTCAAGAGCATCGAGGAACTGTTTTGGGCATTTTGAAAGCCGAGGTGGGACTGAGTGGGGCCATTTTTGTAACGGTAACGTTAACTTCAACCAATTAAATTGGTGCATGGTTTTACATCTTGTTCATGGAAGCAGTATTCTGGTACTATCATGATTTTTGTTGTCACGTGATACGATGTCTAATTTTAACTTTAATTTTTCTTCGTGTCAGATTTACAAGGCATTTTTTAAGCCGAATGTAGATAGGTACGTGCTTCTTGTCGCCGTGGGCCCTACAATTATAGGCTTAGCTCTGGCGCTCATGATCCGCCCCTATTCATCTGAGGGTTTTGGGGAGAGTAACCGAGCTAATACGCAGTGGAGGTTTCAACTAACTTATGTAAGTTCACAATTTCAAACTCATGCACAGATGTAATATTTCAATGTCACCGTTTTTAATGTTTTGTTTAAAACCGCACAAAAGTTGTAAATTATCTTATTTTTTAAATATCCTATTGAGTCACTTCATGACAGCAAATTGGTCATGCTGACTCCACCACTCTACTGTGTGCTACGTGTGTTTAAAGGGGACCATCATCAGCTTGGCTGTTTATCTTCTTGTTATTATTCTCACTGAAGTATACTCCCTTCCCTTTCCTGCTTGTTTGTTGCACAATACACTGCTGTAGAATGCTGATTATGAATTGCAAATGATTTTGACGTATCGGTAGATTTACGCACCAATTCAGTTACAAACAGTAGTATGTTAGAGTTTGGGGAAGCAAAATCCGAGCAGTGATCATGATTGAAGTCGCTTGATGATGCTGAATTATAAACTGTGGACATGATGGTATTTCTTAGGCCTTCCTGGAAGATGAATTAACGAAACCAGTGCTCATTGCATTTGCAATTGTGATGATCACAATCATGGGCATTTCATTTGCAATGCCAGTAAGTTCTTATAACTGCAAAAAATTAAATATTTATGTTGAAAAAGTGTTATCATTCCTTCGCTGTAGTCAAGTTTTCATAAAGGACACGGACTGTATGCTCTAGTACTATCTTTCTGCACATTTCTTTATATAGATCTTTTCAAAAGAATTTCTGCTGCTGACGTTTCCTATCTTCAGGTGCTCCATAGTCCAGTCGCGATGCTGAAGAGACGAATGACAGGGGAAAGGGCCTCTATGTCCTCAGCTCAGGAGAGGGGTTTTGATATCCTTGTTGACGAATCCAACATTGAAATTAGCGGAGGTAATGTCATGCTCCATCGAATTCACAAGTCTTGTACTGTTGAGCATGAAGAGCAAGCACCTCTCAAGGGTGAGTTTGAGACGAGGTCAAAGGTTGGTGTAGACGCAAACCTGGGCGAGGATACATGTGTGAAAAATATATTCGAGAGTCCCTTTGAGCCACCGGACATGACAGTTAGGAAAGCCATACAAACTGCAAATTTTTGGTAAGTTACATCTCACTACAGAGTGAATTCTTTAGAATTTTGAATGCCATGTATGTAGACTTTTCTTAGATTGTTGATGTCCTGACACAAGACGTCGAATGTCTCTCATTCTTACCCACACCTCAAAATGACGCTGCAGGATTCTCGCGTTTATTGCGATGATGGGGCCGGGCTGCGGGTTGGCGGTCATCAACAACCTGTCACAGGTTCTGTGATAAGCTTAAATCTTCAACCTTACATTTTGGCTGAAATTCAGTTTTTGTACTTCGAGTGCCAGAGCTCTGCAAAACAAGTAAAGAATTAATCAGAAAATTGTTCTTGTTCGATTCAACAGATGGGGAGAGCGATGGATATGGACGGGGTGGAGAGTTTAGTAGGTTTATTTAGTATTTGGAGTTGCTTTGGGCGCCTCATTGCAGGGTCTGTTCCGGCTCAATTTTGTCTTTTCCTACCCTACTACTTTTAAGTTAGACCAGCACCAGTTCTCATCATATTTTAACAACATCGGTGTTGTTATCTGTCTGGGTACATTTGTATCATCTGATGAGGGCATCTAAATTCTTTCGATGTGTGCCACAGATATGGATCCGACTCTTTGCTGAGGAAAGGCTGGCCGAGGCCCCTCAGTCTCCTTGCTGCCCATTTCACCATGATGTTTGGTTGCCTACTGCTTGCTACTGGTTGTACGTGACCTTTTATCCTCTTAGTCCGATTGTGTTTTATATATATTCAGTGTTTACGTCATACGTGCGACATCCATTCTTTGTTTTAAAGAGGCGTGATTTTCTTTCCGCTCGGGGCGATTGTTGTAGAGTTATGGTTGTATTAATTTAGTTGGGGTTGGGGAGTTGCAGCTGTGCCTATATTGGCATTGGGATCGGCTTGTGTAGGTCTTGCTTACGGGGCATTCTGGAGCTTAATCCCATGCATCGTTTCTGAGGTTTTCGGATTACGTCAATTCCCTACAATCTACAAAGCAATCGTGTGAGTCTCCAAATGAACCATTCCCTTTTGAGGAAATCGTAATCAAACTGGCAATATTTAAACTGCTTTCGTATCAATTTCTAAAAGAGATGACCTCATCAGATTTAAGAAGGATGCTACTTTTAATGGAAAAGAACATTAACCGTTTGACATTCCTCATTTTCCCTTTACTCGATCAATCTCCTCTTCCAAACGCTTTCTAATATGTTTACAATGTGAACAATGTTTTTTTTCAAATATGAGGACTGATTTGGGAAGTGTTGTAATGCCCCAGGTCAATTGTTCCCTTTGGCGCCTACCTTCTTTCTGCACAGGTTGTAGGCTTTCTGTATGACCGCGAAGTATTGAATTATCATAGCCATTTTCCCAACCGACAGTGGAGTACCAAGGATATAAACACCTGCTATGGCCGGCGATGCTTTGGTTACTCACTTGTATTCTTAGCTTCCATTTCCGTAATGGGCGTTGCTGTCGCTTCAGTCTTAGCTTGGTGCACAAAAAACGTTTACGTCAGATCAAGAACAACCCCATTAGAAACTGCCCAGTAGACGAAGTTCTCCGTCATATTTTCATTAGTGTAAAGCTTCCTACAAATTATTGTCAGTGTTACAATTTTAATACACATCCTGCCAAAAAAAATTCCAGTCTTGGTTAACCACATTATGTCGACTCTGACACCAAAGCTTACAAATTTATGTTTCTAAACAATCCATAAATAGCTGCAAATTGGGGAGGATTGCAGAAACCCACAACGTGGCAGGTAAAGGTTCTCGATCGCTTGTTAGTCAGGTCGTTCAGGTCGTGCTGTGACTGTCTGCCTGTGCTGTGTTTCTCGAGAGCATGTGCCAAAAGCATCATTCGCGAGAGTGTACGCAGATCCTCGTCCGGATAAAATAATTGTATTTTTATATATTTATATGCAGCAGTGAGCATGGGTTCCTTTCCGAGTCATCACTGGAATCATCGTCCCCTCACCGCATCGCCATTTAGTTGGCTCTGATGATGACTCATGTCGCCCTAGAAAAAGTCGCGCATGCTTGCGCATGCTAAAGAGGCAGGATGCTTTCACTTCCTCAATAGTGGAGCGATTGTGATTCCAGTGCTGTGCTTCTCTTCCAAAAGTTGATTGTGCTTGTGAGTGGCGAAAGGAGGATTGGTGACACTGGCGATGGAGATCGATTGAGAGCAACTTCGGAGTACAGCAGCTGATTGATTTCTTGCCGGAAGATCTGTCGGTGAGGGTTTGGAGAACTGATTGGTAGACGTCGATCAAGAGCGAGGTAGTTCATCGAACCCAATGCGATTCTCGCAGCCCTACTGCCAGTTTATAAATCTGCGTTCTGTTCTGCTCTTAGTTTGACGGACTTGGAAAAATCTGTCTTTCTCGTCTGCATTTTGGTTAGTAGACCTTGTTGAGGTCAATTTTAACCTATTCACTTTCATGAAATTCTTAAACCTAGCGTTACTTTGAGCTGTTTCATTTAAAATTGGAAGTTGAATTGATGCTAGGGTATAATCTAAGTTTGATTTTGTGTTTCTCTTCAGCCATGACGGTAACAAATCCTTATGGCCACCTCGAAGGCTACCAAGCACCTGGAAAAACCGGCACACGAGACTTGTCGGTGTACAGCCCCGTGCAAGCTAGCCGCCTCGATCACACCCCACCCCTGCCTAAAGTTTTCCATGGCCACTTCAAGCTCAAGCATGGGCCCCCATCGACAGCGGCTGGGCACCCAGAAGAGATCGCCAAGCTCTTTCCGAATCTATTCGGGCAGCCCTCAGTGGAAATGATACCATGCGAAGGGTCAGCTTACGATGAAAACCGTGTGCTGAAGGTGGGAGTAGTGCTCTCTGGCGGACAAGCTCCGGGAGGCCACAACGTAATCGCTGGGATGTTTGACTACCTCCAGACTCATGCCCCCGGGAGCATCTTGTATGGATTTAAAGGTGGCCCTGCAGGCATCATGCGCAACAAGTGGCTTGAAATCACCACCCCTCTTCTGTATCCATACAGGAACCAAGGTGGGTTCGACATAATATGCAGCGGCCGGGACAAGATCGAGTTGCCGGAGCAGTTCAAGCAGGCGGAGACGACCGTCACAGCGTTGGATTTAGATGGCTTGGTGGTGATCGGAGGAGATGATTCCAACACAAACGCTGCCGTCCTAGCGGAGTATTTCAGGGAGAAGAAAATCAAGACTCGCGTGTTGGGGTGCCCGAAGACCATTGACGGGGACTTAAAATCCAAGCAAGTGCCGATCAGTTTTGGCTTCGACACAGCGTGCAAGATCTACTCAGAAATGATTGGGAACATTATGGTCGACGCAAGGTCCACCGGGAAGTACTACCACTTCGTAAGGTTAATGGGGCGTGCTGCGAGTCACATCACGCTGGAGTGCGCGCTCCAGACGCATCCAAACATGGCCATCATCGGCGAGGAGGTTCATGCGCAGAAGAAGACGCTTCGGCAGGTGACGAATTCAATAGCAGATGTTGTGTGCAGGCGGGCCGGGCTGGGAAAACACTACGGCGTGATATTGATTCCGGAGGGGTTGATCGACTTCATCCCAGAAATCGAGAGCCTGATTGCAGACTTGAACGATCTCCTGGCGACTCAGGGGTGCGACCCCCAAGGCCACTGGAAATCGAAGCTGAAGCCCGCCTGTCGGGCCTTGTTCGACTCCCTCCCTCATAACATACAAGAGGAGCTTCTGCTGGAGCGGGATCCTCACGGAAACGTGCAAGTGGCGAGGATCGAGACCGAGAAGATGCTCATCTCCATGGTGGAGACGGAGCTCTTCGCACGGCAGCACGAGGAGACATTCAAAGGGTTCTTCAAGGGCCAGTCGCATTTCTTCGGATACGAGGGCCGTTGTGGGTTGCCGACCAATTTCGATGCGACCTACTGCTACGCGCTGGGGTTCGCAGCAAGCGGTCTCCTGCACATGGGTCAAACGGGGCTGATTGCATCTGTATCGAACTTGACCGCGCCGGCGACTGAGTGGGGTGTGGGCGGGACAGCGCTGACGCAGCTCATGGATGTGGAGCGACGCAGGGGAAAGAACAAGCCTGTAATTAAGAAGGCGATGGTGGAGCTTGACGGTGCGCCATTCAAGACATTTGCTAGCATGCGAGACCAGTGGGCTGTGGAAGATAGTTACATCAGTCCTGGGCCGATTCAGTTCACGGGTCCCACCGCGGATGATACCTGCTACACACTGAAGCTCGAAGCTGGAGCTCTCTGAACGATCGACCTAGATGTGATCCCATCTAGACATCTAGACATCTATCTATGAAATCACGGTCCTTTCTTCAGTCATAACGTGCAAGTTGTAACACCCATTTTTTTCCGCTTCGAGCTCAAGCTCAATGCACCTTTATGGATGCTTCCCCTCGGCGACATGCCAGTCGTGCTGCCTCTGGTTAGCGCTTGCGACAACGAGACTCGTCTGGTTTCACTGGGAAGATTTACATCAGACGTCTCATAGTTTCATTTTCTTCGAACTCGGCGTGACAGAAGAGGGATTTTTTTTTTTTTTTTTTTTTTTTTTTTTTGCTTTTGTTTGGTGCAGCTACTGGAGTTTTCGAGTGAGATAAAATTCGAACCAGTTGGACACTTGTGGCCCAAGTTGGAGAGTAGAGAACTGGATCCGAGATTAGTTATTAGAAGGTTTGAATTCAAAATATGTCGAAAAGAAATTTTTGTCCATGCTGCACCGCCTACTCAATAAAATATACAAAAGTTATGAATATTCATGAATATTTATGAATATTTCTGTGAAAATATCCTCTTCATAGAAATATTCAAAAGTCTCTATCAATATGTCATAATAGCTTCTCAAATCTAAAAACTTTTGAGAAGCACCATGAGGTTATCAAAAATGTGGAAGCTTTTAGAAAACAACCACTTGATCACGTGTGTTTTTTGCAGAGCCTCTGAGGAAACTGGTGAGAAGCCAGGGTTTAGGGTTTAAGGTTTTGGTGGCCAAATGGTGCATCGTAAGCCCATCAGTTATTAGACTTAGCTAAGTCGGTGGAAACTCAATCCTCAAACAGCCTAAAGATAATGACCATGAAACTTAAATGAGCCAAGAAAAAGGAAATATAGGGCGCCGAATTAAATGCAATTGATGAATAGTTGGCAGGAGGAGGGAAAAAAGTACAAAAGAATAACTAAATGTATGATCTATGTATGATTGGAAGGTCTAAGCAGCACGAGGATCCATACCCATCTGCCAGACGTAGACAGACTCGTCCCAGGAGGTGCTTGCTAACAATCCCTCCACCAGGACGCTCATGTCAACACCTACAGCAAACTCCGTGTGATGGTTGAGACGCGCGAGCAGAGCATCCTCAGGCTGCCGGAAGTCCCACAAACACACTGTCATGTCGTAGGAGCACGACACCATGAGGCTCTCCTTGTGAGGCGAGAACTTCACCCGCCGAACAGCATACGTGTGGCCCAGCATCCGTGTCAGTTCCTGGCGCGGGCTGCGGACGTCCCATATCTTTATAGACTTGTCCACTGAGCCTGATGCGAGCATGAACTCGTTGTACTTGTTCCAGTCGCATGTGAGGATCTCCATTTCATGGCCTGGAATCACATAGGTTGATCTTGGTTGACGCACATCCCATATGCGGAGCGTGCAATCCCCAGAGGCAGAGGCAAATATGTCTGCGTGCCTAGGGTTCCTGTCTTCCACAAGTCCCCACAAAAGTTAGTTTCCTTGCTTGCTACCAATTTATGAGGAAATGTTGGATTGTTCCTATATTAGTCAACAACAGAATCAAATTTAGTGGCGCGAGTGAAGGGATCGATACTAAATAATAGTATCAGAATACAGCCACTAACAATGCCTGAAAGTAAGCATGAGAAGCACTTCAGATGTGGTCGCAGCAAGACGCACTGTCAAAGACTTACCAGCATGCGTTATAGACACAGTAAGAGTGCTCGGCGAAGGTCCTTAGTGAATGAGGTGAATCTAGGGTCCACAACTGCACTATAATCCAATAGTTAGAGTCTGATGCTTTGTATACTGTAAATACCGACAAGTGACCAACACATATGTTCTTTTCACATTATTGTAACGTCGTCAGTGTGTTCTCACCACTCCAGCCCAAGGTCTGGAAAAACTTCAACGGCGATGTAACCACCCATTCCTAGCATTTATTCATTATGCACTTACAATTTTCAACTACAAGCACTAAATCCTCATACTGGGTAAGTGGAACGTAATACACAGTGGTACTTTCTGATACAATAGAGTAGAGCTGAGAATAAAATTAAAAAAACATAAAACTCGTGATGAATTACATCACATATCTAACTGATAAACATTTAACAAGGACAAGGATACAGTATTAGATAAAATGACACCTCTAAAACAGTGTAAATAACAATAAAGACAGAAAAGAGACACAAGAAGGGGGGGAGGTTTCACTCCTAAATGAGAAAGCCCTACCCGAATTGTGTCGTCCCAGGAACTACTCAAAAAGGAGTCTTTCCTGACCATGTTCCAGTCCACCGACGCCCTGCTCCACTCCACGATAGACTAATCAGTGCAGTTAACGAGTAATTTTCACAATTACAAGCATCGATGTCACCCACTATAAGAAGACTTGGGATCTCCTTCAGCTTTATAGCTGAAAAGCAAGCACGAAAATAATAGCAAAATATAAGTCTATTCTGACAAAGAATGAAAAGACACTCATAACAGTATATAGTTGAACGAGAAGGCCTGTCTACTGCAGAATAGTTGGCAAGGGTTAAAACATACACTTCGTGTGCATGCTCTTGGCGGTTGCTAACCGGGTTAGCCATAGGAGGAGCTGATAAATCCCAAACCTGAAAGACACAAGCATCACCGAACATGTCATCGCAAGCTGAACATCCTAATGGCAGAGCTTCACAACTGGTCAACAAATAGGTTAGGTTTTCGACTAACAAGGCTCATTGAAATTTCCTTGCTCTCATTGAAGGTGTTTTTAACGACGTTAACTGCAGCTACTACAAGTCTCATAAGGTAGATCAAACCGATTTGTAATTGGATACTGTAAGTATGCTGAGTGCCTGATGAAGACTTGCCAAATTGGAAGACAGGAAAAAGCTCAATTGTTACCTTGATACTGCCATCTCCACTCGCTGATACCAGTATATTTTCGTTCTCCTGTATCAAATTTCAAGTATCAAACAGCATGGCTCATCGTGAACATCACGTGGGGAATATAAAAATTAAAGACCAGATGCGAACGGAAGAATCTCTGATTTATAAAATGAACGTCAGCATTGGTAAGAAAAAGCCCCGAATCCTAACTGACAATGAAACGGATAAACCATTTCAATCAAACCTTCTGGAATCCACTCAATGAGGTGGAAAAAGCCTACCTCAGACCACGAACAATCATAGAGGCTATCAGGAGTATCAAATGCAGCTACTTGCACCAAGCCGTTTGGCGTCAGCTGCGGATAATAACAAGCAACTTAGCGTGGTTCAATTAGATGAACATTCGAGCCACAAAATCGTAAAATTTACAATAAAAAAACGGAATCTGAAAACTCCTATGATTTTTCAACTACTATTTCAACAAATCCATTCACAACTCGAAATAAATAGAACGAGTCTCACTCGCAGGAGCAACTTACGTCAAGTATATACTGGCGGCCATTGCCCACCATGCCAAAGTTTTGCGAAGTGGGAACAGCTAGGCGATTCTCCAGGAAGGGACTGAATTTCACCTGTGAGCGACAACAAGTTCTTCTCCAGCTCAAATCCATTCCTAGCCCGAGAATTACAAATAAAACTCTAAATCATCCTAACCTACAATTTCCTTGGATCTCTTTTCAACAATCTTGCCACCAAACCCTCAAATTCGACAAAAAAATTCATCGCAACCAGCTTACAATTTCCAATCGCGTCACGTCTACGCACTCAGGCTCACATTGCTCTTCCACTAAACAGTAATTGGATAAACCGAAAACAGATAGACCAACTGCAGATGAAGAGACCCTCACAAAAATTCCGCCACCCAGTAACAAGCAGGACTCACAGAGTAGCCATTGAAAGCAGTTCTGAACACAGGCATCGTGACGACGGCGTTCCAGTCCAAGCGACTCCCCGAACAACTACAGATAGTTGCGAGGTGATTGCCTTCCGGCCAGTGCTTGGAGCTCTCGCAGTGAAATTCTAGCTTCGATGCGACCAACTGCTCAACAGGGTGATGAAACTAGACACTACCCAATTGAGAGACAGGGGAATGGGGAGTTGTGTTGTGGTATGCAGCGAAAGATGGGCGAGGAAGAATCCTTCAGGATCCACCGAAGAGTCGTCGGCCACCGTCGCTGCGACTGCCGTAATCGCCAGAAGAATGTGGACCTTGCATGGCCATGCCATGTCATGCCATCGCCCTCCTTCACACCATGGGCATAGCCCACATCGTCTTCCTACTTCTCCTTTCTATCCATTTACCATCCATTTATCATCCAAATTTCCAAGGTTTCTAATGTGCTTTAGCTCATCTCCAAAATATACTTTTTTTATCGTTGGATTTTCTTTCAAACAAGATTATAAGTTCTTTGATCTTTAATACCACATATTTTATAATTAAATGTAATTTTATAGTAGATAGTTTGATTGAGAAATGGTGATTACCAAACTAAATAAATAAATAAAGAAATAAACTACAATGATATATTAATATTTTAGTATTTTCTATGAAATAATGTGTTTCTTTGATATGCTTAAGTATTGGATGAAACAATAGGCTAAGCATATTATTTTTTTTAGAAAAAATATCAAATATATCTTTGAAATATGATGTAATATTGAGAATACTCATATATTTTTAATAATAGCAAATCTACCTCTTAATTTTGTGATAATTGCAAATCTACCCTTGGATGTGATAAGTAATAACCATCTTTTTTTTTAGCTCCATTTGGAATTCAATCTCATGTCATGTATATTTTGGTGTGGCACTTTTATTTAAATTTTGGACCTTACACAAAATAGACATCCTTGATGCCATTGCACACTTTTTGCATTACTAGGTCTACAATTCTAGCAACTTCCTTTCCATAACTCCATTGTCTCATTACAAATATTGCATTTCATGCATCAAAAGTTTAGAGTTTGTATGTAATCAAGTTCTAGTCTTTTTTGCCTCAATATGTCTAATAACGATAGTTTTTTGTTACTTAAATGTAGTTGTTTATTGCATTGTTTTATTACTTGATTCTAGAGGGTATATTCAATTTGGATATTATGATGTTGTGAAAATTATTACAAAATAAATCAAAAAATCAAAGAGTATTAAATTAGATTAGAACCTTCAATAGTACATAAAAAAACTAGTGTGGTGCAACATTGCAATTGTTACTTCAAACCATCTTCTACCTCATGTATCTACTAATTTCTATCATACATCTATGAAGTTTTGATAGTAGCATATTCTTATCCTATTCGAGCTAAGTTCAAGAACTTGCACCTATCAATCTCTTTAATATTTTTAATTTTATTTTTTAATTAATAAAACTCAATTAATAACAAAGAAATAACTAATATGTGGTTCATACATAATACTTCCTTGTAAGAGACATCCAACAATGTTAGATTCATAAGGTATGAATTAAAGAATAGATTTGCTATTATCAAGAATATAAGGATATTTTTGATATTTCAACATATTTTGAGGATATGTATGATATTTTATTTTACTTTATTTCTATATTTAATGGTTATAAATTAATAAAAAACTTTCTTTCTTATAATAATAAAAATTCTTAATATCTATAATAAATATATATATATATATATATATATATATATATATATATATCATTATTATTTAAAATCATGAACAATTAATTTGTAATATAAATCCATTCATTATCACAAAAGAATTATTTGAAAAATAAACAAAGTGATAACCATGATCTTATTTATTAATAATAAAAATAAGTATATTTTTCTAAAAGGCAAATAATTTTCATAAAAATATTGTTGATATTAATAAATACAAGATTCATCTTTAAACATACATGTTACTTGATAGCTCAACTCTAAATAGTACTTATAGACAAAGTTATCTCTCTTTTATCTTGATCCATATAAAAATGTATTGTCAGCACTATAAACTTCTTCAAATGCAAGGCTCCTCTACATCCTTTAACCACCTTGAACAATAATTTGTGAGGTGGATGGATGCCAATGCCATATTTTAGAAACAACTAATCACAACAACTATACTCTAGAAGCAACTAATTACAACAACATGTCCTTTAGAAGTCCAAGCTGTTGATACTATTAATATTTGTCATGTAATTTAAGACCTAGGCTATGCATCCATCTTATATTCATCACAACATAATTATTAAGACCTCTAAACTATCCTATAGTTTCTATAATTATCATTAGTTATAATTATTCACCACTATATAAGATTATTTATGTATTAGCTTAATAATTTAGTATACTAGTATGATTTGTTAAATTTATTATAATATCAAAGCTATGTAGTATTTTTGAAGAGTCAAAACAATAGATGGCCATTCAGCATGCAATGAAGTCAAGTAGAATATGCAAAAAAAAACATACAATATTTTTTGAATCAAAATTAAAGTAATAGATATTTTAGATTTTGTCATTGTGAGGGACAAAATGCTAGCATTACTAAAAAACTACAAACTATAGAAGACCACAATAAAACATATATTTTAGAAAGAAGATCTATAGAATTGTATCAAATTTATTGACAAAAAATAAATTAAAGTACTTAGTAATTCAACTACTATGTGTCAAGGACAAAGACTCGATGAGGAAAAATATAAACAAGTAGGTATATTAAAAGGAAACTGGAATGGCTATTGCCCAAATACAAGAAAACTAGAGACCCTTGAAACTAGACTAGAAGCAAGAAAGGAGTTGACAAGAGTGAAGAGGGCTTCACTCTTGCCTCTATATATACTATCTAACTAGAAGCCACGTGGCGATGTTCTATAAGACCTCCAATATATGTTGACTTTCTAGGCCACATGCCTTTGCTTACAAGGCAAGTTTTCTATGGATGGACCACGTAGTTAGCTTGTTCTTTAAGCTTCCAACATGTGTGGCACATGGCTAACTTGTTGACCAAGTTTCTAGCCTAAAAGTCAACTATAGACTCCTATAAAGTCAAAGCAGCATCTATGAAGCTTCTAAGAAGCTTCTCTAGAAGATATTATACAATTACCCTACTTTTATCTACTTTTATCTATTCATATAGGTAATTATATGTATGTTCGTGACATTACCCCCCCTTCTAGGGACGAGTTCCACGAGGAGCGGTGATTATATATTGAGAAAATCTAATATGCGGCGAATTGTATTTGCCACATACTCTGATCTTTGTTCTCTTCGAAGATAGTTGATGGGTCCTCTTAACCATCGATAGTGTCCCATTCCAGGGCGAGAAGACCACCCTGTTATTTGATCACTGTTGAGGCCTTCATAACTTCCTTCAAATAATACATTTGAAACACCATCAGGAGTCGTTCCTATCTCCAATAATATCACCAAACATCGAGAATCTCTTCCAAGGTCGTGATACCAAATGCGTTGTATCTCACCATCTATTCGAGGAAGAACATGTCGTTCTTGAGGGTCTTCATCTCGGTTGCATCGTCTTGAAGGTTGTGACAATCGCAATGTCTCATCCGGTAAGTCAGCAAACGAAGGTTCTTGAGTTGAATCCGCTGGTTGTTGGCTCTCCATCTAATTAGCGTCACAAATGCAAAGAAGTTACAAACAAGGATAGGAAATTGAATGTTATCTTGCCTCAATCTTGTCTCTTTTATAAGAGAGGTTTTCATCTTGGTTTTGATGGATGTCGTTGATGAAAAACTTTGACTTTAGCTGATGCATTTGCTAGATTCCTGGATGGCTCCCATGTGTGCTCACTAATATCATATCCGCACCAATGAACAAGATATTCCAGCTTATTTCGGCGCCGCCTTGAGTCTAATATCTCTTCCACCTCAAATTCTTCATTATTATCTACTTCTATAGGAGGCGGTGGCATTTGTCTTCTTCCTTGTATATCCACTGTCTTATATGGTTCAAGAAGAGACACGTGGAATACAGGATGGATCTTCATTGACTCCGGTAGATGTAACCGATATGCAACTGGGTTGATCTGTTCAGAAACAGAAAAGGGGCCAAGCCTACGATAGTCCAATTTGTCACAAGGTCGAGTGGTCTTGATATTGCGACGAAGTAGCCATACCTTATCACCCACGTTGAGTTGTGGTTGCTCTTTACGATATACATCTGCATTTATCTTTTGTCGTTCTTGAGCTTTCTTCAACTGCGCCTTCATTATTGCATGTAACTCTGACAACCGATTTGCCATATCTTCTGCTGCAGGATTATCAACTTTTGAAAAATCAAAAGTATCAAGTCGTGGATGATAGCCATAATTGGCAAAGAAAGGTGTTTGTTGCGTGGAGGAATGTACCGTATTATTATAAGCAAACTCTGCCAATGGCAGAAGGTTTGTCCAATCATCTTGTTGGTAGTTGATGGTACACCTTAAATACTGTTCCAAGACTTGGTTTACGCGCTCTGTTTGTCCATCAGTTTGAGGATGGAAAGCTGAAGATAGCTTTATGTCCACTTTTAAAATCTTGAAAAGAGTCCTCCAGAATCTCGACACAAATTGAGTTCCCCTATCCGATATGATATCTTTAGGTAATCCATGATAGCGATAGATATTATCAATGAAAAGCTTAGCTGTTTCTTCACCTGTGATAGATTTTGTACATGGCATAAAATGTGCCATCTTGGTGAAACGATCTACTATCACAAATATAGAATCATAAGATCTTGAGTTTGGAAGATCTGTGATGAAATCCATAGAAACAGAAGACCATGGTTGTTCTGGTATAGGTAATGGCTGAAGAAGTCCGTAAGGTCGATGTCGAGGAATTTTTGATCTTGAACAAATATCACATGATTGTACAAAGTCTTTGACTGACTTCCACATTTGTGGCCACCAAAAATCTCTTGATATGAGTTCCAGAGTCTTATTATATCCAAAGTGCCCTGCTGCTGGAAAGTCATGACGTGCTTGAAGAACACGCAAACGTGCTTTTCCTTCTGGAACATATAGGCGTCCTTCAAAATATAATAGATTATTCTTGAACTCGAACTTAGAAGAATCATGAGACTTGGAAGAATTATTCTCGATATCATGAACAAGAGGGTCTGAGGACATACTGGACTGGATTTGCTTGAGAAAAGTTGAATCAACAGTCAGTGTTGATTTCACTGCTCGGAGATGAAATTGCTCCGGTTTCAAGAGGACCGTTCTTTGTTGCTCAAAAGCTGCATCTCCTTCTTTTGGTGCAAAATAAGAACGTCTAAATAGGGCATCAGACAAACCTTGTTGTTTTCCTGGCCGATAAGTGATAATGAACTCGAATCTTGACAAAGACATACTCCAACGAGCTTGACGACGATTCAACACGCGTGTTGACATGAAATACTCGAGGTTCTTGTGATCTGTATACACAGTGACTGGACTAGAAGCGCCTTCTAGATAATGACGCCATTCTTGAAAAGAATCCACGATCGCAAGAAGTTCTTTATCGTGGATCTCATAATTGATCTCGGCTGCTAAGAATTTTCTTGAATGAAAAGCTATCGGATGAAGTTTGTCATCTGTTCCCATTTATGATAAAACTGCACCCAAGGCAAAATCCGATGCGTCTGTTTCCATAAAAAATACCTTGGAAAAGTCAACACGATATAAGACTGGTGCAGAGACAAACGATGTCTTCAAGGCTTCAAATGCTGCTTCCGCTTCTTGATTCCATTGGAATTTATCTTTACTAGTCAAGCGTGTAAGTGGAGCTGCAACTCGTGAGAAGTCTTTGATGAAGATCCGATAGTAATTGGCAAATCCCAAGAAACATTGGACATCTCTTACAGTCTTTGGAATCTTCCAATTCCTGATTGTTTGGACTTTCTTAGAATCCATCATAAGACCATCATTTGAAATGATGTATCCTAAAAAGTCAACTTGAGTAGTGTGAAATACACACTTTTCTATCTTGGCGTACAATCCTGCATCTCTAAGTTTTTGTAATACTTGACGAACATGTATTTCATGTTCTTCAACATTCTTAGAATAAATCAGGATATCGTCTAGGTAGCAGACGACAAAATTGTCTAAGAATTCACGAAATACATCATTCATGAGATGTTGAAAAGCAGCTGGTGCATTCGTGAGTCCAAAAGGCATGACATTGTATTCAAAGTGTCCGTACCTGGTTCGAAACGCAGTCTTCCATTCATCTCCTTCTTTGATCCGTACTAGATTATATGCTCCTCTTAGATCTATTTTTGTATAGATCTTAGCTTGATTTAACTGGTCAAGGAGTCCTGATATCAAAGGTAATGGATACCTGTTCTTGATTGTGATCTTGTTGAGTCCTCGATAGTCAACACACATTCGTAAAGATCCATCTTTTTTCTTTACAAATAAAATTGGAGCTCCTGCTGGAGATTTTGAATGGCGTATGAAATTCTTCGCTAAATTCTCGTCAATATATGTCTTGAGTTCAGCCAACTCATCTTGCGATAAACTGTAAATTGGTCCAAATGGTGGCTGAGTTCCTTCTTTGAGATCGATTGAACAATCGTATGGGCGATGCTCAGGAAGAATATCTGCATTCTTTTTCTCAAAAACGTCTTGATAATCCTGATATTGACTTGGAATGCCACTTGAAGTCTTTACGCTTTCAGAAATAGGTGCAGCATAAATAGCAAAAGTTGATCCTTCTTTTGCTGCGTGTATAAATGCTTTTGCACCTATAAGTGCGGGTTTTACTATACTAGACTCATGGTTTTTTACTTGATTAATAGAACTGTTACTAATGCTCCGAGGAAAATCAAGTTTACGAGAAATCCAATCTATTCGAGGATTATACTTTTCTAACCATGATAAGCCTAAAATTACTGGATTAGAGGGAGATCTAATTATATTAAAAATTACGCAACTACTATGACCATTTATTACTACATCTACAGGAAGTGTTTCGTGAGTTACATCTCCAGAAGACAACGGACGACCATCTATGACTTCTACGTGTACAGGTTTAGTTTTTTGTATTAATGATATTCTATGACATCTAGCAAATTCTTCATCTAAAAAACAAGCTGAGGCTCCTGAATCTATCAAGGCAGAGGCTTTGTAATTATTAGGTCCTAAACGCACATCTATTATAAAACAAGGAGATGGTTCTGAGGAGAGGATAGGACCTTCATTAGAAGTTGTACAAGATTCCAGCCGCACGGTCCCTATTGTAGCTGGACGTACTCGTTTTCCGACATACTGTCTTCTTTCACAGTCGTACTCGTCATTTTGTAGTTACGTCGCTTCTTTGGACAATGTTGAGCAGTGTGCTTAGGTTCTCCACAATATAAGCACAATCCTTCTTGTCGACGACGAGACTTTTCTTGCTCAGTAAGAGGTTTGAAACGTACCGCATCAATTTGCATATCCTCTACTTCTGAAGGTATGTGTTGAGGAGACGTCGGTGTTGCCATTGAATTGTAGTAACGTTGAGGCCCACTTGTGCGACTCTCGGATCGAAATTCAAAAAGTCGATTGTCGCACTTCACAGCAAAGTCAATTGCTTGACTCAATGTTTGAGGATCAGGTAAATTAAGCATCAATTTCTTTACCTCATATTGTAATCCGTAGAGAAATTGATTCACAAGTGCGGCATCATCCCACTTGATATCAGTTGCAAGTTGTCGAAATTGCGAAGCATATAATGTTACTGATCGATTGCCTTGTCGCAAAATACGGATCTTGTTGGTTGCAACACGAATTGCATCATGTTCTCCAAACATGGATCGAAACTCCGCCAAAAAAGCCTCCAGATTATCCAATATTGGATCTCGTCGTTCAAGAAAAGATGAAAACCATGACAATGTTGAACCTGAAAGAAGTGTACCAATGAATCTAACTTGTGACCCTGGAGTTGGATAGCTCTGGGGTTGAAGTTCAATCACTAGTTGGACCTGATTGATGAATCCTCGAAACTTGGATCTGGTACCATCAAACTTCTCGGGCAAGGCAACTCTCGGTTCTCTAACACTCGAAGGATGTTCCATTCTGGGAGAAGGGACATGGTTTGGTGTAGATGTTGAAGCAGCCCCAATCATCTCTATATCTTCACTTCCTACCATTCTTGTTGCTCCTTGTGGTAGTAAATTGAGTTGATGCATCGCAAGCATTAACTCCCTCAATTGTTCTTGCATCTGTGCCATTGCACTCTTCATTTCAACAAGCTCTGCCATAGTAGCACTTAGAAAAGAGAAGATGTCTAATAACGCTCAAAACAAATAGAAGAGAGGAATTGATAACAAAGAAAATACTAAGAACAATATCAGTTTAAAAGAGGGTAATCCGCAACTTCTAATGCGCTTATGTCTTATCAAGAAAAAGGGGTAATCCACTCTTAATCAAGAAAAGACAAAGCTCTGATATTGTAAGTGTACTCTTGTCAATCTGTCAAGGACAAAGACTCGATGAGAAAAAATATAAACAAGTAGGTATATTAAAAGGAAACTGGAATGGCTATTGCCAAAATACAAGAAAACTAGAGACCCTTGAAACTAGACTAGAAGCAAGAAAGGAGTTGACAAGAGTGAAGAGGGCTTCACTCTTGCCTCTATATATACTATCTAACTAGAAGCCACGTGGCGATGTTCTATAAGACCTCCAATATATGTTGACTTTCTAGGCCACATGCCTTTGCTTACAAGGCAAGTTTTCTATGGATGGACCACGTAGTTAGCTTGTTCTTTAAGCTTCCAACATGTGTGGCACATGGCTAACTTGTTGACCAAGTTTCTAGCCTAAAAGTCAACTATAGACTCCTATAAAGTCAAAGCAGCGTCTATGAAGCTTCTAAGAAGCTTCTCTAGAAGATATTACACAATTATCCTACTTTTATCTACTTTTATCTATTCATATAGGTAATTATATGTATGTCCGTGACACTATGGCCTCTAAATTAAGATCTATAATAATAATATTATACTATAATTATTTATAGTATGTAAAATTAATTAAAGTATATAATACATTTATAAGTATTGATGTATATTGAAGTAGTTAGTAGGTCAATTTAAAGAAATTTAATTTAAGAAAATTTATTTTGAGATTTACTTATTTTGATTATAATGTTTAAATTATATATGATTTAGATATTTAATACAAAATTTAAAGAAAAGATAGGAGCTCAAAGATGAAGATCCAAACTTCTAAGAAACTTATTTCAATGGATGAAAATAAGATATGGATGGATGAAGATAAGAGATGAAGTTCTTCATTCCTATTGATCAAAAGCCATGTCCAATAGGCTCTCAGAAGGTTGTCAATGACCATAACAAGGATTTTGGTGACTTCAAAAGAGAACTTTTGAAAATAAAAACCAATGGTTATAAGATTTAGGATTTGGATTACAATTTGTGTACAAATTTTAGAGAATTTGGAATTACGGTGATGAAGTTATAGTTGTTTGAAGTAAATGAGTCTTTTTAAGACATATTATTGTTCTTTTGAAGATACAAGGAGTTATACGACAACTTTTGGAGATTGGAAGTTGCATTTGCAAAGATGATTTCTAGATCTATGTCTTTTGTAAAAAATCTCTAAATTTGATGTATATTTAGAGTTTGTATAAAGGAGTTATATAGCATTGAAGACAACATATGTAATTCAAAGGCAATAAGTGAGTTGATTTATTGATAGTAATGGTTAGAACCATATCTTAAGTTTTTGGAAAAAATTTTGACTTAAAAGTTCCAAAAATATGTATTAATAGGTTAAAAAGCTATATATCAAAATTTAATAGTATTTAAGTACTTATTTTATGAGATATGAAGAAAATTACACATAGGTGTATGTAAGCAAGGGTTTGAAGATACTATTAGGATTTTGGCAATATCTCAAGATCCGTTGTCATATTATAGTTTGGCTACTATATAAAAATAATGCATATAAATATTTAATATATAATTTATTATATAATGTGATAAAAGCCACATTATTAGATTTTAGTTAGTCAAAAAATATAGTTAGATTACTACTTTGAATTGGATGTTTAAAAGGGCTATTATTGAAATTAGTTTTAGATTGATAATAATTTATATATTTAGAGCCACCTTTATAAGACATTGGTGACTCTTGAAATCTTGTTTTTTTTCTTTTATTTGGTGTTTAAGACATATATTATGTAAATCTTACAAGAAAAAAGAATAGAAAGGAGTTTTGGTAGGAAAAAGAGTGGTTAGGACATCCATATGGATGAATAGAGATGAATAATAAAAATCTCCATTACTATTGACCAAAAGGCATACTCAATGGGCTTTAAGGAGGCTATCTAAGGTCTTATTCAAGATTAGGATTACTCTTTTGAAGTCATTCGAACTTAGAAGGCTAGGATCAAAGACTTTAGGATTTTGGCTATAGTTTTAGTACAAATTTTGGATGATTTGGAGTTTTTATAAAAAAGATATAGGCACTCAAAGTTAGGATGTGGATTTTGTATCTACTATCACTCTTTTGGACATAATGCGTGCATTTGGAAAGCAATGAAGGATTGGAAAGTAAGGTTGAAGAAAGCATATTTTTGGCTACACTTTTTGTATATTTTTTGATAAATTCTAAACTAAAATGAAGGAGTTATAGGAAGTTGAAGTCAGTGCTTGCAATCTAAAGGTAGTAAGTGACCCAATTTACAAGTGGTTGTATTTTGAGCCATATCTTGAGTATTTTGATAAGATTTTTACTAAACATTTTTAAAAATATGTATTATTATGTTAATAAAATTTATACACAAGTTTTGTTTTATTTAGAGTTTGGATTTTTGAGATATAGAGAAAATAGTTTTCAAATGCTTGTAAATTAGTGTTTAAAGCTCGTCCTAGAATTTCTAAGATGTTGGACGATCTATAATAGATTTATACTTTATTTTTTCTTATAGTAAAGCTTAAGGATGTAGCCTAAATTTTTTAAAAATTTGAAAAAAAACTAAATGGTTAGATCAAGAGTTATGAATTTCTAAAATTTAAAGAAAAAAAAACTTTTATGAGAGAAAAATATTTTGAAGGATTTTTGCTATAATTTGGGCATTTTATGCAAAGTAAAGGGATTTTTGGAAGCCAATACTTTATATATATGTTAAAGATAGAAAAATACAGCTATAAAAAATTATGATATAAAGATAGATATTTGTAAGAAGATTATGGATATTTTTTAAGCTTATGGAAAATCAAACTTACCGGCAAATAGTTAGTTATAATTTGGTATAATAAAGGATGTTAGGGCATTTTTAAATCTTTTAGAAGCCTTATATATAAAGCTTCTTTAATATAGAAGGATTTTATTAATAAAATATCTTTAGATACTATTATATTTCTTTGGCCTTTATAATAATAAAACGTCACTTATTGAAACTTGTCCAATAAGTTAAAGCTAAACTCTCTATAGCTAGGTATCCAGTGTATTTTCAAATATAGAATCATGCCACACAATTCGGTAATAAATTTATGATTGAAATTTGTTGTAGTAGTTGTTTAAAAATATAATAATACTTCATGTAAAATTTTAGTTTTTTTGGATGGTCCAATTGTGAGATATGAGTTGTTGAAGTTCAAGAAAATTTCTCCTTAAGGATATATAAGGTTTTAGAATATTTTTATCATATTTTGGATGATCTTTGGTACTTAGGACTTATGTATTGATTTAATTACCTCTATAAAAAAAAATTATATATAAAATTGGTGTTTTTTTATCTTAAGACTTAGTTGAGCAGTTAGTAACAACCAAAAGCTTAATACTTTCTTAAGGCAAATTCTCTCTATTATGACAACAATAAGCAAACGACTCAAAAATTCTACACCGATATGTCAAGACTTGGATCATTAGCTTAAAGATGAAAATAAAAAAAAGATTTTGGTATTTTCAAGCTTTCATTAATAAAAGAATCATAAGATTTTATCTCCAATTTAATGAATCCTACATTGGCATGAATAAAGCTATATAAGAAATATATCAAACACATACTTTGGCCAACCTTATAATTTTTCAAAAAAAATGGTCCACAACTTGCATGACAAATAATATGGATGTATCAACATTCATGCAACTGATCTACAAATTACTAAAAGAAGTACGAACTACAAGCCAATAGATTGACAATACTACAATAGTTTACAAAAATTTCATTTACTTACTATCTTGTTTTGATCAATTTATATATATTGTTTAAAATGAAAGAATAATTTTGTCTATCTTTAAAATATTAATTAGATTATATTTAGAAGAAACTAACTTAAGACTTTTACAAGAATTATTGTAAGAAAAAGCTATAATCATAAGAATTTGAAATATCATTCACAATGACCAACTTTTATACTCTAGATGAAGAACAGATAGAAACTTCTATAAGCAAGATAATTTTGTATTGTACCTTAATCATGCACAACCAAATCAACTTACTTCAATAATCATATTAATGATGTAAATTAGGTCACTTTGCTAAGATATGCAATGCTTTGATATTACTTCTACTAAATTTTTAAAAACCATTTACATATCATATAAGAAGACCTATAGAAGCTCAAGTAGTTGATAAAGTTTTGATAGATGATTCTCTCCCTCTTACTAATAAAAGCATTAAAGCAATTCTTCTTGCTCTCTCAATAAATACTACCTTTGATCATGATTAGATGCTTCACTCAAGGACATTTTGCCACTTTGATAATAATCTTATTTTTTAATTTTTTTGTAGAATAAAATAATTTATAAGATTCGGTGACATTAATTTTGAACTAAGTCCATGAGATCAAATTCAAAGAGAGACTTGAGCTTCCAAAGCCAAATGATGAAATAAAAACAATTAAAGATATTTGTTATGTCCCAAAGTTTAGTGGAAATCTGCTCTTTATAGGTCAAGTAATTGACTTAAGAAATCTTATCTTGTTTATCAATGTATAGTCTTAACATTGCATAAACTATAGAAAACTTATTGCAATAGGCAAAAGAAACCTAAAGTTTGGTCTTTTCAAACTATCATTCTTACTTAGAAGCCTTGAAGCACACAATATAGAAGTCTTAATTTTTCCTCAAGAAAGAATTCTATTGAAATCCTTGAAGCATCTCAAAGTCAATGCTACTATCTTTAGTCTTCCAATAGATGCAATGACTAAATTAGACTAGAATCAAAATTAAAAGAGTAAAATCTAGCAAGACTTTGGTAAGCATAATTAAGACATCTAAACTATAGCAGCCTATCACAAGTGAGTAAACATACCATCAATATTCTACTTCAAAAACATTCTTATCTTAATCTTTGGAATTCTTGATTAATCTAAATTCTTACCTTAATCTTTATTATCTTTGATTAACATAAGAATTTGAATAGATTAAATATTGACTAGATTTTAATCTAAATTCTTATCTTAATTAAGTTATTGAATTAAAATCAATGATTGAATAGACTTAAATTCAATGATTAGACTATAAAGACTAGAATTAAAGCTAATCATTGGATTAAATCAAGGATGCTATTGGATTAAATCCATTGACTAGACTATAATGGCTAGACTTAAGTCTAGTCATTGGATTAAAGTCTAGTCATTTAAAATTTGACTAAATTAGACAATGATTAGATTAAACAAAAATTCTTATCTTAATCTTGGACACCTTTGATTAATCTAAAACAAATGTAAGCTTTTAGAAAAATTTATGTGGACCATAAATCATTTTATTTGAAAGTAAACCATTAATTAGGATTTTTTTATTTTAAAAATCAAAAAATATCAAAGTACACAATACAACATTATAAAAAGACATTCTTATTATAACTGAATAACTATGCCTTATCATAAATATAAGTACCAAACTTCTTACTTGAAAGTAAACTAAAATGTTATCTCAACTCTCAATTCACAAAGCAATACACTAAAGCAAACAGGTATTAAAGTTGCAACAAGCTAAATGACTATTTCAGTAGACAAGCATTGATTATAGTTTCAATACATGATATAGAAACAATGGCAAGTGTCTTTTAAATCATCCCACAAGGCAATCACTTTAAAATTATTCTATGCACTATCTATCTCATTAATCACAAAAACAATCCAATTCTATCTAGTGCTTTACAGTATAGCTTGATTTGTAACATTTATAGAAAATTAAGATAATTATTGAGATATTAATGCTTCTAAAAAAAATAAGTGTGAATAATTGTGAATTGAAAGAATTCATATATTATATGCATAAATATTTTTGAGGCACTATAATAGCATCATACAAATTAAATATGATGCACAGGTTTCTTATTTAGCTAATTGTTTTATATTACATGATTAATAAATAAAACATTATTTTATAATAAATTTTTCTATCATTTAATAAACTTCTATAGTTTTATATTCTATTCTTTAAAAATTAGATATCCAATTCAAATTTAAAGCATATTCTATTGCAACAATCAATTGTGTACAATGCTAACGAAGAATCTTTGGTTTTATAATTGCTCCAATATTAAGAAAAATAAATATTACTTTCTTTAAGAGAAAGATTATTATCAACTATTATGACTTGATTTTATTCCCACTACCACAATAATGTAGTCATTCTTACTATGAATCTCACAAAACCTAAACACAATCTATGTGCTCATGTTCATGGCTTTATTGGATATAATACTTCACAAATTTGATGAAAGGAGGAGCTATCTAAGGTCATGAACTTGTTCATTAACTTGTCCATATAGGCCTACTACAAACTTCATGACTTTGTTCATATGATGCAACTGAAAGGGAGTATTATGATAAATCAATTAACTTATAATTAATATAGTCAGCATAGCATTAAATTATTTAGATCATAGATTTTAGGGTTCACTTTGAGAGTGCACAAGACCTCTTCAAAAGAAGTACTTAAAAACCTTCAGTTGTGATTGTTATCATTATTTTTATTAATATAACCTCTTTCATATTCTAGTACTCACAATATGTTGTAAGCTAAGTTATTCAACAAAGTAGACTTATTGCTTAATGTGAGTTTGGTTTAGAAGTCGAATACAATCTGTGTTGACTTAGGAAGTGTTGTAATTTGCAAAAGTTCGACATGACTCCAGCTTTCATTTTCTTTAAGTTGCACCTCTCGAGTTGTAAGCTGCATATGTAAAGGAAGAGACACAGAGATCCAAATTTGTATTCTATTTACACATAACTAGTGAATTCTTTTCTATGCTGTTTGTACTCGCTTCGGAAAAGTGCAAGGTCAGTAATCAGAAAAGGTGTATGCACCTTTATAACAAGCAGTTTAGATTACCATGGAATGGTGCAGCATTGTATCAGCGGGTCCCAAGGTTGCGGTAATCACACCCTCCGTTACTGCTTCTGCAGCCCCGGTAGTATTGTAGTCTTTCTTCTGCTTCTCTACAGAACAATCCGTGCCTTGGTCTCTTGGTTTTTTGCAGTATAAGTTGATCAGGAGATGCACATCTTTAGATGAAGGCGAACATTCGAAGGCCCAAGGACTTTACCGGAAATTAATGAAGAGATTGTCGTCTAACCAAAAAATTCTGAATGCTGAGAATAATACCCTAGATGCTTGATTTCAGTGTCCAACAACAGTGGTGCTATGTTTTTGGTGACCAACCTTTTGGGGGAACCCGGATTCACGATATTCAGCTCCTGTCTTCCCATTGCGTAGTACTGTAGTCCTATAGTTGCTGTCTCTACACAAAAGTGGCTTTACTGTATTGTCAACTTCTAATTTTTAGTCTGTTCTTGCTAGCTAGTCCTTTCAACGCTGTTTACTCTGTGTTTGAAAACGTGCGCGCTGGTGTACTTGTTAATCTGGTGATCAGGTGAAAGAGAAAGCCATGGAACCCACAAAACCAGTGCAGGGTGAAGACGGTGTGCAAGGTGTTAGTGATGCATTTCATAAACATCTCAGGAAACGGATATCAAAGATGATGCATAAGACACCATCATTCCCACCTCCGCGAACGAAACAGAAAAAAATGTTGCGACTTCTCCACGTCTTGTTGGACGTGTCCAAATAAGCGCAGTCCAAGCAGTTATTCCAAATGCACGATGTTGGTCCGTTTTTGGACATGCAGATTGCTTGCATGACCCATCTTTCATCCTCTTGGAAGGTCAGGTTTACCCATCATGAAGAAGTGGAGAGTTACAGCTGACATTGGTAGTCGAAACACTGGGTTTAGAATGTATCTGCAACTTCTTCAGTGATGTTACGAACTTGCCATGAATCAAAGCAAATGGGGTTTTAAAACTTTTCTTCAATCTTATTCAGGGAAGGGTCTTGGATGGAGTTGTGGGGCATGGAAATTCACAAGTATAAACCTTGACTACATTGGTTGAGGACATATAGATTCTTCTAGGATTCCTCGATCTAGCTCACGCTTGAAACTGAAGCTATGTAAAGGGCAAGGTAAAGATAACGTGGGAGACAAGTCCCAAGATCCCTTTTTTGGTCTTAATATTCTCGTCCCGTTTCCTGGGAACCTGTAGCGGAGCAGCATTTCAAAGGAGGCGGAGCTCCTATTCCTCTCGGACCTTTCCTCCCTGCCTGCTACAATATCGCATTCTCTAACGATGATTCGAAGTCACTCTTCCACATGCTGATCGAGGTAACCCTCCGTGTTTTTAATGCAGTGTCAGCTTTGATCGCCAGCGTTTTCACCTCGCTTTGGTGTAGTTTGTCACCTTCGGTTGCGTTTTTTTGGAATTTTGGGAGAGGAGCTTCGATCCCTTTGTAATTTCTTGGGCTTGTTCGTTTTTGTTCCGAGGATAGATCGATCTCGTGGAGTCTTGGTTCTGTGCGTAGGAATGAGGATAGATTGTCGTTTCTTTCATCTGCTCGTTGTTTTGATAACTATTTGTGAGTTACGCGGTTTGGGGAAGGCTCTAGAATGTTTCGTTACTTCACTGAGTTCGTTAGAGATCAGTTCGAGGTCTCTGAGACTCGTGAGATGCTTTTGTTTCTGTTTTTATTTTATTGTTTTTCATGGGAATGGTGTATTCTGAGCATCAATGGACTTTCGGTTGGTATTCGGATCTTAGGGATCAGTTGATAGCTCTCTTTCGCTCTATATATTGCCGTCTCAATCCAATGCAAGCATACAACTGGAAGCGCGGCGCTTCTTATGTATTTATTACCTGTTTGTTAGCTTTTTTGTGCGCAGCTTCTGTCAATGGTGTCGTTCGTGTGTACAGATATGAGGATGTTTTTTTTGTCCTATGGAAGTATCAAGTTTCCTAGTCGCTTAGGAATGTTCTGATGTGGTGGTGTAGTGAGTAGGGGTTTGTGAGGCTGCCGTGTTCACCGATTAAGTTGGCACGTGTTTTTTGTTTTTCCATGTGAAGAATTTCTGCATCACAAGGTGCTGATCAGGTATTCAGAAGCACCCATCTCATAATAGGCCAGTAAGCAATGGCCACCAAGACTAGCATCGAGCACATCCTAGGAAAGACAGCTGATGATGGCCGCCTTAAAATCGCAAAGACCAAGATTATTTGCACCTTGGGACCCAAATCCCGGGAGGTGCCCGTTCTGGAGAAGTTGCTCAAAGCCGGCATGAACGTGGCCCGGTTCAACTTCTCCCATGGAACACACGAGTACCAACAGTACACTCTGGACAACCTGCGACAGGCCTGCCTAAACACTCAAACGATGTGTGCAGTTCTTCTGGATACCAAGGTTCAAACATCTTTCTTACTCGTCTGGATGAATCCGATGTGCCCGTGAAATACAATTGAAATGGTTCAGTTATTTGGTATATGTGACCTGGTAAGTTTAGGTCACTACTGACACCCAGCACATCAGTCTGACCAATCAGTAGGGTTTTCATTTTAGTGAAACACGTTTAGTTGGGTAATGGAAACCATTGTCGGCACTCCACATAATTTCAATCTCTTTTCAGGAGCTTTAACCCACTTTTCATTCTCAATCATGATAGGGACCGGAAATTAGAACAGGCCAGTTGGCCTCTGGAAAACCTATCCAACTGGTGCGTGACAAGGAAATCTGGATCACCACGGACTACACTCACTTGGGAGACGAGAATATGATTGCCATGAGCTACAAAAAGCTTGCAACAGATTTGCAGCCGGGAAACATCATATTGTGTTCGGATGGATCCATCACGATGACGGTTCTAGAGTGCGATGTGGAGAAGGGGATGGTGAAGTGTCGATGCGAGAACACAGCCATGCTCGGGGAGAAGAAAAACGTTAACCTGCCGGGGGTCGTTGTGGACTTGCCGACCATCACAGAGAAGGATATCGATGACATCATGACCTGGGGTGTTCCGAATAAGATTGATTTCATCGCAGCGTCATTTGTTCGCAAAGGGTCAGATGTCCTAGCGATAAAGAAGCTATTGGGAGAAGCGTCGAAGTCAATTCATATCATATCCAAGGTAAATTTTAATATTGTACTGAAGTTCGAGATTCTTGCCCTTGGTATCATTTATTTCTGAGTTGTGGGGGAAGTTTTCTTTCAAACAATTGAGTTTGAAACAACTGTCAACATTGAAGCTTAGCTGAGGCATAAAACTTTCGCACACTTCTGTAAACCATATCTGATTCCATGTGCAAAGTTAGTTATCTGATTTACATTTTCATGGTTTTACTCAGTATGAGACAGGTTTAAAATTATGTGATTCTGCCTCTATTCAAAGAATCACAAAATTGTGTCTTGATCCTGCTTTGATTTCTACCATAGGTTGAGAATCAGGAAGGTCTGGTGAACTTCGATGACATATTGAAAGAGACAGACGGAGTCATGGTGGCAAGAGGGGACCTGGGAATGGAGATTCCTACGGAGAAGATCTTTCTGGCCCAGAAGATGATGATCTACAAGTGCAATTCTGCAGGGAAGCCGGTGGTGACCGCAACACAGATGCTAGAGTCGATGATCAAGTCTCCTCGGCCGACGCGTGCTGAAGCAACGGATGTCGCAAATGCAGTGCTTGATGGGACGGATTGTGTAATGCTGAGTGGAGAAACAGCAAATGGATCATACCCTGAACTAGCAGTAAGTTTCTTTGCTGTTTAGCCTGCACTTCACTCAAGGCTTTCTCAACCTGCAAGTAAAGTATGTCTGATGGACCATGAAAAGGATCATTGCCAAGAATCGCTCCGTAGTGAATTTTACCAGTTAGTATTAATTAACTTGCGCCTTGTTCATCACCACATTCGCAGCACCTTCTACTTTACAGACGTGTTTAGTGGAGTAAGAATTATAGCTCATAAATTGCTGATGAGTATGGTTGCTGTTGGTCGTAGGTGGCAGTGATGTCCCATATTTGCCAGGAAGCGGAGGCCGCATTGGACCATGAATCCATATTCAAAGAGATCATGAAGTCCGTTCCTTTGCCCATGAGCCCCTTGGAGAGTCTGGCTTCCTCTGCTGTGCGAACGTGTGCGAAAGTGTGCGCCTCTCTCATCATTGTATTGACTCGCGGAGGTAGCACTGCCCGACTTGTGGCAAAATACCGGCCGTTTGTGCCAATTCTGTCAGTTGCCGTTCCCGTAATGACCACAGATCATTTGACCTGGACTTGCAGCGAGGAATCTCCTGCTCATCACAGCTTGGTCGTCAGGTATTTTATGTGTGCGAACCCTATTTCCATGATATTTTTAAATGGCAATGTTATTCTGCCTGTGCATGGATATGGACCGATGGGTTGTGTTTGTAGTGATACATTGTTAACGTTGCCCTTTGTTTTCGAGGTACGTTTCTCAGCCGACGAGCTCTCGTTTGCAGGGGTCTGATACCTCTCTTGGCCGAAGGCTCAGCAAAGGCTACTGATTCGGAATCAACAGATGATATTTTGAATGATGCAATTGGATACGCACTGAAACGTAAGCTATGTTTAGTTGGTGACTCTATTGTGGCCCTCCATCGCATTGGTGTAGCATCCGTGATCAAGATCATGGAGGTCAAGGAACCAACACATTCTTTCCCGATGGTATAGAAAGTTCAAACATGGCATTTATTCACAATTCTTTAGCTCATTCTTCACTTTAAATAGGTACTAATTTGCGATTTTGCAGCTACTAGAAGAAAGGTTAACTATCATGATGAAGCATGGAAGCTGATAAATGACCTTTCTTAGCTATTTCACTTGTCATTCTGACAATATAGCAATTCACCCTTGCTTTTTTTCATAAACTTCCTTCTTAGTAACGCAATAACCTCGATTCGTCTTCCTAGTTTTCATCGACAGCGCTACCCACTAATAAACAATCGACGTTACTGATGAAATCACGCAATATTCAAGTAGGATTAGTCACAGTACCAATTGTGCTGTGTATTGCTTGAAAAATTGGGTGTTCGTCAGAAGGAGTCTGTCTCGAGGTTCAAGCTGCTAGTAAAGGTCGCTTAGAACATTACAGCAATGTCGATGTATGTCGGATTTTGTGGCGGTTTTAATCTACACAATTTGGGGTAGATAATGCCAACAAGTACAATAGTTTTTTAGTGCATGGTTTGGTCAAACTTTGCAACCACAATAGGTATAGATATATAGTGCATCTAATTGAAAAATAGAAATTAAAAAGTATCTCATAACAATTGGTTTGATTAAACTTGCAAGGACAAATCAATCAATTTTATAAAAGGTTGTCAATTACAAAACATTAGAAATAATTGTCACAGATCATAAAGATTAAGTTAAGTTGAATTGAAAATTGAACAATATTGGTAGGATCCAACATGGAAGGCTATGCATGAAAGATATGTCAACCATGATTTAGCAGATGTGTTGTCAGATTAAGTTAGTAGATTGAAAGAATTGCAAAATATCCACTAATTTCAAATTTTACAAGATATGATATAATGTAGTACCAAATACACAATAAAAAATATGTCATGAATGCAATAGCATAAATGAGAGCAATATTAGATACAAACAACAATACATATAACTATCTTATAGAATCATAAAGAACACAATGCATTAAAAGAATAATTTAATTAATTGGCATCTAATTTCTCTAATTAGATAATAAATCTAAAATTAATAATAAGATAATTAAGATTAAGATATAATAGAATATCCTATAAGAACCACAAGAATTACTAAGTAATATAGAAGAATATAAGAAAAATAGTTATTCAATAATATTGAATACTTTAAAAACTTAGATACAATCAATAACACATGAACAACATTATGTGATACAAAGATAAAGAAATTTTAATAATAAATCTTATTTTAATAGATAAAAAGACCAAAATCACTACACTTAAGATGTTTTTTTACCTATGAATATAATTGAAACTAATTAATAACCTTAATTATAATATTTATAATAAAATTAGTAAAATATCAAAAAATAATTATTTAATACTTTTGATACTACAAAGAATAGATGTAACAGGACATGGATAGGATATTTGTATTATTTTGCACATAGACATATGTAGTTGGAGTTATTTTTGAGAGGTTTTGAGATTTGAGGTTAGAATGGTAGTTTATATGGGATCCACCATAGAACCTTCTAAAAAGTCTTAGGGCGGATATCATGATACGGCCCACCATTAAAAATATTCTAGAAAGTTTTAGAGATAGTTGAATAAAGTATAAATAGAATTAGTGGAGGCCATTTGGCCATTCAGTCAAGTATGGCTTTAGACTCTTTCTCTCAATAAAGTTTTGTTCTTTTTTCTTCTTTTCTTCTATTTGATTTTATTTGGTTCTATTTTCTTTTACTTAGATTTCTTTTTCATGTTCCATTACATTTAGTTACTTTCAATTTTGTTTTGGTATGATTGGTCTTACATTGTGTCAAGGACAAGAACTCGATGAAAAAACAATTCAGACAAGTGAGCCTTCACTCAAAGAGAGGTAACAAAATATTTATAAACAAGTATATATATTGAAAGAGAAACTGGAATGGCTATTGTCAAAAGACAAGAAAACTAGAGATCCTTGAAACTAGACTAGAAGCAAAAAAAGAGTTGACAAGAGTGAAGAAGCCTTTACTCTTGTCTCTATATATACTATCTAACAAGGCAAGTTTTTCTACGTGTAGGCCACATAGTTAGCTTGATCTTCAAGCTAACAACATGTGTGGCACATGGCCAACTTGTTGACCACGTTTCTTATCTACAAAGTCAATTAAAGACACCTATGAAGTCAAAGCAGCATCTAGAAAAATTCTAAGAAGCTTCCATATTAAATACTATAGAATTAAGTTACTTTTACCTATTTTTACTTACTTCTACCTATTTTTATATGTAATTATTAACTTACATGATTATGGTCGTGACATTACTCCCCCTTCTAGAGACGAGTTCCACGAGGAGCGATCATCATATATTGAGAAAATCTATGATGCGACGAATTGTATTCGCCACATACTCTGATCTTTGTTCTCTTCGAAGATGATTGATAGGACCTCTCAACCATCGGTAGTGTCCCATACCAGGGCAGAAAGACCACCCCAGTTATTTGATCATTGTTGAGGCCTTCGTAACTTCCTTCGAATAGAATATTTGGAACACCATCAGGAGTTGTTCCTACCTCTAGCAAAATCACCAAACATCGGGAGTCCCTTCCCAAATTGTGATACCAAACGCATTGTATCTCGCCATCTATTCGAGGAAGAACATGTCGTTCTTGAAGATCTTCATCTCGATTACGTCATCTTGAAGGTTGTGACAATCGTAATGTCTCGTTTGGCAAGTCAACAAATGAAGGCTCTTGAGTTGAATCCGCTGGTTGTTGATTCTCCATCTCCTCAGCGTCACTACTACAACGCAGCTACGAACAAGAATTGAAAGTAGATTGTTATCTTGGCTAGATGTTGTTTCTTTTATAAAGAAGGTTTTCATCTTCATTTTGATGGATGTCATTGATGAAAAGCCTCCACCGCCTTTGCTGCATTTGGAAGATTCTTTATTGGCTTCTATGTGCATTCACTAATACCATATCCGTGCCAATGGACAAGATATTCTAATTTATTTTGGCGTCGCCTTGAATCTAAGACTTCTTCTACTTCAAACTCTTCATTATTGTCCACTTCTATAGGAGGAGGTGGAGCTTGTCGTCTTCTTGGTATGTCCACTATCTTATATGGTTCAAGAAGAGACACGTGGAATACTGGATGGATTTTCATTGACTCCGGTAGATGTAAACGATATGCAACTGGATTGATTTGTGCAGAAATAGAAAATGGTCCAAGCCTTCGATAGTCCAACTTGTCACAAGGACGAGTGGTCTTGATATTGCGATGAAGTAGCCATACCTTATCACCCAAGATGAATGATGGTTGTTCCTTTCGATAGACATTCGCATTGGCCTTTTGTTGTTCTTGAGCCTCTTTTAACTGCGCCTTCATCGTTGCATGTAGCTTTGAAAAATGAATTGCCAAATCTTTTGCAGCAAGATTATCAACTTTTGAAAAGTCAAAAGTACCAAGTTGTGGATGATAACCATAATTAGCAAAGAAAGGTGTTTATTTTGTAGAAGAGTGTACCGTGTTATTGTAAGCAAACTCTGCCAATGGCAAAAGAGTTGTCCAATCATCTTGTTAGTAATTAATGGTACATCTTAAATATTACTCCAAAACTTGATTAACACACTCCGTTTGTCCATCAGTTTGAGGATGGAATGCCGAAGATAGTTTTATATCCACTTTAAGAATCTTGAAAAGACTCTGCCAAAATCTTGATACAAATTGAGTTCCCCTATCTGATATAATATCCTTGGGTAATCCATGTTAGCGATAGATATTGTCAAGAAAGAGCTTGGCTGTTTCTTTACGTATGATAGATTTTGTACATGGTACAAAATGTGCCATCTTGGTAAAACGATCTACTATCACGAATATAGAGTCATAAGAACCAAAGATTGGAAGATCCGTGATGAAGTCCATAGAAACAGAAGACCATGGTTGTTTTGGAATGGGTAATGGCTGAAGAAGTCCAAAAGATCGATGACGAGGAGTTTTTGATCTTGAGCAAATATCACATGATTGTACAAAATCTTTAACTGCTTTCCACATTTGAGGCCACCAAAAATCCCTAGATATCAGCTCCAAAGTCTTATTATATCTAAAATGTCCTTCTGTTGGGAAGTCGTGACGAGCTTGAAGAACACGTAAACGTGCTTCTCCTTCTGGAACATATAGGTGTCCTTCGAAATACAGTAGGTTGTTCTTGAATTAAAATTTAGATGGATCATGAGATTTAGAAGAATTGTTCTTGATATCACGAACAAGAGGGTCTGAAGATATACTTAACTGGACTTGCTTAAGAAAATTTAAATCAATAGTCAATGTTGATTTTATTGCTCGAAGATGAAATTACTCCAGCTTCAAGAGAACCGTTCTTTGTTGCTCAAAAGTTACATCTCCTTCTTTTAGTGCAAGATAAGAACGTCTAGACAAGGCATCGGATAAACCTTGTTATTTTTCTGGCCGATAAGTGATGATGAACTCGAATCTTGATAAAGACATGCTCCAACAAGCTTGGCGATGATTTAATACGCGTGCTGACATAAAATATTCGAGGTTCTTGTGATCCATATACACGGTGACTGAACTAGAAGCGCCTTCTAAATAATGATGCCATTCTTGAAAAGAATCCACAATTGCAAGAAGTTCTTTGTCGTGGATCTCATAATTGATTTTTGCTGCTGAGAATTTTTTTGAATGAAAGGCTACTGGATGAAGTTTGTCATCTGTTCCCATTTTTGATAAAACCGCACCCAGAGCAAAGTCCGATGTATCTATTTCCATAAAGAATGCTTTGGAAAAATCAACACGATACAAGATTGGTGCAGAAACAAACGCTGTCTTCAAAGATTCAAAAGCAACTTCCGTTTCTTGATTCCATTGGATTTTGTCTTTACAAGTCAAATGTGTAAGTGGAGCTACAACTCAAGAGAAGTCCTTGATTAAGATCTGATAGTAGTAGGCAAATTCCAAAAAATATTGGACATCTCTTACCGTTTGGGGATCTTTCAATCTATAATAGTTTGAACTTTTTTAGGATCCATCATAAGTCCATCATTTGAAATGATGTAACCTAAGAAATCGACTTGAGTAGCGTGGAATACACAATTTTCTATCTTAGCATAGAGTCTTGCATCTCTTAATTTTTGTAACACATGACAAACATGAAGTTCATGTTCTTCTGGATTCTTAGAATAGATCAACATGTCATCTAGATAACAGACCATAAAATCGTCCAAAAACTCTTGAAAAATATCATTCATTAGATGTTGAAAAGCTGCTGGTGCATTTGTAAGTCCAAAAGGCATGACGTTGTATTCAAAATATCCATACCTAGTTCGAAACACAGTCTTCCATTCATCTCTTTCTTTGATGTGTACTAGATTGTATGCTCCTCGAAGATCTATTTTTGTATAGATCTTAGCTTGATTCAGCTGATCAAGAAGTCCAGATATTAAAAGTAGTGGATACTTATTCTTGATGGTAATCTTGTTGAATCCTCGATAATCAACATACATCCACAATGATCCATCTTTTTTCTTCACAAATAGAATTAGAGCTCCTACCGGAGATTTAGAATGGCGTATGAAATTCTTGGCTAGATTTTCTTCAATATACTCCTTGAGTTCAGCCAACTCATTTTGTGATAAACTATAGATTGGTCCGAATGGCGATTGTGCTCCTTCTTGAAGGTCAATTGAGCAATCATAGGGACGATGTTCTGGGAGTGTATCCGCATTCTTTTTTTCAAATACATCTTGAATTCTTGATATTGGCTTGGAATGCCACTTGAAGTCTTTTCACCAGTAGAAACAGGTGTAGCATAAATAATGTATGGTGATTCTTTCATAGCAGCATGCAAGAAAGCTTTTGCACGTATAAATACGGGTTTAATTGAACTAAACTTATTACTCTCTACTTGCTTAACTACACTGTTAGTTATACTTTTAGAGGAAGTGAGAGTTCGAGAAATCTAGTCTATTTGAGGGTTGTATTTTTTTAACCACGATAAACCTAAAATGACTGGATTAGAGGGAGATCTAATGATATTAAATACTACAAAACTATTATGATCGTTGATTATTACTTCTATAGGAAGGGTTTCGTGAGTAATATCTCCAGAAGACAATGGACGACCATCTATGACTTCTATATGAACAGGTTTAGTTTTCTTTACTAAAGATATGCTATGTCTTTTAGTAAACTATAGTAGTTGGACAAACTCGTTTTCCGACATATTATCTTCTTTCACAGCCATACTCCTCATTTTGTGATTGAGTCGTTTCTTTGGATAATGTTGAGCAGTGTGCTTTGGTTCTCCACAATATAAACATAATCCTTCTTGACGACGACGAGTCTTTTCTTGCTCAGTAAGAGGTTTGAAACGTATTACATCAATTTCCATATCCTCTACTTCCAAATGTATGTGTTGAAGAGATGTTGGTGTTGCCATTGAATTATAGTAATATTGAGGTGTACTTGTACGATTTTCAGATCGGAATTCAAAAAGACGATTGTCACACTTCACAGCAAAGTCAATTGCTTGACTCAATGTTTGAGGATCAAGTAAGTTGAGCATTAATTTTTTTACCTCATATTGTAATCCGTAGAGAAATTGGCTAATAAGTGCAGTATCATCTTACTTGATATCAGTTGCAAGTTGTCGAAATTGTGAAGCATATAACGTTACTGATCAATTGCCTTGTCGTAAAATACGGATCTTATTGGTTGCACCTTGAATTGCATCATGTTCTCCATACATGGATCAAAACTCTACCAAAAAAGCCTCTAGATTATCTAATATTGGATCTCGTCATTCAAGAAAAGATGAAAACCATGATAGTGCCGAACCTAAAAGAAGCGTTCCAATGAATCTAACTTATGATCTTGGAGTTGGATAGCTTTGGGGTTGAAGTTCAATCACAAGTTGCACTTGATTGATAAATCCTCGAAACTTGGATCTGGTGCCATCAAACTTCTCAGGTAGGACAATTCTTGGTTCTCTAACATTTGAAGGGTGTTCCACCATAGGAGAAAGGACATGGTTTGGTGCAGATGTTGAAGCAGCTCCAACCATTTCTATATTTTTACTTCCTTCCAATCTTGTTGCTCCTTGTGGTAGTAAATTGAGTTGATGCATTGTAAGCATTAACTCCCTCAATTGTTCTTGCATTTGTGCCATTGCACTCTTTATTTCAAGAAGTTCTGCCATGAAAATACTTAGAAGAGAGAAGATGTCTAATATCGCTTAAGACAAATAGAAGAGAGGACTTGCGGACAAAGAAAATACTAAGGACAATATCAGTTTAGAAGAGGGTAATCCGCAACTTCTAATACGCTTATATCTTATCAAGAAAAAGGGGTAATCCACTTTTAATCAAGATTAGATAAAGCTCTGATATTGTAAGTGTACTCTTGTCAATCTGTCAAGGACAAGAACTCGATGAGAAAACAATTCAGACAAGTGAGCCTTCACTCAAAGAGAGGTAACAAAATATATATAAACAAGTATATATATTGAAAGAGAAACTGGAATGGCTATTGCCAAAAGACAAGAAAACTAGAGACCCTTGAAACTAGACTAGAAGCAAGAAAGGAGTTGACAAGACTGAAGAAGCCTTCACTCTTATCTATATATATACTATCTAACTAGGGGCTACATGGCAATGTTCTATAGGACCTCCAATATGTGTTGATTTTGTGGGACACATGCCTTGACTTACAAGGCAAGTTTTTCTACGTGTGGGCCACATAGTTAGCTTGATTTTTAAGCTAACAACATGTGTGGCACATGGCCAACTTGTTGACCACGTTTCTTATCTACAAAGTCAATTAAAGACACCTATGAAGTCAAAGCAGCGTCTACAAAGCTTCTAAGAAGCTTCTATATTAAATACTATAGAATTAACTTACTTTTACGTACTTTTACTTACTTCTACCTATTTGTATATGTAATTATTAGCTTACATGATTATGGCCGTGACACATTGTCTTGAGATCTTTTTTGTTATGAAATTGATAAGGTTTTAGACTTTAGAGAATTTAGTCATATTTCATTGTTATGAGAATGAGTGTTAGTTTGTTCTTTGATAGTATATTGATAGCCAACATTTAGTTGGAAGTTAATTATTGTCATCACATCAAATACCATTTTAGAGCTCCAACAAGTTACTTTAAAAAGTCAATTGGAAGGAGAGAAGGTATTACAATAATAAAGTTCAGTAAGAGAATTGCAGCATGGGAGATACGGCACACCAATCTCAAATAGAGACTTAGATATAACACCTTCTAGGCTAGATAGCTACTCTGTATGGGCACATACAAGCTTCTAAGCCAAGAGAGTTGATATTTGCTAAGTTGAAATTGAGCAAGCATGATACATATCTAGGAACCTCAAGGCAAGAAGATGCATGCCAATGGCCCTTTAGTGTGCAATAAGTCCTCCAATTATATGACGCAAACACCAACAAAAGAATTATATATGCTTCTAATTATTTGAAAGGTACAACAGCCATTTGGTGGTGACATCGAGCTCAAAGCTAAAGAATTCGAGGCGGATTTTGTCATTGGGAGGAATTTGAAACCAAACTTAAGAGACAATTTCCACCCATCAATGTAGAGAAGTTAGTATACGATGAGTTGGCTAACCTTATATAATCCATATCAGTGTAAGATTATGTCTCTCAATTCAAGTTCTTATATCTTCAAATTTACAATATTTTAGAAGTGAAGATGATGAATTGATTCATACGAGGATTGAAACCTATGATCTAGTGAAAGATAGAATTAAGAGATCTTCAAATATTTGAGGAGATAGCTAAGATTTCAGAGAAGATTGATGCTATAGATTTCAAAAATCATAGAATACCATGTATAGTGTGGAATCTTATGCTACTAGCCAATACTATAGTACAACAACCAATACCAATAGAGATTGATGTTTTGTAAGGACCATTGATACGATAGTAATGACAATATTGGTGCAAAAGGAATAGTATTTTTATTATTGAGAATTAGAGTATTAGATCAAAGACTATTCAAAACGTCAAAATTCAAGCACCTACAAATCACGATGACTTTACAATCTCAAAGGTCACCAAATTGATGAGAAAGTGGAGTAAGAAAATAAGGCTTGCTAATAAAGGCTTTGAAAGCCAATACTTGAGATAGTTATTATTTCTTAGAGACAAATGGCATGTCCTTGAACAACTATCAAAAGGATCAACTGGTGTGTCTAACAAGACGACTAAGAAGATAGCCATGTCTACTGCTTGTGAATTGTGACTCTATAAAAAATTGCATCTCTATGGCAATTATCAACCGACTTGGAATTAAAACAAATATGATTAAAGATGGAGTATATACCTAACAAATAATCGAGAGAATATGTTGAATGAGAAAAATGAAGAAAAAAAAAAAAAAAAAAAAAAAAAAAAAAAACCCTAAGATTAAGTGATACTTATGCCTTCAGAGAGAAGTTTAGAATAACAAAACTTAGATATGATGTTATCTTTGGTATGCCATAGCTAGAGGTGGAAAATAAATAAGTTGATTAACTAGCAAGGATAATCTCTTTTAAAGATAGAAGATACATGGTAACTCTTTGTGCCCCTATATCGAGTGAGATGGCAAAACAATTTGTAGCTAAGAGCTTACTTCCAAGAATAACCTTTATAAAGAAGCAAATATGGCATAAGCAATTGGTATACATGGTAGTTTTGAATCTTGCGTCAATAGTAGGAAAGAGAGCTAAAGGAGCAAAAGAGATAGAGCAGATCATACATAAATATTGAGATGTCTTTCCAACCAACTTACCTACTAGCATGCCACCTAATCAAGGTGCCCCCTTTCAAATAGAACTAATGCCTGGACCTAAACCAGTAAGTCATCTAATTTATTGCCTAACACTAAATAAACTTGAAGAATTGTAAAAGTTATTTGATAAACTTTTAGAGAAGGGCTTCATTCAAAAAAGCATATTGCTATGCAGAGCACTTGTACTCTTTGCACCCAAAAAAGATGGTGGACTTTGACTTTGTATTGACTATCAAGGCCTCAATAAGCACATTATCAAGAATGCATATCCACTTTCACATGTAAATGATCTTCTTGATCAACTTTGAGATGCAATTATCTTTAGCAAATTGAACCTTTGTAGTAGTTACTAGCACTTTCTTATTGCCAAAGAAGATATAGAAAAGATGTCATTTTATATGCACTATGGATATTTTGAGTGGTTTGTATTATCTTTTGGCTTTACCAATACTTTAGTCTCTTTTATAGGTTACATAAATAGATTATTTTGGGACCTTTTAGATAAGTATGTTGTCATCTTCATTGATGAATCCCTGGTCTATAATAAAATCCTTGAGGAGCATAAGCAATATCTATGGAAAGTATTGCATTGGCTATGTGATAATTGCTTCTATTGCAAGCAATCAAAGTGTGAACTTTAGAAGTAAAAGGCACCTTTTTGGAGCATATAGTGTCCTTCGAAGGTGTATACATGGAGCACAATAAGATAAAAGCAGTAAAGAATCAGTCAACTCCTAAGAATGCTTTTAAAGTCTAGTCATTTTTAGACCTTCCTAGATATTATCGCAGATTTATTTGGCAATTTGCACACATTGCTACCTTATTAACAAGCTTATTAGAGAAATGTTTTCCATTTGAATGGAAACTAGAACAAAAAAAGATCTTAGAGTTGAAAGAGGCATTGATTACTACTATAATATTGTAAGTATATAATAACAACCTTCCATGTATATTTGATATTGATGCTTCTGACTTCACTATTGACGTAATTTTTTAACACGATTTTGGTAGGAGCCTTCAATTTATGGTGTATAAATCACGCAAACTCAAAAAGACAAAATATAATTATTCAACATGTGATTAACAGCAACTATCACTTATACATGCCACAAAGGTATGGCAATACTATTTTTTGGAGAAGCCAATGACTATTTAGACTGACCACTAATCCTTGCTATACAATTTGTATTTGAAAAATATGAAATCACAATATCATCATTGAAAAGAACAATTGTAGTTCTTTGTTATTCAGCTTGAATACAAACAAAGGCAACAATATACCATGTTGGACACCTTATCACACAAACTTGACTTAAAATCTGAATCAAATGATGAGACAAAAGTTGCTATTATGAATAGTATCATTTCAGACTTAATAAAAAGAACAGAATGAAAAGAATTTATATTTTCTAATGCTTATTTCAAGATGGTTATTAATCAATTTAAGATGGACAATGTGAAATATTAAGATTATTGTATCAGTTATGGCTTACACTATTTCAAAAAGTGAATTTATGTATCTGAGGATGTTATATTATAAACGTGCATACTTCAAGAGGGACATGACATACCAATATTTTGATACTTAGGATGTAAGAAGACTCTAAAACAAATCTCAAGGACATGATTTTGGATAGGTTTAAATCATAATATTCAAGCTTTTGTATGTTTTTATGAATCATACCACTATAACAAAGTACACAATAGGGCATTTTTTAGGCTATTACAACCAATTCTACTACCTATAACACATTAAAAGTAGGTAACCATAGATCTCATTATGTGTTTGTCGTAGACGCCTCACAATCATACTATGGTTGATGTCTTTGTAGATTGACTCTTGAAGCAACTTTACATAGCTACAATGTACTTTGATATTGATACTCTAGCACTTGTATAAGTCATCTTTGATATTGTCTTTTGTCACCATAGATTACCACAAGTCATCATTTTAGATTAGGATCCGCACTTCATGGGGAGTTTCTAAAAAGTTTTGTTCAAACTATTAGACACACGACTTGCCATATTTATGGCCTTCTATTTTCAAATAGATAGACAAATAGAGCATGCAAATCAAATCATAGAAGATATGCTATGAACATTCATTATAATAATTAGAATGAATATTTGACGTCCGTAGAATTGTCACGGCCATAATCATGTAAGCTAATAATTACATATAGAAATAGGTAGAAGGTTCTTGAAGATCTTCATCTCGATTGCGTCGTCTTGAAGGTTGTGACAATCGTAATGTCTCATCCAGCAGGTCAGCAAATGAAGGTTCTTGAGTTGAATCCGCTGGTTGTTGGCTCTCCATCTAATGAGCGTCACAAATACAAAGAAGTTACAAACAAAGATAGGAAATTGAATGTTATCTTGCCTCAATCTTGTCTCTTTTATAAGAGAGATTTTCATCTTGGTTTTGATGGATGTCGTTGATGAAAAACTTTGACTTTAGCTGATGCATTTGCTAGATTCCTGGATGGCTCCCATGTGCGTTCACTAATATCATATCCGCGCCAATGAACAAGATATTCCAGCTTATTTTGGCGCCACCTTGAGTCCAATATCTCTTCCACCTCAAATTCTTCATTATTATCTACTTCTATAGGAGGCGGTGGCATTTGTCTTCTTCCTTGTATATCCACTGTCTTATATAGTTCAAGAAGAGACACGTGGAATATAGGATGGATCTTCATTGACTCCGGTAGATGTAACTGATATGCAACTGGGTTGATCTGTTCAGAAACAGAAAAGGGGCCAAGCCTACGATAGTCCAACTTGTCACAAGGTCGAGTAGTCTTGAAATTGCGACGAAGTAGCCATACCTTATCACCCACATTGAGTTGTGGTTGCTCCTTACGATATAGATCTGCGTTTATCTTTTGTCGTTCTTGAGCTTCCTTCAATTGCGTCTTCATTATTGCATGTAACTCTGACAACCGATTTGCCATATCTTTTGCTGCAGGATTATCAACTTTTGAAAAATCAAAAGTATCAAGTCGTGGATGATAGCCATAATTGGCAAAGAAAGGTGTTTGTTGCGTGGAAGAATGTACCGTATTATTATAAGCAAACTCTGCCAATGGCAGAAGGGTTGTCCAATCATCTTGTTGGTAGTTGATAGTACACCTTAAATATTGCTCCAAGACTTGGTTTACGCGCTCTGTTTGTCCATCAGTTTGAGGATGGAAAGCCGAAGATAGCTTTATGTCCACTTTTAAAATCTTGAAAAGGGTCCTCCAAAATCTTGACACAAATTGAGTTCCCCTATCCGATATGATATCTTTAGGTAATCCATGATAGCGATAGATATTATCAATGAAAAGCTTAGCTGTTTCTTCACCTGTGATAGATTTTGTACATGGCACAAAATGTGCCATCTTGGTGAAACGATCTACTATCACAAATATAGAATCATAAGATCTTGAGCTTAGAAGATCTGTGATGAAATCCATAGAAACAGAAGACCATGGTTGTTCTGGTATATGTAATGGCTGAAGAAGTCCGTAAGGTCGATGACGAGGAATTTTTTATCTTGAACAAATATCACATGATTGTACAAAGTCTTTGACTGACTTCCACATTTGTGGCCACCAAAAATCTCTTGATATGAGTTCCAAAGTCTTATTATATCCAAAGTGCCCTGCTACTGGAAAGTCATGACGTGCTTGAAGAACACGTAAACGTGCTTCTTCTTCTGGAACATATAGGTGTCCTTCAAAATATAATAGATTACTCTTGAACTCGAACTTAGAAGGATCATGAGACTTGAAAGAATTATTCTCGATATCATAAACAAGAGGGTCTGAGGACATACTGGACTGGATTTGCTTGAGAAAAGTTGAATCAACAGTCAATGTTGATTTCATTGCTCGGAGATGAAATTGCTCCGGTTTCAAGAGGACCGTTCTTTGTTGCTCAAAAGCTGCATCTCCTTCTTTTGGTGCAAAATAAGAACGTCTAAATAGGGCATCAGACAAACCTTGTTGTTTTCCTGGCCGATAAGTGATAATGAACTCGAATCTTGACAAAGATATACTCCAACGAGCTTGACGACGATTCAACACGCGTGCTGACATGAAATACTCGAGGTTCTTGTGATCTGTATACACAGTGACTGGACTAGAAGCGCCTTCTAGATAATGATGCCATTCTTGAAAGGAATCCACGATCGCAAGAAGTTCTTTATCATGGATCTCATAATTGATCTTGGCTGCTGAGAATTTTCTTGAATGAAAAGCTATCGGATGAAGTTTGTCATCTATTCCCATTTGTGATAAAACTACACCCAAGGCAAAATCTGATGCATCTGTTTCCATAAAAAATGCCTTGGAAAAATCAACACGATATAAGACTGGTGCAGAGACAAACGATGTCTTCAAGGCTTCAAATGCTGCTTCCGCTTCTTGATTCCATTGGAATTTATCTTTACTAGTCAAGCGTGTAAGTAGAGCTGCAACTCGTGAGAAATCTTTGATGAAGATCCGATAGTAATTGGCAAATCCCAAGAAACATTGGACATCTCTTACCGTTCTTGGAATCTTCCAATCCATGATTGTTTGGACTTTCTTAGAATCCATCATGAGACCATCATTTGAAATGATGTATCCTAAAAAGTCAACTTGAGTAGTGTGAAATACACACTTTTCCATCTTGGCGTACAATCCTGCATCTCTAAGTTTTTGTAATACTTGACGAACATGTATTTCATGTTCTTTGACGTTCTTAGAATAGATCAGGATATCGTCTAGATAGCAGACGATAAAATTGTCTAAGAATTCACGAAATACATCATTCATGAGATGTTGAAAAGCAGCTGGTGCATTCGTGAGTCCAAAGGGCATGACATTATATTCGAAATGTCCATACCTGGTTCGAAACGAAGTCTTCCATTCATCTCCTTCTTTGATCCGTACTAGATTATATACTCCTCTTAGATCTATTTTTGTATAGATCTTAGCTTGATTCAACTGGTCAAGGAGTCTTGATATCAAAGGTAATGGATACCTGTTCTTGATTGTGATCTTGTTGAGTCTTCGATAATCAACACAAATTCGTGAAGATCCATCTTTTTTCTTTACGAATAGAATTGGAGCTCCTGCTGGAGATTTTGAATGGCGTATGAAATTCTTCGCTAAATTCTCGTCAATATATGTCTTGAGTTCAGCCATCTCATCTTGCGATAAACTGTAAATTGGTCCAAATGGTGGCTGAGTTCCTTCCTTGAGGTCGATTGAACAATCATAGGGGCAGTGCTCAGGAAGAATATCTGCATTCTTTTTCTCAAAAACGTCTTGATACTCATGATATTGACTTGGAATGCCACTTGAAGTCTTTACGTTTTCAGAAATAGGTGCAGCATAAATAGCAAAAGTTGATCCTTCTTTTGCTGCGTGTATAAATGCTTTTGCACCTATCAGTACGGGTTTTACTATACTAGACTTATAATTTTTTACTTGGTTAGTAGAACTATTAATAACGCTCTGGGAAAAGTCATATTTACGCAAATTCCAATCTATTTGAGGGTTATATTTTTCTAGCCAGGATAAACCTAAAATAACTGGATTGGACGGGTATTTAATTATGTTAAAAGCTATGTAGCTATCATGACCGTCTATTGTTACTTTTATAGGATGAGTTTCATGAGTGACATCTCCAGAAGACAAGGGACGACCATCTATGACTTCTACATGTACTGGTTTAGGTTTCTGTACAAAGGGTATTTTACGACTTTTAACAAATTGTTCATCTAAAAAACATGCTGAGGCTCCCGAATCTAATAAAGCAGAGGCTTTGTAATTCTTAGGTCCTAAATATAAGTCTATTATAAAACAAGGAGAGGGTTCTGAGGAGAGGATAGGACCTTCATTAGGAATTGTACAAGGTTCCAGCTGCACGGTCCCTATTGTAGCTGGACGAATCCGTTTTCCGACATGTTGTCTTCTTTGACCGTCGTACCCCTCATTTTATAGTTGCGTCGTTTCTTTGGACAATGTTGAGCAGTGTGCTTAGGTTCTCCGCAATATAAACATAATCCTTCTTGACGACGACAAATCTTCTCTGACTCAGTTAGGGGTTTAAAACGTACCACGTTGTCGTGTTGTAACACGAGTATACAGTGAAAATAAAAAGAAAGGGGAATTTTATTAATATTCAGTTACCTCGAATATTAGGAGCATCGACCAACTCTAGTACAAATACTGAGTGGTCAGGTTCAGTGACTCCGTTACAGTCAGCCGGGGCATACTGGAATGCCCCGTTCGATTCCAATAACGGGAGTCAGAAGGAAGAGAAGGACCAATTCACACGACTGGTTCGAGGAGCCAATTGGATCCAATTTCGATAATCAAATCCGGGTCCTCTTACCCAATATGAGACCTGTATTGGTGGGGCAACCCAATGCAGTCTAGTTACGGGAAATCCAGATCTTACTACGGGTCTTAGCCAATCTGACGCGAGGACCAATTTGACCCAGTTACGGAAAATCCAGGTCTTACTACGGGTCTTAGCCAATCTGACGCGAGGACCAATTTGACCCAATTATGGGAACATCCAGGTTACTACGGGCATCTTTCCCAATATAGGACCTGAATTGGTCGGGTGACTCAATGTGGTCCCGATTACGGGGTTCGATTCTATTTCAGGCTGTCTTGTTCTTTGTGCCGTCTCAGGGAACGTTGTTTTCGGTAAATGGATTTCTTAAAGGCAAAAACGGAGGAGAAAGCTTGACGGTGAGAGCCAATTTCAGATCCAAGCTTGAGGTGGGTGCCAATTCCGGATCTAAGACGGAAGATTGAAGAAATTCAGAGGATAAGGTTAGGTGGGATATAGTTTTGGGGGGGTTTTTTTTTTTTTTTGAGGGAAATCGGGAGGGGAAGGATTTTTCAAGCTTCTGCAAGGTTACCAGTTCGGGTTTTTTTTATTGGAGGTTTTTGAAGATCAAGGAAATTAGAGAGAGGAGCTTCATGCTTCGGGTCGGGGAAGGAAAGACATAGAATTTGGATTTTTCTTCTTCGTAGAGTTTTGGAGAAGACTGAGGCAATCGCTGCTGAAGTCAGTGTTGTAATGGTGAATCAGGATTTTTAAATGAAGTGGGTTTGAATACTCTTCACTGTTTTATGAAATCGAGTTACGTCTGTGATTGAAGGATTAAAAGGGTGTCTATAGGATTGAGTATGCGGAGTGAATGAAATTTATTGGGTTAATCTAACAAGACAGTTAGTGGATACAAGATCGTAAGTACAAAGCAGTATTGAAGGTTAACAGTTTGGGTTGTACGGGGTTCTCTGTAACGTCTAGAGACCTACCGGCTAAGGCAAAAAGGACTTCGACAAGCAGTCGAAGAGCACCCGTATAGATTTACGGTATATTGTTGCAGTCGTTTATATTCCAGCAGTCAAAAACTGATAGACTACTTTACTATTGGCGAATCTCCATACTACCTTCTACAGCCAGACGCTCGGCGCGTTCTCGAGCAGGAAAGCACGTAATACGACAGCGTCAATTTGCATGTCTTCTACTTCCGAATGTACGTTTGGCAAAGATGTTGATGTTGCCATTGAGTAATAACGTTGAGGTTCCCGTGAATGATTCTCGGATCGAAATTCGAAAAGTCGATTATCACATTTTACCGCAAAATCGATTGCTTGACTCAAAGTTTGAGGATCATGTAAGTTGAGCATCAATTTCTTTACTTCGTATTGCAATCCATAAAGAAATTGACTGATGAGTGCAGCATCATCCCACTTGATGTCAATTGCAAGTTGTCGAAATTGTGAAGCATATATTGTTACTGAGCGATTTTCTTGTCGCAGAATTCGGATCTTATTTGTTGCAACACGAGTTGCATCGTGTTCACCATACATAAATCGAAATTCCACCAAAAAAGCTTCCAAATTATCCAATATTGGATTTCATTGTTCAAGAAAAGACGAAAACCACGATAATGCAGAACCAGAAAGTAGAGTGCCAATAAACCTGACTTGTGATCCTGGAGTTGGATAGCTTTGCGGTTGAAGTTCAATTGTCAATTGTACTTGATTGATGAACCCTCGAAACTTTGATCTCGTACCATCAAATTTCTCAGGTAAGGCAATTCTTGGTTCTCTAGTGCTTATAGGGTGTTGTACAATTGGAGAAGGAACATGATTTGTTGTAGATGTTGAAGCAGCTTCGATCATCTCTATATCTCCACTTTCTGCTATTCTTGTTCATTCTTGTGTTGGTGAATTGAGTTGATGCATCGCAAGCATTAACTCCCTCATTTGCTCTTGCATTTGTGCCATTGCACTCTTCATTTCAACAAGCTCTGCCATAATGACACTAAGAAGAAAAATTTGTTTGATATTGCTCAAGACAAAAGAAAAGAAAGACTTGATAACAAAGAAGATACTAAGAACAATATCAGTTTGAAAGTGGGTAATCCGCAAACTTCTAATACGCTTATGTCTTGTTAAGAGAAAGGAGTAATCCACTCTTACTCAAGAAAAAACAAAGCTCAGATATTGTAAGTGTACTCTTGTCAATCTGTCAAGGACAAAGACTCGATGAGGAAAAATATACACCAAAAGGCTATCTCGATATAATAAGTCAAAATATAAACAAGTAGGTATATTAAAAGGAAACTGGAATGGCTATTGCCACAAGACAAGAAAACTAGAGATCCTTGAAACTAGACTAGAAGCAAAAAAAGAGTTGACAAGAGTGAAGAAGCCTTCACTCTTGTCTCTATATATACTATCTAACTAGGGGCTACATGGCGATGTTCTATAGAACCTCCAATATGTGTTGACTTTGTAGGACACATGCCTTGACTTACAAGGCAAGTTTTTCTACGTGTGGGCCACATAGTTAACTTGATCATCAAGCTAACAACATGTGTGGCACATGGCCAACTTGTTGACCACGTTTCTTATCTACAAAATCAATTAAAGACACCTATGAAGTCAAAGCAGCATCTAGAAAAATTCTAAGAAGCTTTCATATTAAATATTATAGAATTAACTTACTTTTATCTACTTTTACTTACTTCTACCTATTTCTATATGTAATTATTAGCTTACATGATTATGGCCGTGACAGCAGAAGATATGGCAAATCGGTTGTCAGAGTTACATGCAATAATGAAGACGCAATCGAAGGAAGCTCAAGAACGACAAAAGATAAACGCAGATCTATATCATAAGGAGCAACCACAACTCAATGTGGGTGATAAGGTATGGCTACTTTGTCGCAATTTCAAGACTACTCGACCTTGTGACAAGTTGGACTATCGTAGGCTTGGCCTCTTTTCTGTTTCTGAACAGATCAACCCAGTTGCATATCGGTTACATCTACCGGAGTCAATGAAGATCTATCCTGTATTCCACGTGTCTCTTCTTGAACTATATAAGACAGTGGATATACAAGGAAGAAGACAAATGCCACCGCCTCCTATAGAAGTAGATAATAATGAAGAATTTGAGGTGGAAGAGATATTAGACTCAAGGCGGCGCCGAAATAAGCTGGAATATCTTGTTCATTGGCGCGGATATGATATTAGTGAACGCACATGGGAGCCATCCAGGAATCTAGCAAATGCATCAGCTAAAGTCAAAGTTTTTCATCAACGACATCCATCAAAACCAAGATGAAAATCTTTCTTATAAAAGAGACAAGATTGAGGCAAGATAACATTCAATTTCCTATCTTTGTTTGTAACTTCTTTGCATTTGTGACGCTAATTAGATGGAGAGCCAACAACCAGTGGATTCAACTCAAGAACCTTCGTTTGCTGACCTGTCGGACGAGACATTACGATTGTCACAACCTTCAAGACGACGCAATCGAGATGAACATCTTCAAGAACGACATGTTCTTCCTCGAATAGATGGTGAGATACAATGTGTTTGGTATCACGATTTGGGAAGGGACTCCCGATGTTTGGTGATTTTGCTAGAGGTAGGAACAACTCCAGATGGTCTTCCAAATATTCTATTCGAAGGAAGTTACGAAGGCCTCAACAATGATCAAATAACTGGGTGGTCTTCCCGCCCTGGTATGGGACACTACCGATGGTTGAGAGGCCCTATCAATCATCTTCGAAGAGAACAGAGATCAGAGTATGTGGCGAATACAATTCGTCGCATCATAGATTTCCTCAACATATGATGACCGCTCCTCGTGGAACTCGTCTCTAGAAAGGGGGGTAATGTCACGGCCATAATCATGTAAGCTAATAATTACATATAGAAATAGGTAGAAGTAAGTAAAAGTAGATAAAAGTAAGTTAATTCTATAATATTTAATATAGAAGCTTCCTAGAAACTTCCTAGACACTGCTTTGACTTCATAGGTGTCTTTAATTGACTTTTTGGATTAGAAACGTGGTCAACAAGTTGGCCATGTGCCACACATGTTGTTAGCTTGAAGATCAAGCTAACTATGTGGCCCACACGTAGAAAAACTTGCCTTGTAAGTGAAGGCATGTGTCCTACAAAGTCAACACATATTGGAGGTCCTATAAAACGTCGCCACGTAGCCCCTAGTTAGATAGTATATATAGAGACAAGAGTGAAGGCTTCTTCACTCTTGTCAACTCCTTTCTTGCTTCTAGTCCAGGTTCAAGAGTCTTTAGTTTCTTGTCTTGTGGCAATAGCCATTCCAGTTTCCTTTTAATATACCTACTTGTTTATATTTTGACTTATTATATTGAGATAGCCTTTTTGTGTATATTTTCCCTCATCGAGTCTTTGTCCTTGACAAGAATTTACCTATAATGATATTATTTTAGCAAGTACTAGTCATTCACTATTCTTTCTTAACACCGGTTAATATCCAATTATGCCATCAACTCTCTATTGTTCCATCAACACCAACAATCTGGTAATAGAAGAGTTTGCACAATGGCTTACAACAACCTTGCAAGATGCATGACATCATCTCTTTATTGTATAAAATTGACAAAAGCAATATGTGGATAATCACCAACAACACAAGATCTTTCGAGAAGGTGATCACATATTACTTTCCAATGCCAACCTTCTACTTACTACATCAATCTAAGTCCATAAGCTAGGACCTCAATGGCTTGGACCTTTTTGCATTTTTATAATAATTTTGGATGTTACATATTGCCTTGAGTTTCCGCCACATATTTGGATCCATCCAGTCTTCTATGTTTTGCGGCTCAAGGAATTTCATATTGAATTAAGGCACTTTTTGGATCAACACCAATAACCACCACCACCACCATTGGTTGTAATTGATGACCAATAAGAGTATGAAGTAGATAGTATTTTGAAGCATGGCTATCTTTGCCGTGGCAATAGATGTCCGCAATTCTAATACAAAGTTCTCTAAAAAGATTATTCCATCAACAATGCAATGTGAGAACCTATTTAAAATCTCATTCATTGTCTAGATATCATTTCAAAATACCATCGAAAGCAAAACAAAGACGTTCCGCATTAACAGAGGAAAATTAGTTGTAATAGGGTATGGATATGATATTTGTATTATTCGCACATAAAGATATGTAGTTGGAGTCATTTTTGAAAAGTTTCTAGAATTGAATTTAGAATGGTGGTTCATATGGGATCCACCATAGAACCTTCTAAAAAGGCTTTAAGATAGTTATCATAGTAGGGCCCACTTTTAGAGTCTTCTAGAAATGCAATTATTTTAGTAGAGCCCACCATTAAAGATATTCTAGAAAGTTCTAAAGATAGTTGAACAAAATATAAATAGGACTACATGAGGTTATTTTGGCATTTGGTGAAGTATGGCTTTAGACGCTTTCTTTTAATAAAATTTGGTTGTTTTTTCTTATTTTGTTCTGTTTGGTTTTATTTGGTTCTATTTTCTTTTACTCAGACTTATTTTTCATGTTCTATTACATTTAGTTACTTTGAACTTGTTTTTCATATTCTATTACATTTAGTTACAATTTTGTTTTGGTGTACTTGGTCTTACATTGTGTCGAGATCTTTGTTGTAATGAAATTGGTAAGGTTTTAGGCCTTAAAGAATCTAGTCATGTTTCAATAGATGTATCAATGAATAGAATGTTAAGATGTGCAAAGTGGTATATGTTTCATACATATAATAAAATTAGCTGACTAAAAATCCAACAATATAATGGAGCTCAAATACTATACAATTCCAAATTTATTGCATTAAGATGATAAAATTAGATGCTTCTAATTTCTCCAATAAAAAATATACAAAAATAACTAAAATCAATTGTATTGTATAACATGAAGATGTAAAACATGTTGAATGGTAAATAGTCCAAATCTAAGCTATAAAAGTCGTAAGAATCTAATCTATACTATTTTTATAAGATTCTTGAAGTATATCAAAATATGAACAAAGATCTAAAGTTCATAAGTATTTAGTAGAACTTATGCATAATAAAAAAGAATAAATAAATTATTCTATTAAAATAAATTAAAATAAAAAATAAATTCCACATATTTGCCCATATTATAAAATAATATTAAAAACTTGGATAATGCTACACATAAAAAAATATACTAACTTTTCTATTTGCCAAAATCAAATTGATCATAAGTTATTTCTTCTATAAGACTTTACTTGAATAAATTTACAAATGATATTATATACCATCACAAAGTTATATAATCCTTAAAAAAATCTTATAATTATATTTTTATAAAAATATTTTGTAATATAGTTGTTACATTTTAATAATATAAGAACATACACTATATAAAAATGGATCTCAAATTCTAAATAGGAATGTATTAGCTAATACAAATTTTTATACTTTAATGATTGAATTATGATATGTTAATGATCTTTATGAAATTGAAACTATATGGATGTATTTATTTATGGTTCCAAATAATAGAAAAAATTGGCTCATTGAAAAATAATAAAATATCATAATTTATATTTTATTTAATTAAATTCATAGTAAAATCTCAATGTATGCATCTAAAAATTATCATAAATTTATTTAATTATAGGCCATCTTTAAATAGTATCCTCTAAACAAGACTCTATAAATATTTTTAAAAAATAAATTGGAATTAAAAAAAAATTAAGTTAAAAAATTCTTTCGTCTAAAAAATATTTTTATAAGAAATAAAGAAAATAAGTGGACTTTTTTTAAAGTAAGATATTAATTGAATTTTTTTCATAAAATATCCATTTTAAGTATTTTTAGAATACTACACCAAAAAGAATGAGAAGATTGACCAAATTTTACATTTTTATTTATTCACTATAATATCTAAAAGAAAAAATAAGAAGCAATATATTTACTATTAATAACCTATCAATAAAATTAATATTCTTATAACACATCTTTTACTTAATTCAAATTTTAAATACATAAATTTTATTTTTAAATTATAAAAACACTATAGAAACTTAGAAGTGTGTAGATAAAATCATTTATAAAAATAAAAACATTGAATAGATATAAAAATTAAAATTTCAAATATTAAGCAAGTTATGAGAAAAAATGTAAAATAAAGATCTAAAAAGAAGTGAGTTGGACAAATGTACAAAAACATTTAATAACCAAAGGTAGAAAGAGATTATTGTCAAACAACTAGAATCAATTACTTTTTGTAATACTTTATCAAAGGTATTTTTATGATTTTTATAAAAACAATGTCTATTCTTAGAGAAGTTAACTAAGGTTATATTTTAGTTCTTTTATTCTAACTTATGATTAAAAAAACATATTGGTTGAAAAAATATTATTAATAATAGTTAAGTTTAAAATTCAATAAATAAAAATATTTTTTTATTAAAAATAACATATTTAATATTATATGATAAAGTTTCTTAGAACTTTTTAAAATTATAGAAAAAATATAATTACACACAAGAAATGTACACATATTAGAATTGATATTTATTAGAAGAAAAAATTGATTGGTATTAATGGAAATTAAATCTTTTAGGAGTGAAGTCCATTAAATAATAAGTTATTATTCAAATTAATGATGCATGTACAATTTCGAATGGGATAGAATTTAATCCCTAGTCATAGAATAGTTATGTAAATTTATGTTGTAATAATAAAAATAAAGAATGTTTATGAATGACATATTGAAGTAAAATAATGGTAGATTTATTAGAAAAATAGATTATTAGAACTCTACATTTAAGACATACTAACATCCAAATTTTTATTAGATATATTATTAGATTAATAAAAAAAAAATCAATAAAAATTGGCTAGTTAATTTACTTTGGTCATATATTGTAAACTATAGTTAGTATTTTCTACCAAAAATGGAATAAAATGGACAAAGTAGGGACAAAAATTATTTTATATTTAAAACTTAAAACTCCAAGTATATATTACAATATTTACAACATGTCAATATAATAGAATGTAGAATTTACCACAATAAATTTAATTTGGAAAAATTAAAAACAATTTATTATAAGATCAATTGCTCATTATGCTCCTCTCAAGTAATTGAGTTAGTTGAGTATAGTTTTAGAATAGCCTTCTACCTATGAAAAGATAGAATTAGACAACAAGACTTCTAAATAAATCACTTGCTAATTCAATCAAATATAAACCATAGAATAAATTATTTTTTAAATAAGCTATATCTATATATATATATATATATATATTCTTTTTTTAAGATTTTAAAAAATAGAATTATAGAGTTACTACTAAGAATATAGTCAGTATATACACAATCTAGATCCAAGAAAAATGCCGAAAAAAATTAAAATGGCACTTAGAATAATTATAATACAAGACAATGATCTTTACAATAATTTCTAAATTTAGAATATTACTACAAAATGATATATTCAAAAAAAACAAAACAAAAAAAAACAAACAAACAAACAGAAGCGAGAGCTAAAAGCTATGTTCACAAACAAGTGGAATAGTTAATGAATAATAAATAAATTAAATCACAAGAAAATCAGTGGAAAATAAAACTGAATGTCAAAATAGAATCCCACAAAGCAACTTAATTATGTGTAGACCAGATAAAAATCAAGCAGTCGAGTCATACAATAACTACTAATTAGATGTGCTTAAGCTTACTCTATAATAAGAACATTAGAGATTAAGATATCTTTTAAAACGTAATTCATCACGTCAAATCTACCCTGCATTTGACAAATATCAACATCAACAAACTGCAAGATGGGTTCTCCTCCACCCAAAAAATGAAACACTGGAGAATGTTGCGGTGCTTTTGCAAGGGTGAGTGGTGGAGATACCGATGTCTGAAAAAGATGCATTTTTTTTTAAAGTTGGGAGTGAGTTTAGGAGTTTGCATTTCCGTGATTGGAGTTTGCAATTCTAACCCTAAATTCGTGTCAGAAGGTGACTGACTGACCGCTCAAGCTTTGCGTGGTGTAGAGGTTGTGCTTCAGAGCTGTGCACCGTTTGATGGTTGATAGTGGCAGTGCAGTCAGTGTACCGAAATTGGCAGTCCTTCTCCAGCAATTAAGAAGAAGGTTATCAGGAAAAGCCTCCGAATTGACGAAACAAGCATTTATATGTCAGTGCCGGCGCATTCTAGGCTGCGAGCAAATATATCAATGGGGAATGTTGAGATGAACCCAAATTATGCACCCATTCCTCAACTTAGGTTTCCATCTGGAAGCACACTTGGTGGCACAATTTGTGGTTACTCACGTTTGGTCCACGTTCCGACGCGCAACAATGTAATTAGCAAATCAGACACTCCACACACATAGATCTCAGTGATTTGAAGCCTCCCGAGACCGATGGCGATCAATTACCTCATGAGTTTCATCAATTGCGCTCCCCGGTTCAACAATTAGGGTTGCCAATGAGATCAAATCAGGACGAAGAAAACACCGCCTTCTCTCTGAAAAAAGAGAGAAAACAGAGGCTCAGTGGTACGTCGTCAAACAGATCTTCTGTGCAAGAAGGATCGCGTTTACAACAGGATCTAAGGCACAAGGCTCAATCAAGCTTCCTGCTACGAAGCGTGGGTGTTTCTGACTTCGGTCCTGCTTTTGAGATACTCATAAAATTCTGTTGCATGGACTTGAGTGCGAGATTGGATCCCCTTTCTGTCGTTCCGTAGCTGATTGCGCTATCGTGACGGACATTTCTCCAGAGAATCATCCGAAAAACTGGCCATCGAAGAGCATGAATCTTCGAAAATCTTTGCTAAATGGGTGTCGCTGATCGGTGGTCATGTCTACTGTAAATCTCGCTTTAGAAAAGCGTTGGTTTTATCGATAGGAACCTTTCGGTTTGCACCGATTCTTCGGCAGTTGTTGAGGCCATTTTACGGCATTCTTCAGCAGGCTCGCTTTCTTCCACCGACACAATCCAAGTCCTTATTCAGCCATGGTCGATGTGTAAAACTTTTCATTGATTCATATCAACGGGGTTCGTTCAGATTCCATACTTTGGTTCATGTTGTGTACCAAATTATGTCACGAACATCGTAAGTAAGAAAATGAGAAAATGAGAAAGAGTGTTGCAATTTTTGTAGACTTGGGTGCTGCTTGAAGAGAGTAAGCATTTTTAATGACATTCAAAAAACTAAGAATGTGATTAGGATTAACAGTAAGATTTTTTGTATGTTAATTTTTTGAATTCTCAGATGAAATATTCAAGTTTTGTGATAAAAGATTGCAGAACTGAAAAGTGTTTATTTATTTTTTATTTTTTTTCAAAACTTCGAAAAGTGGCCAATAAAATATAATATGAAAGTTATGTATCTTAGCATGTCCTGTAAGTTTGATATAATGAAGGTAAGCTTTTGTGAGCCCATGCATCATAGAAAATTTTACTTTCTCACGTGTCTATATTCTTTAGTAAATTAAACATCCAATAAATATATATATATATATATATATATATATATATTACAAATAAATAAAGATATGTAGCTGAAGTAGCTACAAAGACTTTTAAAATAAATTAACAAATGGTCATTCAGTATCAATTCGAATTAAAGTAATTAATGAGTACTAATAGAATTATCCAACGAATGATTATATATATATATGTATGTATGTATGTATGTATGTATATTATTGCTATAGCCATCAATTAAAATTAAAATCAAATCTATGCTTTTTTTAGAAATTTGATTTTTATAGATATCTAAAAACATGAGTTGTTTGATCATTATAAAGTATAAAATTATTTTTTAAATAAATAAATAAATAATATATTCATTTATTTTTTTTACATACATTTATCAAAATGAAAACAAAATTCTAACCACATGATGCATTTAGGTTGAGAAATTCAATGAAGATCTAAAATTTTCAAACTATACAAGATTTTTCCTCTTCTTTTTTAATTCCTTTATTTAATTTAGTTTTTGTTTCATCCTTGCAATGTTCTTTTTATTTGAAAACTCAAAATACAAAAGAACATCCCCTAGCTAGCATTTTTGTACCTTATTCTAAATGCTACCTTAAATATGTTTTTATTTCAAATCATGCCAATAAAGGCAGCACTAAAGAAAACATAGTAAACTTTAATCTCTAGCTCATTGCTGCCAATATGTGCACTTTCTATGACAACAAAATTTCATCAATTTTTATTTTTATTTTTTTAAATGAGCTCAAATTAAAAATTTGAACATTGCAAACACATACACAACAAACAACTTAAAAAAATCATAGTCTGTTTAAGAATAACTTCCTTCTCAAGCAATCACTGTTAGAATTTAAGAGAAATTGTATCATGGCCAAATAATTTTATAAGAAAGATTCTTAATGTAAAAATCATTTACAAATATTACATTAGATGCTTGGTCAATCTTTAGCCACAAATTTTTTTTCTTTTTCGAATCCTTTCTTTACATATTTCTAAAACAAAAAGTCTAATACATTATGTAATAAATTTAGAATTATGGAATATTTTCATTTCTTTAATTCATTTTTCTACCACCTATAAGTTCCAATCATCTACTATTATTTTGTAGAAAAATAAGTTTGTTTATTATCACCTTTCTGTACAACTCTTGGTGGAAATTCCATGCAAGCCCCATCACTTTGTTTTATTTAAAAAAAAAAAATTAATAAAGATCTCAAATCTGCAATATTTAAATTTCAGTAAAAGGTTGCATTTTAAACCTTCTCAAATCAATCTTTTAAGATTTGAATATTTGTATTTGTAAAAATGTGACCAAATGTGCAAATACTATGGTTTTTCATTGATATTTTCTTTAAAATATTTGCAAAAAAAATTAAATGTTAAAAAATTATATTATTAATAGATGTATTTTACAAAATTCCAATAGAATTTTATATGATTTAAAAACAACCTTAAATTTTCTAATTGTCTACAAGAAAAAATGTAAATTTCAAAAGTTGTAACATTGAAATAAACTATTATTATAATTATCCTTTTCTATGACCCTTAATTGAGACTTACAAAACTTCTTGTTTAATACATTTGAAATCTTATGCTTTAGATTCTTTCATAAATTCCTTAACGAAATTCTGGTTTTAAAATATTTTAATAACAATAAAACCTTTACTATTCAATTTTTCAACATGAAAAATATTCAATGCAATTTGCTTCTTTTATTTCATGCTTTTTCAATTGAATTATATATATATATATATATATATATATATAATATTTATATTTATAATAGAGAAAAAGTAATCCTAGGTCTTTTCTTTTCTTTATTATTCTATATTTTTATTCTTATTTTGTTCAATTAAGTAGAAAAATGATAATTGATTTAAAAAACAATCCAACAATTTGGTTAAGTATTAAAATAGATTTAATTTTCAAAACTTGGATATATTAAAATAATTAGGTTTTTTAGTTTGAAAAAAAATTAAAAGAATTTAAAGTATCTTAGATGAAAAATATTTTATTAGATAAATTTTTATTTTCTTTCTATATCCTTTAATTTTTGTGATATTTTATTATTTTATTAATTTAAGTTTTATTGTGATTTATGCACTAGCAATTCAAAGAAGATTAATATTTTCAAATGTATTCTTATTGTCTTTTTTTATAAGCTTTAATATTACTTGGATCCTTATAACTATTATTGTTATTCTTTAAAATATAATTCAATATAAAACATCATTTATAAATTTAGAAATATACCTATATTTATATATATCCATTCTTCTCCAACCTTAACAAACATATACCATAAAATGAATTTTGTAGGTGGTATAATTATTAAACTTTAATCATCATGTTCGTTACACCAAAACTTAAATAACAGACCTTTTATAGACCCTCAATATATCTAGAACCTTCTTTGCTAGTTAAGACTACAAAAAATATTAATATTTATGAAAAATATGTATCTTTATTAGTGTTTTTTTCTTTATCTTCTCTTTTCAACAGAATAATATTATTTAATATAAAAATATCAAGGCCTAATGACATGTAAATTAAATAAGAGTTTAATTTACAAACACAACTTTTTAACGATAACACACTTTAAAAATTTGTGTTAATTAACATGTTTTAAGAACTTTTTGGATAAATATATTTGTAAATTTAAAAAATAAAAATAAAAATAAAAAAATTATAGGTTCTAATTTACTTTTATATTTTTTTACTATAGTTTCCTTGTTGATGCAAAAGGTAATCTATTGTATTTTTTTACACTAGACTGATCTTTATAATATTCTCTGATATTTTTTTATTGAAATTCTTTTAGTTTCATAACTCTAAGACCAAATCTATCTAATTTAATTCTTGGTCTAGATTCTCAAAATTCATTAATAAAATAACAATAAAATAATAAGATTAGTAAATTAATCATCTTCTTTTTTTCTTTTTTTTTTTTTGTTCATTACTAAAAAAATCTATATTGTAAAACTAGTATTGATTCTTCCACTATAAATATGAAAGGTTATTAAAATCAGAGTCGTCAACCTTCTTTAAAGTAATCTTAAAAACTTTAATTTTTAATGTTATACTAAAATGAAATTTTTATCTCCAATAAAATTTTCTAGACTTTCATTTATAGCAAGAAATCATTAATTTGACATTAACTTGTCAATCCTATTTAAATGTTGGTTTTTTATTTATTTTTAAATGAATCTTATTTTTCAACTTGAAACCCTCAATCTTCTTCCTTCAATTGTAACCAAAACAAATCATGGAACAAAATGTAATTATTGTGTTATTTGCATGAGTTTGGATTTTTTTGGTATCACTATGCAACAAACTATGCACAAATGCAATAAATATTCTCTACAATAAAAATCAATTACAAGCTTTTAATATTTCAAGAAACAAGAATCTATTTTGCATTGATTTTAGCAAAGTTTTTGTCATCAAAGAACTCAAAATTTGTGCGCTTTTGTTCATAACATGCAACATCACAACCAACCATGAAAAACCCACAACAAGTCTCGTGACCTCAAATAAACCATTTTTGTAGACCTTCCCTCCCTCCATTAGGTATTCAACTTGGTCAATCAAGTATGGCCTTGCATCTAATCTCTTCGAATATAAAAACAAATCACACTATTTCTTTTAAAAGTCAATTTTCTAGATCCTCATTAAATACAACAAAATGTATTAATTTGGAACCCAAAAAAACAACTATCAAATCTCCATACAAACATGATAACATTGTACGTAAACCTGATAATACTTGATAAAACCCCACCTCCCTAACCTTTGTAATCAAATACCAAGTGAACCCTCTTATATTTCAACAATAAACACATGAACAAAAAAATAAAAATAAAAATCAAGTAATACTTGGACACCCAACAACAACAACAATAATAATAATATACATATATATATATATATATATATATACAAATGTTGTGGACAAGCCAGGTCGTGAAGAACCACCCCTGCCACAGCCCTTCTTTCTGACTTTGTTTGGCAGACTCTGTAAAACCCCATGTGGAAGTTTCTAAACCTGCAGGATTCATATCCTGCACTGTTTCAACGGTAAAATAATAATATAAAAAGAATAGCAGCAGAATCAGCGAGAGTGACAAAACAAAAACAGATAAAACCAAAACTGGACTCCCAAGGAGAGTGGGTGGGGAATGAGTGGTGGGGGGAAATAGGATAAATTCTGCTGTGGATATACGGATTTGGAGTGAGAGTGAGAAAGTGAGAAGTCCCCAGATCTGACATCAAACAAACTGCGTCTCGAAAGATGGATTGAAGTGAGTCTCGTGAGCAGGAAATTGTCTCTTGTGCCCCCCACAAGAACCACTGCTGTGCACTCGCGGTGCGTCCTACGCCGTGGACAGCTCCCCCCCCCGATGAGAGGGAAGACTGCAAAAGGATGCGAGATTCGACGACGCGGGGATAGTTTCAACGGGATTGTGTGTATTGTGGCACGGAAACCTGACGAAAGTTAAAACCCACAAAGAGTCTTTTGTGGCCGCTTCTCCAGGTAGACAAGTCTCACGTGCCAGGGATTCATTGCCTCCGACACACTTCCACCAGAGTGGCCGCACTTTTTTACTCTTGCCACTTGGAGCACCTTGCGGATCGAAAACCTGGCGCGTTCTGAGGAGTTCCACACGCAATGCGAATCGCCGCACCGATCCATGTTAATTTTATTCGCTCCAGCAACTAAGTTGTTTTTATTATCAGTTTGTCAAAGTCGGTGATGATGCTGTTATGCGGTAGAGAGATATGAGCCCCCGTATGATAGGTGGCGTGCACAATTTTCTTTTTCTTTTGTTTTTGTTTGTTTTTTTTGTCCGCTTGACCTAGTCTGTCTGATCCTGTTTTCGAGTTCGACTTGTCCAGTGCAGCAACTTTATGAATCTTTGCCAAGAGCGTTCGTTGCCTGCAAGGAGGAAGAACGAGGGTCGCATCGAGTGGCGCCCGTGAAGAGGTCATTCGAGGTGGAAGGCGAACCGCTGGTGCCATTTGAGCGTGGGCATCTGTTGTTGTCAGACATCCAGAGCTCGAGTTGAGTTGAGCTTCGATCTGGTGGCGGTGTGAAGGTGAGCTGCTTGTCACTCCGTGGAAATTCTCTTGCTCCACGATTACCGCCGGATGAATGTAACTCTTCAGTTTGTTGTTGTTGTGACTGTGTAGCTTCCTTTGCATTGCCCTGCGAATATGAGCTGTTTGTGTTTTGAGGACGTATTCTGTACTGCGCAGCGCGCTATCACCGAGTGATAGTTAAGACTCTTTGGGGAAGATTTTTTCCTTTGGTGAAGTTGTGGTTTGGGCAATTAGGGATCGAGAAACCTCAGACTTTCCGTAGTTATGCTGCGAAGGGTTTAATTCATTAAGAGCATTTTCGTTTCTTGGAAACAGAAAGAAAACATATAACCTGTATATCCCACGGCTGAAGCCCAGTAGTAAGAGTTTTCGCCTGTAGATTGACTTAGGTCGCTTTTGCGATTATTGAGACGAGTGGGTCATTACTCGAAAATAGCGGAACAATATGCCTCTGCTGGAGAGGCAACGTTTCTGGACAACTCAGTCGGTTCACTTGAGGAAGGACGAGAGGAAGGAGTCCTGACATAAATCAAAGAGAAGTTGGGGAACAGCTTCAAGTAGCTTGACACTCGTAGGAAATGCTGTTCTTTGGTATTAGGAATGGTCCACTTCGCATTAGTAGACACCTTCAGTGATGTGGTACATGTCGATTTTTTTCTCCTCAGAAGGTATATTTGAGGGTATTGGTGGTCTATTGTGGTTGGAAGAAGCGGAAGAAGCGTGAATATCAGCCATGGCGTCTCATTCTGTGTTGGATATTCCCAAGACGATGAAAGCTGTCCAATACTCCTGCTATGGTGGCGGTGCGGAAGGTTTAGAGGTAATTCTCTCAACCGGTATTGTTTTGAATGTGTGGTTCCAGTCTCCAGCTTCCCTTCTTCTTGTTGAACATTGTACACTTTCAAGTACGTTTCATTTTGTGACGCTGCCGGTGTGATGTTGCGACGGTGCAGCATGTGGAGTTGCCAGTTCCCAAACCGGGCAGAGATGAGGTGCTTGTTAAGGTGGAAGCTTGCAGTATCAATCCTATTGATTGGAAAGTTCAGAAGGGCGCTATGAAACCTGTTCTGCCCTACAAGTTCCCACATGTACCAGGTGACTGCTTCAAACTTACACTAAAGTGCAAAGCGTTCATCCAAAAGGATTTTTTTTTTTTTTTTTTTTTTTTTTTTTTTAACGAATCAATAAAGAAGCCATTTGGTTTCATGCTGAAATTCTACTGAATAGGGATTTAAGTTGCATGGTCCCTTCTGGTGATAGACGAAACTTCATTCAAGTTCTGAAAAGTCAGTGTCATGTTACGGTAATATTCGTGGTGCCACATCGTAAAGGGCTTGGGTTGCTTCAGAATATCCTTAGTCGGCTCTAGCAAAACCATTCCAGGGATCTCTAAGAGAGACGTATTGTATAGGAGATATTTGAGGATGCGGACTTAAGTGCAGCGTTGCCCTGTGAGCAGGTGCAGACATTGCTGGGATGGTCGTCAGTGTGGGTCCTGCAGTGACAACTTTCGTACCTGGTGACAAAGTTGTGAGCTGTCTGGGCAGGGTATGATCTCCTTCACTCTTTATCGCGCTCTCGCTCGATTGCGCGCGCGGCTTGAGCTGACAATCGTATGTGCATTAGACATTTTTATTGAAGTAGCACCAGGTTTTTGTCACTTTTGTGAATTTGGTAGACAAGTCGTTCATGACATCCTTCTATCCTCAATCAATAGTGTTTGGTGGTTTATGTCAGGCTGGTGGAGGCCTTGCCGAATATGCAATCGCCCCAATCAGGGTCACAATAAAAAGACGGCATGAAGTTACACCAATTCAGGGCGCTGCGTTGCTGATCAGTGGATTTACTGCTCTTCAAAGTGTTCGTAACTCGGCAGGGATTGACATTGAAAGGAGATCCACTGAATCTAAAAACATCCTCATTAGAGCCGCATCTGGAGGGGTAGGGACTTTGGCTGTGCAGGTACACTATCTTCTCCCCAGTTCGTAAAGCTTGAATTTCCTCAGTCAAATCCTTTGGTTGAGTTTATCTATACATATTACAAAGTATCTTCTGAAGCTTATAATATGCCTATGCTGCAGATTGCAAAACTGGGAGGCGCTCACGTGACAGTGACTTGCAACCCCAACAACTTCGAATTGCTCAAAAGCTTGGGAGCAGACGAAACACTGACCTACGAAGCCTTAAAGGGAGCTGCCCCAGAGAGTCCTACCGGAAAGAAGTACGACGTTGTGATCAACTGTGGTCCGAATCGACCCTTCCCTCAATACAAGTTCCTGCTCGCACCCGCTGGCTTCGTGATCGACTTAAACCCGTCACCGAAAGGCTTCATGACAACTGCGATACACGCCTTCTCGCTGTCCAAGCAGAAGTACTTCCCTTTCATGCACATCCCCAACTGTGCCGACATGTATCTCCTCTTCAACCTTCTGCACCAGAAGAAGATCAGAGTTGTGATCGATTCAACATATCCTCTGGCCAAAGCACAGGAAGCTTGGAGCAGATGCATGGAGGGAGTTGCCGTTGGGAAGATTGTGATATCTATCTGTGAACCTTTGCAGAGTCTAGCAGGCCACCACACGGTGGTGACTTCCCCTCCACCGACACCGAAGCATTAGTGAAGACTCCACCTTTCCTGTCTATCTTGTCTCTAAGCACTTCTTTGCCTTTTTTGAGTGTTAAAAAAAAAGCTCTTATGTCAACTGGTTTTACTACCACTTTGAAACAGTACAGTTTTTTTTTTTTTTTTTTTTTTTTTTTTGGTCCTTTCCTTCCAAATTCGGATTCAACGAATAGTTTAGATCAGAACTTTCTTTCTTCTTTCTTTTGATGTAAATATTCTCTAGTTGAAGATATATATATATATATATATATATATATATATATCAAAATTTATTTATATGTATATATAAAAATTATTGCTAGGGTATACATAAATATGAACAGGGATGTGCTAGTTTTAGTTTTTTAATCTGGATAACGATATGCTGTAATCTGGGCTAAGGTACCACTTTTCTCTCAATACCTTGTTTGCTTTTTCAATTATTTTTATCTTGTTTATTTGAAAGCAATATGAGGTTTAAAAGTTCTTTGTGGAGAGTTTGAGACCCTTTCAATGTCCATAATTTCATTCAGTATGGCATTATGTTAGGATTTTGAGTGCAAATTTGGTAAACTTTATGGCTTTTTTTTTATTTTAACTATTTTATTTTCAATGATTCAAGGTTGTTTAGTCTGTTCACATTTAGCAATAATTTATATATATACATATATATAATTTTTGACACATGTATGCTAGATATATTTTCAAAGAATATGTGTAAATTTATGTTCTTCACAAGATCAACAAACAAAACATCAGTAATTGAATTTATTTATTTTAACAAAAAACAAAAATATCATATTTGCATCATAACAATTGCAAATCATTAGTGTTCAAATCAATATTGTCTTTTTATATTGATTTCTTCATTTATCACATAATGTTATTTCTTATATAAAAATTCTTAATACATCAAAGTTTGATATTTGTAGACAAATAACACAGAGAAAGAGTTAGGTTATACAAATGCAACTTCATCCACAAGATAATTTTGATAAATTATAATAGAAATTTTACAACTAGATTCTTGTAAAATATTACATTGCAAAGATTTATTTATTATCCTTAAATTATTTCTCTAATTAATGGTTTAAGTTTATTTTTTAATATTTGTACATCAATCAAAGTCTACTTCTATTTTGTTAAATATTAAAGCCTTTTTTTGGAAATAAATTTCTATAAATTATGAAATACTTTTAGGTTTAAATAAAATGTTAATAATTTTAGAAGTTGTACATAGAAAATCGTGCCTTTTATAGATATGGTTATTTTTTCTAATAAATCACAATAAAAATATAAAAATATATACTGATTATTTATTTATAATTTGGTTGTCATTTAAATGCATTTCATAATAGAAGTTTTAAATATATATATATATATAAATATTTGTTTAAATGATTAAATATATATATATATATATATATATATATATATATATTAAGTTTTGTTTTTATGCTTGCATAGTTGCTATTAAAACAATTATTTAATCCCTATTTAGAATAATCTAAAACATATAATAAAAACAAATTGATGACTACCAAAGCATGAAAAAATATAAATCTTGTAAAAAACTTTACATTATATTTTAAAAATCTATTACAAGTAAATAAAACATTAATCATTATAAATAAATTTAGATGCTTAAATTATCAAAATATTAATCATAAAAAATATAATATTTTATTTTTTATGTTTGGATTTTTTAATCATAAATAAATTAAAAATTATACCAATCGATTTGTGGAAAAAAAAAATCTAAAGCTCTTTAAAAAAGAAATAAAAAGAACCAAATTAAAAAATTATTTTAAACAAAGTTTGTATTCAAAATTATAACATCAAGTAAACAACAAAGTTTGTTGAATGACTTGTTGTCAAGGACATGAATTATAAGCAATCAAAATGTCAATACATTCTCATGTCACTCAAAAAGAATATATATATTCACTCCAAGGTAACATAGTATTAAAATTAGAACAGTTGTTGGTAGAGATAAGAAGACTAGAGATGAAACAAGACTAAGAATAAAAAAGTTGTTGACAAGAGTGAAGAAGGCTCCACTTTTGTCTCTTTTTTTACTTCTACTTTCTTCTACATAACTCAGCTAAATATAGATAAATATGTATATCCATGATACTTGTTTGGTTGCTTTATCTTATACCAATGTAAGATAAAAATTTAAATTATCAAATAAAAATAAAAATTTACATTCTTAGAATCTAATGCATTTAATTTGGTACTTGACTCAACACTTTTTTTCAATATAACAACACTATTAACTACAAAAACAAGATGATTTCTATTATGTATTATTTTTAAAATAAAATTTAAAGTATCTAAAATAGAAAACAATAAAATTATGGATATTTATTAATTTAAATAATCTTACCATTTAATTTTATTTTTTTTAACTTTCTAAAAAATAAATTAGAACTACAAGAACTTAAAATAATTTATGAGTGTACAAATTTTGTATCAATAATAAAACCAAATGAGACATAATATTTTTCTAATTAAATTTTATAATAGAAAGATATTAAATTCATTAAATATATATATATATATATATATTTATTGTAGATTAAATTATGCATGTAGAGATAAGATTCAATATTAGATCTATGATAAAACATGCGTGTTTTTATTTTATTTGATATTAGAATCAATCTATTTGAAGTTGAACTTTTATATTCTTGTTAATTTTTTATAGTACTAAAATAAAATAAATAAATTTAAAGGGGATTTACCTCCCTCATCCTAAATAATACCTCACATCCGCATCCAATCCAACAAAAGTCCAAAGCCACGGGAAAACGCAAAAGGAGTCTAAACTCCAAAAAGAACCACGAAGCTTTTGAGCAGGAGGGGGACTAGACCGAGACTCGGCTACAGGGGTCCACACTCACCACACCACACCACAGCACCATGGCCCCCCCATCACCGACCCCCGTGGCCAGGTCAGCCCTAAGCGGCGTGGTCCCTCCTCCTCGTGGTGCTGCTGCCCTCGTTGTTGCTCAGACAGCTTCGGGTCAGTGCTGGTCCTTCTCCTCTTCTGATCAGCAGCAGCGGAATCAGCTTCGCCTCCTTCACTGCTGCTCTGCTGTAGCTGCTGCTGCTGCTGCTTGTATGCCGCGGGCCAAGCTTCTCCTTCCTCTCCCGCCTCTCCTCTCTGGCTTTCCTTTTTCGTTCCCTCTCGTCAATTTGCGAGGCGTGCGGTGTTGTTCAGTGGGGCGTGGCAACGCTTGGACGAGCGACGGAGTGGTAGTAGGAACAGGAACAGGAGGAGGAGGAGGAGGAGGAGCCATGAATGGGCATGTGATTAGCGGGGGTGGAGCGGCGGTGGTGCCGCGAGCGCCAGCCGGGAAGGTGGACAAGGGCGCCGACTTCGCCAATTACTTCTGTACCTACGCGTTCTTGTACCACCAGAAGGAGATGCTGTCCGATCGAGTGCGCATGGACGCTTACTACGACTCCATTTTCAAGAATGCGCGGCATTTCAAGGGGAAGGTGTGTCTGTGTTTCTTTATTTGCTTCTGTTTTTATTTTTTCTCCTTCTTCTGGTGAGACGAAGACATTTGGTTCGGTGGTTTGCACGTTCTTTGCTGTCTCGAGCTTGGAGGAAGTTTCGTCGTGGTTTGAAGCTAAGTTCATTTGTACGCAATCATTTTTTATTTTTATTTCTAAATAAGATATTTCTCGGATGTATGTTATTAATAGTAACAACAACAATAATTTTTGTGTTGGTAATCTCATGGGATGAAATCTAATTTCATTGTGTCTTCGGGTCCTGTTACTGAGTGGCATCTTATGTTTTGTTCTTGAGTGGTCGTTGTGCCGCATAACTGCGCACGGTTCCAGTGGTGTGTCTGGTAATGCTGTGCTAACATTTCCGTCATTTTATGGAGTTGACTTAGAAAGTGAGGGCTGTTAACATCTGCTCTGTGTTAAAGGAGTGAATATTGTTGGTGATTTTCAAACTGACTTCCGCGTAGGTTAGCTTTTTCATTGAGGTGTAGCTTTCCAGCTCATGCTGCATTTTAATTTCATCCATGGTTGTGAACAATTTGGTTTACGAAAGCCGCTATTTTCATGCAGACTGTCTTGGACGTTGGTACTGGTAGCGGCATCTTAGCAATCTGGTCAGCTCAAGCTGGTGCTCGGAAAGTGTATGCTGTTGAAGCCACGGACATGGCTACGCATGCCAGAGCTCTGGTGGCTGGAAATGGAATGGAGAATATCGTAGAAGTAATTGAAGGATCTGTCGAGGATATCACTCTACCTGAACAAGGCATGCCACTCTCTCAAACTGAGTGCTACGGGTTGTTAGAGTTGCCTGTTCATTATTCTACTCGATAAAAAAAAAGAAAAAATGGGCTTGGCTGGTGTGAATGGTGGGAGTTTAGGCGGTTGTAGTGTTGCTTTGTCATGTGGTTCATTGTTCAATCCGTGGTAGCTTCCATCCTCTAATGTAAGTTTTGAGTAATAGGATTGTGTGTGAAGTTGTTTTATTATCTTTGAACTCAACAGTCTTAGTCTGCTTTTATAAAAATTGTCAAGTTGTTGATACTGACCATGTCCTGATGTATTGACGCCTGAACTTGAAGCCAAATGGTTAAACGGATATCACGATACTTCTCTAACACCTCTGTATATGCATAGCTCTTGTGACTGGCCCTTTCTGTTAAAATTAAAAACCAAGGCGCTAGGGAACCTCATGGGTATTGGGTGGCTGGGTTTGTGAAGTGTTGGGGGTTTAACCAGGGTTGGGTGAGTAGTAACTGTGGCGGCCTCTATCGTGTACCTTGGCAGTCGACATCATAATTTCGGAGTGGATGGGCTATTTTCTTGTGCGGGAGTCTATGTTTGACTCTGTTATCTACGCCAGGGACAAGTGGCTGAAGCCCACGGGCATGATGTATGTGTAACCTTTGCGCTGGTGCAATCCGAGTGTGTAAGCATTGTTGTTTGATTTTCATGAAGCGTCTTAGGTTATCGGACACTGCCTACTAGACTCCACCTCTGTATTCTCTGGTGTTGTCCTTTTTTCCTGATATCCTGTTGGTAAACAATCCAGGTACCCCAGCCATGCTCGTATGTGGCTTGCACCCATGCAAACGTCCTTGGGAGAGCGCAAGATTCAGGAATACCAGCATGCTATGAATGATTGGTCTCGTTTTACTCAAGAAACGTCTGATCAGTATGGAGTTGACATGCGCGTCCTGAATGACCCTTATCGGGAAGAGCAACGGAAATACTTTCTTCAGGTTTGTACAGCAGGTGTTCCAGGTTCTATCGTTGTAGTTGAAACCATGTTTGGTGGTAATAATACTTCAATCTGTTCCATCGGTGTCGTTAGGGTCAGGAGGATTAATGTAAATTGTTACAGACAACGCTAATTAAGTCTGTCATTTTTACAGACTTCAGTGTGGAATAGCCTGCACCCGAATCAAGTTATCGGCGCACCTGCACTAGTTAAGGAGTTTGACTGCCTAACAGCAACACTTGATGAAACAGCGAGTGTGCGATCTCAATTTAGAATTCCAATCGATTCTGGTAATGCAAAGATTGCTGGATTTGCTGGGTGGTTTGATGTTCACTTCAGGGTGAGATTCTGTATACTTTTGACTTTTTTCTTTTCTGTTCATCATATCTTAAAACTTGCAATGCATAGCGATTGGTTTTGTCGTATGTTTTCAACTGTCCGTTGTTTCAGTTCATACTTTATCTGTTATCTGTATGTATGGAACAAGGCATGATCATGAGCTTAATTTTGAGCTTTTTCTGGCTTAAGTGTCAGTCTAATTTGTACATTTACACATGCTTATTGTCGTGTGGTATCATCTTCCAAGCTTCAGTAAACTGATCCAATGCATCAAACAGGGTTGTCCAAGTGATCCTGCTGACAATGAAGTCGAGCTGACGACTGCTCCTAGCGTTGATGATACCACTCACTGGGGCCAGCAGGTAAGTACTTTTTCAGCTTAAGTTCTTTGTTTTTCAGTACAATATATGATTTATGGACCTTAACCAGAGGATTCATAGAGTTAAATTTTTTATTTCTGTGATTTTGTTGAACAGGTATTTCTATTACATCCTCCCATCAGTACAAGAAATGGTGATATATTGGTGGGTGAACTGGAAATTACACGTTCTAAACAGAACCATAGACTGATGGATGTCAAGATTGCTCATGCCTTGGAACGACGGGGTAGTCCTCCTGCTCAGCCAACTATCTCCAATTTCTTCATTGAGTAAATGAATAGTATTTCTGAATTAGGATACATTTTTCTGAAGTTGGAATCAGGAGAACTTAAGTACTTACGATTTCTTTTGCTACATTTTACTATGAACTGGCGGGATTCTAACGACCGTAATATTGAGCCGAGTCCAAGGAGTGAAATCTTAGAGATTCTGTTTACTTCTTTTTTTCACACTAACGTAACTAGAACGGCAGTTTCATGGAGAAACATGAAAACCCTAAAACCTGTTTGTGGTTAAACAAAAAGAGGATTGGAGTTTGTTATCCTAGTCAACGACAAATCAAACAGTGTTTTAATGCTGAACAGCGAGCAGGTGAAACAAAGAGAACCAGTTGAGTGCTCGGTGTTCTCAGTTCTTGATCATTTATTAAGTGAAATACGAATCATCAAAAAGTCACCATTTTACTTCTAAAAGTATTTGTTCAAAAAACATACATTATACAAAGTCCGTTTTCAATGGTGCCAACTTTAACATATATAGCGTAATCATTTTTAGTTAAAATGAACTTCACGTGCTGACGCCCAATTCATCAGATGGCGTTTAAGGCTTGTTGTACATCAAAAAAGTTTGGCCTTTGCCCAAAATATGTCTTAAGTTTTAGAGTTTCTGTTTGTTTAACACGAGTAAACTTACAAAAAATCATATTGATGTTAATATCCAATTTTGCTAATTTGATGATTAACTATTTCTTTTTATTAATATTTATGAGTGATAGAATACATGTCGAACTTTGATCATGAACCCAATAAACATGATATTGCATTGTTATATCAACATACATTATTTATTAACAAAAATGAAGTGATATTTGTTTAATCTATATGTACCACACTTGTGCATAGTACTCAACTAACACTTTAGATTAGAAAGAGACAATTGTCACCTAAGTCATTATAAATTTTTGAATTATCTATATTATCTATCTACACATGACTTGCCATTGGCAAGGGAGAGACATTGCTTAGAAGAATTTGTCATGGGTATGCCAAATCTAATTTACATTATAAAACAAATTAAAGCAATGCAATTGAAATATTGTTAGGGACATATTCCTTAGAACTTTTTAGAGAGAAGTTTCTAGAACCTTCTAGAAAACAAGCCTTTGGAACCTTCTAGAAGAGAAGCCTCTGGAACCTTTTAGAGAGAAGTTTCTAGAAGCTTTTAGAAAGGAAGTCTCTGGAACCTTCTAGAAGAGAAGTTTCTAGAAGCTTCTAGAAAGGAATCCCCTGGAACTTTCTAGAAGCTTCCTAGTTAATAGAAGTAGCTCGAGAAGTTTCTAGAACCTTCTAGAAAAGAAGCCTCGGGAACCTTCTAGAAGCTTCCTAGTTAATAGAAGTAGCTCGAGAAGCTTCCTAAGTAGGAGTATATATAAGGATCGAGGCTGAAGAGTTCTTCAGTCTCGACAACACATCTCTTGGAGTTCTAGCTCACCTTTTTGGTGTTGTTCTTGTACTCATCTGTTTAATCTAGTTCTGCCACTTCTTCTTGAACTTCTTGTTAGATTTCAAGTCTGTATTTTGTGTCCGTGACAAATATATCTCAACTCACATTTATGATCAAAATAAATTATGTTAAATGGTAAGAATTGTTAAATGTCAAAATCACAACACTACACAATTCTTGATAACAATTAATAAGAGTCTTTTGTAAAGGATAAAAAGGTATACTAAAAAATAAGCAAGTTGCTTTTTATTTATTCATTTCTTGCCTTGGATGAAATAGTGTGTTCATTTGCCCATTTTTAATAAACTATGACAACATAATGTAATTCTAGTAATTCAATAGTTTAGAATAATTTATTGTTATTATAAAGCATTAAAATTACTTAGGTTAGAGTGCAAGTTGGATACATCTTTTGTAAAATGAAGTAACTTACTTAAGTAATTGGCTTCTATATGAACCTCTTACATATATTATGATTTATAATGTCGAGCTTTAGTTTCTTTTTTGAACTTTGGTCTCACCTTGTAAATGCATTCATTCTTAATTTTAGTTTGAAACAATTAAATAACATAATTTTAAATTGTTGATTTTTTGAAATAGACATAAACATAGTTCATAAATTTTGTATTAGCTCAAAATGTCCATTTGAGTTTGGTCCATGATATGTTACAACACTAGTTCACAAAGTCACAAATACACCATGTATAAACTCCATTATATAGTTGAGTCAAAGAAGAGAACAATCCTTGTCATTATATAGAGGACATTTGAACATGCATCATTTAAGACATTTAAACAAAAGATTTGAATTGGATCCTTTGGATGCAACTAGAAATTGGACCATGCCTATAATGTGGTGTTTAGATTAATTTTGACATGACATTTGAGATTGTTATGGCTTTTCAACAATGCTTGCAAAAAAAGAATAAATTTAGAAAGTAATCTATCCACTTGTAAGAAGAATGACTTTGTTCATATCAAACAAACTCTCATTGGAATATAGAGGTTTTGGTTATACCAAAGAAACAAAGAAGCTTTCCAAAATAGTTTTGTGTATCAATTTAAAAATTATAGTAGACAACAAAACTTATATGGAAAAATAATAGTAACAATATCTATAGGGGAATGTAAAATAGACCCAATTTTTTACTAAATTGACATATCTATTCTAACCATCATGGAAAAAAAAAAAAAAAAGAAAAAAAAAATATATTTTTATGTTCGTTTATCCATTATTAGATCTACAACCAATAAAAACCAACCACATTCATTATGATTACCATATTCTTCATCAAGAGTAGATCTATTTAGTAAAAGCATGGGTTTATTTAACATTCTTCTATCTATAACCAAATTAACTATCATTGTTAAAAAAGAAGCATAAGAATTAGATATGATTAGAAATAGAATGAGATATTACACACCCACATTAAGAATTGCATAAGAAAAGAAAAAAGAAAACAATAACTCCTCTTGTGATGCATGAAATCATCATAATGATAACAGTTTTGTTCTGATAATTATAAAAATAAAAACAAACAAATACAAATACAAATACAAACTAACAAACAAATCCAATTAACTAACTAAAACTAAATTGTGTTCTAAATTGAAATTTGTGAACATATTGGAGGAAAACATTGGTTGTTCTAATTTACTAAAATGAGTGTATGTTGAACCTGAATAAAACCACCCAGATCATACAATTGTGTTATGTGATTGTGATTCATAATGAAAGTGTAAATCAATATATTTTTAATGTCTGATATAATATAATACGGTCTTTCTCTCAACTTGATTTTATGTATGTTTTCATTATTGATGCATAATAATGACTGAAACACTACATTTTTTCAAAGTAAAAATTATAGCTTAGAATTGATTGTTTGCTAATTCAATATTATTGTGATCAAAAGTTCATGAAAAGAATCTAAACGTTTCCAAATGGTATCTTTCTTAAGAAAAAATAACATTCATCTTGATGTGATGATCAGTAAGATTATCATATGTATACATGATTCTCTTTTTATTTGAAGATTTTCAAAAAATACAATCAATAATATGTATACTTTTCATATTTTAGTGACTAAAGGCATTAACAATCAATCATCCTTGTATATTCCAGTTTATTATATTTATTTATTTTTCTGATTTTTTTAATATCAAACTCCCAAAAAATATTTTTCGAAATTCAAAGCAACTTCACAGTAATAAAAACCTATAACACCATTTTTCTAATTTCAACCTCTAAATCTGCAACTCAAGACAAAATTGATGAAAACATGTTTATATAAACACAAATGCCTTATGTACTACACATCAATTCACACCATCCATGGGTAGAAAACAAAGAAAAAAAAGAAAAAAGAAAAAAGAAACATATGCACACAGACACACAGACACACATACATACATACATTTGAACATACCCACGTGTACAAGTGTGAATCAAATCAGGGGGGGGGTTTGTTTTTTTGGCCACCGTGTGTTTTGTTTTTTATTTTATTTTATTTTTATTTTGTTTTTATTTTTATAGCAAAGTCAAGAACACAAAAACCAACATTGCAATCCTCAAAGGGATACACCACAAATGGCATGCAAATGGATCACCGTACTAAGAACAATCCCACCAATACTCCGAATCCCCACAAAGACCACAAAGCTATAAAAAGCTTAAAAAACCTGCCACACCATCCTCCACTTCATCTCCGAATGAGCCAAGATTCACTGCCACCGACCAAAGCAGAAATCTAAAGCAAATGAAGGAAAATGCAAGGTTCCAGGGAGCTGAAGAAAGCAATGCTTTTTTTCAAGATGCGAGGGATTTGAAAATTTGGCCCCTTTTTTCTTCGTCTCGGGGGGGGGGGGGGGGTGGTGGCGTCATGTGAGCTGCAGCGGAGGCTTGGAAAATTGGATCTGCCAGGTGGGTGAGAGGGAGAGATATTATAGCGATGAATCTGAAGTTGAATGAGAGAAAAAAACAAATCTCATTGTTATGGACCCAGCACATGGTCGCCGTCCATGGGAAGCGGGCATCAGCCCGGGTAAGAAGTAGTCGTAAAGCCATGAATGGCGAGAATCCGAGCAATCACCGACGCACATCTGATCAAGCACGCCGATTCCGTGTCCGCGTCTGTCGATAGCCACGTTGTGCTACAATCAGCTCTTGTAGTAGCTTTGCTGTGCAAAACCTTGCATTTTTGTGAGAGTGAGTGGGTTGCAGTGTGAAGTTTTTGGGCAAAGTTTTGTGTCTACGTTGTGGTGGTTTGGTGGTGTGTTTTTATTGCTTGAGGTTGTGTTGTTGAAGAGTTTGTAGACATGGTTCACCGGTTTCAGGAGGAAGATAACTACGATGACTACGACCCTGTGCCTTACCAGGGGGGTTACGACCTGGAGGAAGCGTATGGGTCCGTGAAGCTTGCTGATGAGGAGTCTGGGTATCGGAGGGCTGATTTTGGGGAAGATGAGGAGGAGCAGGGGGTAGAGTATGGTAACGAGGAGTGTCCTTATGGGAGAGTGCCCGGGCCATCGATTTACGGAGGTCATCCCAGACCTGGCGCTGTCTACGGTGGTGGACGTGATCGCACTAGGCCGAGCGAGGATGAAGCACAACCCGATTATGGACGCCATAGGCCTTCTTACGGTGGAGAAGAAGAAGAGTCGGGCTACCGCAAGCCAAGACCTGCATACGGTGAAGAAGAAGAAGAGTCGGGCTACCGCAAGCCAAGACCCTCATACGGCGAAGAAGAATCCGAGGAAGGGGGATACCGCAAGTCCAGACCTTCCTACGGCGAGGAAGAGTCCGAGGAGGGAGGATACCGCAAATCGAGACCCTCATATGGCGAGGAAGAGTCCGAGGAGGGAGGATACCGCAAATCCAGACCCTCATATGGCGAGGAAGAGTCCGAGGAGGGAGGATACCGCAAATCCAGACCCTCATATGGCGAGGAAGAGTCCGAGGAGGGAGGATACCGCAAGCCGAAACCTAAATACGGCGACGACGAGGAGGTGTCCGATTACCGTAGGTCAGGATACGGTGAAGAAGAAGAGTCTGGTTATCGCGAACCGAAGCCAACTTACAATGAGGAAGAGAGCGAGGAGTCTGGGCACCGTCGCTCTCGATACGGGGAAGAAGAGGCTCCCGCCGAGGAGGGAGGCTACGGTGGCTATGGCCGTCGCAAGCAGCACAACGAGGAGGAGTCCGAGGAGAGTGGCTACGGCGGTCGTCGCAAGTATGGTGGTGACGAGGAGTCTTCTCGTTATGAAGGCAGGAACCGATACACGGAAGATGCGCCTGCAGAAGAAGAAGAAGCTCCTAGAAAGAACTGGTGGTGATAATCCACTGGTTTCGTAATGCGTGCAGAGTCGGTGGCATTTCTGAGTGTCGATCGCCATCCGTGCACACTCCGATGGTATTGTTCGTTTCTGTCGTCGCCGCGATGAGTGGAATGAACTAGATCCGAGCAGGGATAGAGCAGTCGATGTCATGTCTGTGCAGATCCATCCTGTTTTGGCATCGTCGGAATTGAATAAAAACCTCTCCATCTCCATGGATTTCGTTCTTGTATTTCGACTCACTCGATCTCAATCGTGTCCTCTGCTTGTTCTGTCACCGATCTCGCCTCTTACAGCCTTGTCTAGGTTTTGCATCGATCACCGTCTGTCGGTCGAGACCATCCTGCATGTTCAAGTGCGAAAACCGATGGCGATTGTGAATGGCGTTTCCGTTTCTGATAAACCTTCCCATCTTGAAACCAACTTTCAACTTCTGAGTCTAACTTGTGTATACTTAAGATTAAAAGTCGTAATTAATATGTAGATATTTAGATCAGTTTCTTTAAAGAAGAAAAATCTGGCTTAATTCGTCAAGACCATTCACAAGATGGGTGTTCGTTAAGGTGACTGAGTCTCAATCACCTGATAAACTGGATTAGAGGAAGAATGTTATCATTTGGGAGAAGATGAGGTGATTAGTGTTGGACGGTGAGAATAAGTGAGCTTGGAGAGGGTTTGTGAATTTGTATATATGGGTGGATTGTTTGTGCAATGTGAAATGTAATTGGGTGTTAGACTTATCGAAGTAGCTCGTTGCCATGCTGCAGTTGTAGATTTTAGATGAATGTGGATGAGGGTGTTTCTACTTGGGTGACTCCATAGTGAAGTGGTAGTTGAGTGATTATGAATGGATAAAGTTGATGAGATCTATGGGTTTATAATTGGTAAAATAATCACGAATTTTAGTGCCCACACATAATTCAAGTTATGATTTTTTTTTGCATGGGTGATGAAGCTTTTGATTTTGAAAACTGGTTGGCGTAAAGTTGGTGAGGAGAAATAACTTTATTGTGTCATGATTTCACAATGTTTGCAAAAATAATTCAAATATTAGTGAATAAGATTATAAAACGTATATATATACATACATACATACATACATACATATATATATACATACATACATATATATATATATATATATATATATAAGAATATTAAATAGACCCACATGTTCCTACTCCCCACTATGCTTTAATCTTGTAATACCTATGGCTTTACTTTCTTTCACCAATTTCTCAATTTTGCACTAAGTGATGTGTTGATTTCGCAAGGAGGTGAGAGAGGTAAGGAATTTGAATGTGAGTGGTTAGCTGCAAGAATAGAAACAAGCAGTAGAAGGACTATTTTACAATGGAAAGTAGTTGGTGAATTGTGAAGAAGGATTGGCATGAGAGATATTTTATTGAAAGTAGATCAATCTAAAATTTAGGTGGATCAATTTAATATTCTCTTTTATATTTTTTACACAATATATATTGTGTATATCAATTCTATTATATTGAATATTATTTAAAATTATGTTTTAGTTATATATATATATATATATATATATATATATATAAGTGTATGGATATATTATCTATGTGTGTTATTATGAAAAATTGCACTTAAACTTAAATATACATATGGATTTTTTGTATAATCTTTTGTAAACACCAAAGTATACAATAATTATTTTAATTTTATATAAAATCAATTTACTTCCAACATATATAATATTTGTTGTATACTTCAAAAACACCTTAAGTCATATGTTTTAAAAAGATATAATTTTTTTCAAAGTTGTTAGGATATTCTATCTACTTGTATATGTTTTTTTTTTTTTTTTTTTTAATTTTTTTATTTGTTTATTTTATTTTATTATTATTAAGAGTTTTAATATCTATGATAAAAGAATATATTTTAAAAAACTTATCAAAAGATAATACATTGTCAAATACATTGTCTGATTCATCTTAGTTTGATTATAATGATTTTTTGATAGACAAAGAAAACATTGAAAAGGATATTCAAAGTAAAACTATTTTCAACAATATATCTTTTTTAAATATATTAGAAAATCAAATTCAAATTGTGAATATTTGTGAATATTCTTATGACACAGAACTACTTAGTAGAAATACCAACTCTAGATTGTGGTTTCTTGGCTTTGTATTCCTATAACCAAAAATTATTTAGTTGAAAAAATTAAAATTCCTTATACTACTTCCTTTAGTATTCCTTTGTAATAGAATATCTTATAATGAGAAAATAAAGATTTTTAGATTTTAAACAAAAAAATCTTTTTGTTACAATTTTAGTAATGTTAGTTTTATTATCCATGTTGGTTTTATAACATTGAGTAATGTTATATATATATATATATATATATATATATATAAACAATATTTCCACACATTAGAAACTAAGAACTTATGCGAATTAGTTTAGATAGTTGGTATAATAGAAGAGATTTGTATTTTTTTAGAATATCAATCTACAAAATGACTACTTCCAAAAATAATTTGTTGATTTAAATTATTAATAGTTCACAATTATTCTACATTAATATATTACTTGTAATTATTTTTTTAAATTATCTAACAGTTATATGATTTTATATAATTAAAAATAGACCAATTAATTTAAGCACTTTACAAATAATAAGTATATATATTTGAAGTTATTGCTTTTCAAAGTAACATCATTTTTTGTGGATTTTTTTTTTTTTTTTTTTTTTTTTTGTAGATATTAAAAGCTTTTATAGATTTTTAAATAGAAATTTCTAGATTTAAAATACATTTATCTTCTATTCAAACTAAAGAAGAATATTGTTGTATTGTATATACAATTGCATAGCAATAACAATAATAATCATGCAATTTTATAGTTACACATATGTAATTATCTTACAAATATATACTTTATGGCTACTCTAAAGAGCCATAAAGTATTAAAATTATTTATTTAATTTAATTTTACAATAAATAAAATTATGGCTAACAAAGATTTTTTTTAGAAATAAAAATTATGGTGCATTAGAAGTGCAACTATTGACGATTATTTTACATATATGCTAGTTTTCTTGTTTTATATTTTATTATATTAAATATATATTTACATATTATAATTGATTTTAAAGATATTTAAAAATATCAACTATGAAGTATTTTTTTATATTATATAAACAAACATAATTCTTTTACTACTCTTAACATATGTTTTAATACAAATTATTTTTTGGACATTGTAGTTTGTTTATAGCTAATTTTAAAATATTAAAGCCAATATAACCTTCAACCTTACACCAATGTTAAGAATAGCTAATGTTTATGTAATTTCATTGATATTATAATTATATTAGAATAAGGATGTTGCTTTATTTGCCTTAATAGAATTCTTTGTCAAAAAATATAATAAAATCTAAGTAAAAGAAGTACCATTGCTTCTATTATATTGAAAAAAACCTTTAAGAAATAGTTTTAGAGATTCTGATATATATATATATATATATATATATAAACACAGCCTTTTTTAAGCATTCTAATTTTATTTTTTGAAATTGGTAAAATATTTTTTTTATAATAGATATAATAATGATAATAAGATAATCAGATATCAAAAAAAGTCTTTAATTAGCACAATATTGAAAAATCAGAATATTGTTGATACCTTTAAAATAAATGTGTTTTGAATTTTTATATTTTAAATGAAACAGAACATAATTATGTGAATTTTAAACTAATGCATAAGTATTTATTCTCATACATATGGAAAAACGTGTTTAACAAGTTTAATAGAGTTATATATATATATATATATATATATATATATATGAATAAAATAATTAATAGCTTTATCTACTCACTCAGCTAATTTGTACCCCACAACTAATGATGTAACAAAATTATGTCATTGATGTTGTCTCCCAAAGAATAAAATAAAAGGCCATGGTAGACTTGCTGCAGTTGGACTTTCTTTGAGCAAACTATTTTATTTTTCATATAGTGTTACCAAATTCTCAACATGTTTCAAATATAACGTGGATCACTTTATAATCTATCTTGTCCACTTAGTTTCACAACAAAAAACAAAAGCTTGCAATAATGAAGCATTTGGTCCTCTACAGAAAACAAGATTGTTGCCATACAAAAATTGTCCACCTGGATCAGCACATTCTTTTACAAAACAATCTCACTGTCGGCAGGAAAAGTAGCAACAATTTTCTCATCGAATCCTTTCCGAACTTTTCACTGTCGCCGGGAAGCGTATCACCGAAACGCATGAGCGACTCTGAACCTAAACGCCATCGCTTTGAGCTCCACTTCATGTCGAGCATTTCGCAAACTTGTGTTACACGTAGTACACTTGCACACCGAAAAATGAGACCAAAACTGTGAGCTTGGAAAAACTGAACCACGTTACCGACATTACAGCTACCGACAGATCCACAGTCGATGTGGTAATCGACGAACCCACATGTGGATCAGGAAGCTGCAACTGCATGGGTCAGGGCAATAACATGCTAGACAACACATACACACTTACACAGCATGATTTACAAGTGCCGGGCTGTGGAATTGTTTAGTGAACTTGCGCTTGAAGGACTTCTGCATTCATGCACCACCACGCTCTCGGCATCACTCCGAAGTGGATGGTTTGCTGAGACGGGGATTGATTGATTTAGACGATGCAACATGTTTGTTGTGTGATGTTGCTCAGGGCTAGTGAACCCATGTGATGGCATCGATGCTCTCGACCTCGGAATAGTGCACAAATGCTTGCGATTCCTTTTTCCTCAAACCACATTAGAGTCTACAAAATCGTCATATTCTTGTGAATGAAATGAGTTCATGTGGGTAGAGTTGCAAAGATTAGCCATATCTATTTTGCTTAACTCAGTACAACTCACTCTAAGTAGAAGATATTCACCAAATATGGTTTTGCTTATAGACAAGAGAATCACGGGGGGCTAAAGGAGGCTGGACTTGGTTACAGTTAGTGAAGTAAGGAGGTGCATCGAGTCCTTGTTTTTTTATTTATTTAAACGGACAAAACTATAGCTTGCAGAGTATGGATTGTTTTAATAGTGGGGAAGCATTTTTTGTTAAATTTGGAGGTGATTCGATGTTGCCAAGTGTTGACAGCTATGTCTTTGTGCTGCATCTACTAAATTAGGGTTAAGTACAGGACTTATAAGTTCTTGTGAGTTGCAAGGAGAAGTAGGAGGTAGCATATTCAAAAACATTGTGCAGTCTAATTTGGCAGAATAATGCAAGAAAATAATGCAACAATGTCTCTAAGTTAAATGAGAATTGATAAAGAATCAGACATGAACATATTGGAGATCATCAATTATAATTAGATGGATTCAAGGTAGCAAAAGTGGAGTTCAAGAGATCAACACCTTGGACACAATAGACTTGACTTGCAAAAGAAGTTGAAAGAAGATTAGGGTAGAGAAGATTTGAGACCAAATATGGATCCATGTTGCAAATAACCTGAAATGACTTTGTTTTTTTAAGATTTACAAGCTTCGTTCAAATTTTCATTCTTATTATCATGAAAATATCCAATTTACATATAATTAAAATATATAAGTATACTTAATGTATAATTAAATCCTCCAAAAATATTTAAAACATATAGAAAGTTCCCAATGATCTGGATTTGATTGTAATAAAAAAACTCAAAACCTTAAAAATATCCATGAAAGTTTCTTTTTAAAAATGTTATATAAGTAGACAAGCACAAATTAATTACACCAACATCTTTTTATATTAAGCACAAGTTTAGTGTTTCTCGTATCAATAAATTCATAATTAATTTTCATAATATGTTTATTATGGTTTTATAACCGAAATAAAATACTATAGTTTTCAAAAATATACTTTTTTTTACTGTTTAAATTTTATTGATATTTATGTGCACAAAAACGATTAAGATCTATGCATTTATTGTGGTAGTCTTTACAATGATTTTTATATTTTAAAATGTCGTTTTAGCTACCCTAATAAATATATATATAGCAACTTAAATGATGGAATAAATAATATACTAGAAGGTTTCAAAAACTATGATTCAAATTTAATTTGGCAGTAAGAACCAAAATACTCATTAATACACATAGAAAAAATCATTCTATTTTTCTCCAATTGAAATGATTTTTTATCATGAAAAAAAATTATAACTATTTTCCATTCTTCAAAGAACATGATAATTTGGGGTTTTTGGAATAAATAATGAGAATACAACAACAACAACAACAACAACAACAATAACGGCAGCAGAAAAAAATTAAAAAATTAAAAAAATTAAAAAAAATCACAACAGGGACTTCAAATTTAACAGAGAATTATACAAGCCATTCAATAAACTTCAAATGCCCACTGAAAAGTAAACGAATACTGAACGAGGTCCTACTTGTACATCCGAAGGTCACATGAACCGGTAGCACAAAATAGTATATGTATGTGTATATGTATATTAAAAACTAGTGTTTCTGCACAACATCAGAGTGGCGCAGCGGAAGCGTGGTGGGCCCATAACCCACAGGTCCGACGATCGGAACCTCGCTCTGATAGTGCGTAGAACAGATCTTCGGTGGTCACATCCCCTTTTCTAACAATGAACAGAATCAGTGTGAAATTGTAGTAACTATTGTCAGTGCGTCTAATTGCTGCCTCCACATTTTTGAAATTATTATTATAATTATCATTTTTATTTTTCATTTCTGTTGAAGAGACGTAAAGTACATACTCTTTTTGTCAAAGAGTGAACTATTGCATTTTAATAATTTGATAAAGAAAAAAACTAAAAATTTAAATTCAACATTGCACATGTAAAAGTAAATAAATGTATGCAGTGTTTCAAACCATATGTATTTTTAAATTGAAATTTAAAAAATCTAATTAAATTTTTTTATCCTTATTTGATGTAGTTTAAAAAGAAAAAGAAAAAAAAGAAAAAAGAAGTTATATTACTTCAGAAAATCAAATTAAAATACTATTGGAGAATCCATTGATTAATATATTATGTCACATATATTATGTTATGTATACGGTGGTATTATCACAAGGCAGTTCTAATTTCAATTTTATCAAATAATGCGTGTAAGAAGAAAATAATCCTATCATATAAAAACCAAGTAATAGATATGAATAGTTTTTTTTTCCATTTTTTAAAATATGTGAATAATCTTAAATATTTATGCATGTAATATTTAATATATTTTTCAACATTACATTATTTAAAAATAAAATTTAATTTAAAATAATTTTTAATTTAATTTTTTTAAAAAATCTTACTAATTTTTTATTAGCTACCTATAATTGCCTTGTTGTATTTTTGTGTACTTAAATTTATCAAAAAATTATATATATATATATATATATATATATATGCATTGGTAAAACTCTAATGTAATTTAGATTGAGAGGTATAGTTTACTCACATTGTATTATATTGAACTTAGATTTTACACATTTCAATCTTAAAATCTGAATTTTGTGTTCATATTTGTCTTATATTAGGAATTTCTTTAGCAGGTTTTGCCCACCGGCTTTTTAACAAACTCCATGGGAGATTCAAAGAAAAGAGGGGGGAGGAAGCAACACCCTTGTGGGTTGAAGTAGATATACTTTGGAGCCCATTTAAGGCAGGTGCTAGGATTAGTAATAGGATTTTTGTCTAGAACTAATATGGACGTTGTTCTACCATACATTGGATGTTCTTTATAGTAGAATTGGATTTCTTGTGTGTTTTCTAAACTACATTGCTATGAGTCTAATCTTTGCACATTTGTAATAAGTTCCCTACATTTTGATCATTGCATAATTTAGAATCTATAAGGACTTTTTTATACTAGTTCTTTTAAAATACCAACCTAGATTGTGTTTAACAAACTTTTAGAAGAGTTTAATTTTATTTTTCTATAAATAGTAGTTAAGCTAAGAATTATTTTAAATCATATTTTAATTAATTTATATTTTTTAAGTCCTTGGTTTTATATAGCCATAAATTCTTTTAATAGGAAAAAAATCAAAATTAAAATAAACAACTAAATATCAATAATATATATATATATATATATATATATATATATATATTACTTAAATTTATTTATAAGTTATTAATTTTGTATAGATAATAACTATTTTATAAGAGATTACATAGTCCTAACTAAGTCTATTACTTAATAAAAACTATAGAAATATATATATATATATATATATATATATATATAAAGGCAATGATAAGAAATATTAGTCCTAAAATCCTACTAGATAATTCATTTGAAACTTTAGATATGTGTCTTTTATAAAATAAAACTTGAAGGATGCTTGCTTGATTAACTTCAATGGATTTACATTTGTTGAATACATGCGTAAGGATATCAAATAATTTATGAAAAAAATAGTACTTAAATAAAAATAAGTTTCTCTTGTGTTTAGCAATTGAAGATCTTTTGAAACATAGTTTGATGCAAAGTACCTACTAAGCACTAAGAATCAATTTTCAAGGAAATCTGCTAGCAATAAGTAATTTATGAATGATCTAGAAAAGAGATGGATGAATAAATGAAAAAAGAGATGGATCAAAGTGTTGTGGGTTTACACGCACATGCAATAAAGTCTAAATGATTAATTTCTAACAACAAACTAATTCTATTTTAATGATTTTTAACACTATTATTGAGCTTAGAAAGTAAGAACAAATCATTTTGTTGATTTAATCTATTAAATATTTTAATGATTTGAGTATAAATAAACTATTTAATTCAAAAAAGATATTGATTATTTCAATAGCAAAGAACAACTAAGTTGATGTATTTGTATCTTTTTTATAAATGTATTTAAATGGATCTATCAATGCATTGGCTATAAACCTACTACCAATTACAAAAATTACAATATTCAATAGAATAATCAATATCAACAAAGCATATATAGAAGATGGACATATATAATAAAATAAAATTTTAATTAGAGATATTAATTGCAATTCTAGCAAGAATATATAAAGAAGAAAATTAGAAATAAAATTGAAGTAACTATGTTATAGTATAGTATATATTCAAAACTTCTTAAGGACAAAATTGCTACAATTTAAGAAAATATTTAATACACAAGATTAACCATTTAATAATAATAAAACATTAGATATACTCTTAGAAGATTAAGATGCTTCAAATCAACAAGTATAAGATTCCAATCACATATTATCCGCATTAGTAAGAAAAAGACATAACCTTGAAAGGTGAGAAGAGTATATTTGATTGCAAGTCAAATCAAGAGCTTAATTAGAGTCTTATTGTTGTTCTTTTTAATAAATAATAGCCTTAGATCATTATTACATGCTATATAGAGTCATAGTGAGGGATTTATATAGGATAGTTTTAGTGTTGTTGTATAATAATAAAACTATTAGATAAAAGAGTATATAAAGACTAATAATCTAACAAAGCTTTTTGAAAATATAATAGAAAATTTACTTTAGAAATCATAAGTGAAAGGTAGAAAAGTAGTAGAAATTTTAGTTTAGATTGTTTTTTTTGTTAAAGAGACTTCTATTTATTTTTTTAAATAACTAATATTGGTAGCCTCTTCTAGATCAATTAAGCCTTATTATTTTTTTTAAAATCAATTGATCTAGAAGAGGCTTGACATAATTGACCTAGAAGAGGCTACTAAAGTTTTATTAATTGAATGGGTTGTAGGTGTCTTAAAACTTGGTAATACTATTATTTAATACTTTTTAAAAATTTACTATAAAAGACCGTACTATCTTCTAAAATTTTCATGGTCTCTAATATCTAAATATAATTTAAATATAGATTTAGAAAATATAAAATACTATAGATAAAGTTTGGACTCAAATATATCATTTTTTTGACGTAATTCACCTACTACATTTTTAAAAGGCTTAGAATTCATTTATGAGATAGAATTCTATTTTTCCTCTAATTAATCTCTACCTTACCCTTACCAAGCTGCTAAATTACATAATAAAGGTCTTTAAAGAATAAAAGATCTTTTAAAAGACTTGTTATATTTTAACTTTATAGATAAGGCTTCAATAAAATATCACCTTATAAATGGTATGGGCTAAACTTGGTCAATTCAATATAAAAACTTTTTTCATTCCTAGAAACATATTATTTTAATAAGTATCTCTAAATCCAGTCCTAAAGACCAGATTGGTCTATACACCTTGACTAACAATTAATTTTCTTTAATAGTATTTTAACTTCCAATTCAATTTATAAGAATTAAGACGACAATTCATTTATCTTAAATTTTTTTTTATTTTATTGAAATAAATTTCTTTTGTATAAATACTAAATTTTATGTTCTTTACTTTTATGTGCTTTTTTAAAAATAGATTAATAAATATAAGATATAATATCTCAAGTAAATGGTTTTCTTAAAGTTGTTAAAGTGATTCTAAAAACAAATCCTATAAGTAAAGAGTGTATTAGAATTAATATATTTTTTTTTTAATTTGGTGAATGATGTTTTTCTATTTATCTTAAAAAAAAATTGGATTTTATATAAAGAAATAATTTCTTTATTTTATTAAACTTAAAAGACAAATTTTGCAAAACAAGTTGCTACTATGAAGTCTATAATAAATGCCATACTAAATAAATATTTTTCATTTAATTAGAATGATAATTGAACTTATTTTATTTAATTTTTTATAAAAAAAATATTTTTATATGGCTTATTTGACTTATAGGTGTTAGAATTAATACACTATAAGATAAAGTTCATCCTTCATTGACACTAATTGCATAGAGTATTCTCTTTTTTAGTCAAAGACCATTTTCTATAGATTTTTAAAGTGTCACTAATCCTAAAAAATCTAAGTTTAGTACCTCTCTTTTATATAATTTAATTTCAAATTCTTGAAAACAATTTCATGCTATGTAAAAATGAGCTTGAAAATTTATTAGCCATCTCACTACAAAAATATTTGATCTTACCTTAAAGTTGGATTTACAATCCAAAAAAATGCATGAGGTATTTAAAAACATATTTTTGGCAATTTTGAATAACTTAAGTAAACTTCTAATTATTTTTAGTATATTCTATTAACTTTAAAAAAATCCTAGATATATCTTATGATACTCTAATCAATTCTAAATAAACTTTAAATAATCTTTAATAATCCTAATTAAATATTTAAAAAATCTAAAAGAAATTATATATAAATTACCAATTAGGAATAAAAAACCTAATCTACTAAAGTATTGATTATTTTTTTTCTCCAATTTGGATGTCAATCTTCTAATTCAATAGTTCTTTTTGTATAATTTTTTAAATTTCAATTTCTTTATATATTTTAAAAGAAAGTCAATTAGAAGCTCAAAAAAAATTATCTCATTTAAATAAGTAAAATTTTCAAATTGTAATTCTTTCTAACCTTCAAGATTTAATTTTTAAGACCCTAATTCACTTGAATTTCAATAATCTTTGTTTTGGCAATCCAATTAAGTTCAAATTCACAATACATATTTAATAAAATTATATTCACAAATCCAAATAATTGCACTTATTTATTTGCTGTTAAATCTATTTTTAAAAAAATATGTATAATTTTTTTATTATACAAAAAAAATATAAACTATCCTAATCTTATAAAGCTCTTATAAAGCTATCATCCACTAAAATCATTCAAAATTAATGCCTAAAGAAATACTATTAAGTTTTTTTAATCCAAGCATACTCTTTAATTAACAAAAAAAAAAGCCCACATTTATTGTAAGCATGAGGTTTAGTGTATCAAGATCTAATTTCAACCTTAGTTCACAACCAATCTTTTCCAAATATCAATCTAAGATTTTTTAGGTAATTTTTGATGAAAGCTACTATTTACTTTCACCTAAAGATATATGTAATATTAGATTTATTAATTAAAAAAAAGTTTCTCTTATTTATGGCCATACTTACAATTAAGTTCTTTTATAATTTAATCTTATTTATTTATTTTAATTAATTTTCATGTTACAACATGCCAATAGAGACCTTAAATTAATTTTTTATAGAAACAATTAATATATGTTGAAATTATTCCTCCATAATTTAGATCATTACTAAAAAGTCTTTATTTATAGTCTACTTGAATTATTACCTGCTAGAGAGGTTAAATGGCACAAGGTGAGAGCAACAAGCTAGAAGATAAGAGTAATATTAATAGTGCCACCACAAAACATGAAGACACGTCTTGAGTACAAGCCATGGAGGTAAAATATTTAAAAATCAAAGAAATACTATAGTGGACGGTCAAAAATTAGCAAAATGAGCAAAGTATTACCATGCAATAGAACCTCAAGATAGAATAGTATTAAACCAAAGGCCAAGTAATTGCAAATTTTGATAATAACCTAATTTATTTATGGATCAGTGCATGTTTTTGGTCATGATTGTCACAAAGTTCTGTCTTATGCTTGCTTCTAGATCTTAATGCTTGAATAATATGGATTCAAAAAAAACATATATATATATATATATATATATGGAGTGACATCCATATTAGAACTCTATTTTAGCAAGAGTAATAAATCCTTAATGTCAAAAGAAATGATAGATTTTAAAGAAAAAATTGTTATTAAGATGAACATTAGAATACTACAATGTGGTAAGATAATATATTTGAAGACAATGGTTTAAGAAGCTATAACAATTACTTAGATGATAATTTTACCTCCACCTTCTTGGGTATTAGGAGGTAAGGTGTCTTTTGTAACTTCCATTGAATCAGTGGACTAGGTATATCCCATTTTTGTATCAAAAAAACATTAAAAATTTAAAAACCACTATAAGTCTATTTATATAAAAGTAGTGTCTGTCCTTGAAATTTGCTAATTGACTCAATTTTCAAATTGTCCTTGAAGTTTGTTGATTGAATGTATTTTTGAGAAAAAATTTAATTATTGATTAATAAAATAAACTATCTAGCTTTCTAAATAGTTGATTTTCTTGTATATGTATTCTTAATAATAATTACAATAAAAATTTACACTCAAATTGATGTTTATCATTTCTTGTGCTTTATTTTTTAAGCCTATATTGAATCATAATGTACCAACTTAAAATACATAAATAAAATAAGCAAAATAAATATGCAAAATACTTTAATGCAATTTTGCATATTTTAATGCAATATAATTTAATGCAAAATACTTTTGAGATAAGACCCAATTTCAATCTTTTATTATTTTATATTCTTCTTACATTTTTTTTAATATTAAATTTAAGGTCCAAATTAAAATCATTAATTTAAATTTTGGCTACTATTCTAATATGGCATAAATCTTTTGTCAACAAAAAACTTAAGAAAAAGCCTAGATATGTTCATTTTAGTATTTATAAATTATTGATAAACATAAAATTACTTCAAAAAATCATAATCTTCAACATTTTTCTGATTTTTTTTTAGCTTGTTCCAATTAGGAATATAAATATTTTCTTATTATATATATATATATGTACACACACACAAATATATAGATATATATATATATATATATATATGGTATGCATTTCAAGCTTTCTTACTTGATGATGCTTTAGAAATACCAATCCTTTTGTAATGCTCCACAACAATATAACACTATATTAACGCATGTTAGAGCAACAACACTAGTTCCACAGTCTCCACACCACAAAATCTTTACATAAAACAATGCTGGTCAATACAAACACCAGTGACATATCACAGCCTTCACCACCATTCACCAGACCTTTCAACAGAGCCCCTCCTTCCTAATGTCCTCAAACTTTCACTGACTGTTTTTCTTTATCTTTTTTTCTTTCCTCATACAACCATTTCTTTGCTTTGCTTTACTTCTCTTTTACTTTCCTAAAATGTAGGTATATATTGGGCAGAGGGAGGGGGCTGTAGGGCAATGGACATCCAAGGAAAGCAAAGTTGCACAACAACAACTTCTTCTTCATGGGAGGGGTGTACAAAATACAAGAATAAGGGCAAGGGGGGCGGGGGCAGTAGTACTACGAGTAGTCAAAGACACTAATCTACAAGAAGACTAAGCTCTCTCTCTAATGGTATGTTTAATGGGGGGAAGTGTCCTGTTGATCATTGCTTTTGCTCCATTTGGTAGTTGGACTCAATCTGTACTCACTCACCCTGTGCTTGCTCTTGCTTGCTGCCTCATTCATGATGGCATTCTTTACCACCCCCCCCTGACAGTAAAACCCATGTTTGCAGTTGGCAATTCTGCCCAAAAGGGAAACCAATTTTTTTTATAATAAAAAGTAATAACAAGAATGAAGGAAGAAGTAGCTATTTGTTGGCTAAATATTGTACCCACTCTTCCTTGATGAGAGTCATTGTCTCTTCGGTTTTTTTGTTTTTACTCTTGGATATGAGATTGTCCAAACTGTAGCTAGAAAAAAACTACAGTGAGGCTTTGAGGGTTGTTAATGTTGACTCCATTCATTGAGGAGTTGTGGCAATGGCAATGAATCCACATGCTCCGGGTAAACATATCATACTGCAATGAAAGGCTCCAGTGGGAGGGAGGAGAGGGAGGGGGCATCAAACTCAAATGAAATAGGGCCCTGTGTTTGTCACTTCAAGTGCTGTCATTGATTGTTCTTGTGGGCTAAGGGAGCTTGTTCAATGAAGGGGGGGGGGGAGGGGGTGTGTCCAAGAGGATTTTGGCACCTTTGAGTTCAATGCTTTTGCATGCTGTAAATGTGTTGTAAATGTGTTGGACTCATCCATGTTGCTTTTATGTTTGAAATCTGAAAGGTGCCAGAAACCAGAGGGAATGATGTGGAACTACTACTGTGATCCAGGCTCAGGTTTTAGGGTTTCAAACATTTGTGAGAAGGCTGGGTGAGGCTCATGGGAGTGTGTGAAAGGGAGAGAGAACACATGAGGAGCTTCATGCACTTTGAGATGAATGTGGATTGTGTTTGTTTACTGTGGGTTGTGCATGATGAAGGGTATATTGTAGAAAATGGCCATGTTTTTTGGAAGGCTGGTAACCTGGACTCACAACCACCAGCAAACGGTGGCGTTGAAGCCATGATCAGATTTGCATGTGGAGCATTATTATAAGGTGATCAGTGTCCTGCAAAAGGCTTTGGCACTCCAAATGATAGTGAGGAGAGGAGCTTCCATTTGGGTCTTCATGTGTACCCTCCTTCACTGGCTCAGTCCTCCATTTTTTTCTCTTTAAGTCTGCTCTCAAATTCAACCTCTCTCACTCTTATATACCATGTAATTCATGTGAGTACAAGGCACTGTAAAAGAGAAGCAATTGAAAGGAAAATGAAAAAAAGAAGAAAGTTCTGCATAGAACCAACCCATGCACTGGGATTTGGATAACACCAAAGCCCATAAAGAGCATTCTACTGATGTGATGATATAGTTTAGATTTTCCTCATTGTGTTGTCAGAAGAAAAAAGCTCACGGCACTAACTGACCAAATAAACTCATCCTACTGGGCATTTTGACCTCAGTACCTCAGCCCTGCCCATAACCACACAAAAAACATAAACATTTTCAACCCCAACTTAGGGTACAACAGCGCAGTCCTCTCCTATTCCAAAGATCCTCACACACACACACACACACATATATATATATATATATATACATTTTTTTCTCCCTTTCTGGCTCCAGGAGCTTGTAACCAAACAGAATTCAGGCTTTGGCTCTGGGAGAGCTTTGTCACATCTGGAACTAAGTGACAACGTTGTGCCAATCTGAACTCATGACCCCCCCTCCCTTGTGTTGTATGAACATTGTGTGTTATTTTGGTGGCTAATTGCATTGACTTCAAAGTAGCATCCCCCTTTGGAAGCACACTTCTCTTCTTCCATTGGTGGGAAATGAGTTCAAGTTTTTATTGTTACTACTATTATTATTGTTATTAATAGTAGTAGTATTATTATTATTATTATTATTACTACTACTGCGTGGGTAAAAGAGCCAATTGGAAAAAAAAGGACTGGGGAGTGTGGAGTAATGGCAGCTGGAGCACAAAACAAGGCCTACAGAGTCTGCGAGAGAAAAATCAAAATGGACAGAGCTGTGTTGATCAATAAAAAGACTCCTTGTTGAGGATAGTACATTACATGATTGAGCTGACATTCAAGCCCAGAACCTCAAATCCATTCCCACTCAAGTCCTCCATTTGGCAAAATAAATAATAATAATAATCATAAAAATAAAGTAAAAGGGGATAGGCTAGCCTTCCACCTAATCCTGTGACTGTCATAATTTTTCTTCAATGACTTCTTCCATATTTCACTTTTCATTTCATTTTATTTTACCTTGGGTTTGTGTAGGCTAATGGTGTCTTCCACCTCAATTATGTACACACATGGCCCAACCATCCAAAAGTATGTTTGAATAGGGTTTCCTTTGAAGTGGGTAGTTACAATCAAAAACAATTATTTTTAGTGACAAGATCAATGTCGATTTCTTTAATTTTTTATTTAATATATATATATATATATATATATATTACGAAGGTAATACATTTCCGTGTCGTGTTGGGTTTTTTTCTTCTTCTTTTTGCACATTCCAAGGTGGCATGTGTGGTGGCGTGTGTGGTGAAGTGACTTCATTAATAAATAATACATACACATATATGTATATATATATATATATATATATGTGAAGGGTGGATATGGGGGGTCATTAATGGCCATGGCTTTCAGCCGTCATATTTTGGAGGTTCAGCAAAAGAGAGCATAGCCTTCAAAGTTCAAGTGTGTGATCTTTGTTTTTTGGATTTTTGGGGAGCGAGATTTCATTCCATGTAGGTGCGTGTGGGTGTGAGTTCCCAATGCAGGCTTTCACCAACTTCAACATCCACCAACTTCATTCATCCACTCATTCATCATCCATCCAATCACCGCTGTCTGCAAGCTTTGGCCATGCTAAGCAAGGGGGATGCACAGAGAGAGCCTCAGATCTCTTCTGTTTGTACAACAGCACAAGGATTTGGCAAAAGTCTTGACTGGGAGCTTTGACTGGCGCTGCCTGAGAAGGCCAAGTTTTGATGCCCACCTGAAATTCGATTCATAAATGAACTGAAGTGTTGTACACCCCCCCCCCAGGGGCAAAAAGGAAAAGAATTGATGAAGGGAATGGATGGATGAAAACTATAATGGGTTATCATCCACAGAGAGAGTACTAGCCCAACTTAGTTAGGGCCAGTTTGGAGCTAGGCTTCCTCTTTTATTATATTTTGCTCATCCTGGGTACCCCCCCAATTAAGGCCTTTGTCTCATTGGTATTATTATGCTTTGCTTAATTAGCATCCAAGTACCCCAAAAAAGAATTAACCCAGAACCCACTAACAACTGACTCCTTTTCTTTTTGATGTTGTTGTGGTTTTTGTGTGTGTTTCTACCCTTTGTTTGTTTGCCCTTTCACGTCGAGGTGATGCAGCCAGCTTTACTTACTGGGGGGTTGATTTTTCTCATAAAGCACGGACGGTGTGGGATATGGCTGAGATTTTCTTTGAGATTTTTGCCGAGAGGTGGCTGGTTTTAGGCTTTTCTTATGGCAGTGGATTTATCATTACGGAGACAAAGGGCGATGTACACACTGTGCCTCATGTTGGAGTGGTGTTGACTAACTTAACCAACTCACTCAGCGAGTAGATTCAGTTACTCTCTGGAGACAAAATAAAACACACCACGATCAAGTCTTCTACTTGTAGACTGGTATTGGGCTATGAAGGTGCAGTGGCTGTAAGCCGGGGATCTAGGCACAGCAGCAACAGGAGCAGGAGCAACAGGAGCAGGAGTAGCAGGAGCTGGAGCACCAGCTGGTGGAAATAAACAAGAGTCGTCTGAGGCTGTTTCATGTCAGAACCACAACTGGGGAAAGGCTGTGAAATCAATTAGACAGATCTTTCCGTGAATTTTTTCTCTAGGAATTAGACGAAGAATTTGGGTAGCTCGTTGGGCCATGTTGGCAAGCAGCTCATAGTACTAGACTGCAATCGTCGTGTGAGAGTGAGTGTGAGAGAGTGCAGCCAGGTCTCTGGCACTAACGCGTTGTCGCGAAGTTATTAGATGTCCTGGGTGTGTTGACTGCAGGCAGCGAGTGTTGAGCTAGAGAGAGCTCAACGATTGGCAAAATAGGAAAACAACGTGAGAATGAACAGGCTTCTTAACCCGCTGCAGTATGCCATGCGCATGCAGCCTGCCTGCTACCACAACAGCGCCGTTTCAAACAGAAGCGTCTACGTTGATCTGTACTTTAGCAGCCAAGAATGCCACTCCCCCTCGTCTCGGATTGCATGCTCAGCGCGCCCTCATCCTGGCAATTTTATTCATTATGTTGATTTCCTGGCCTCTTCTGGTTTGCGCGGAGGCAGCGCATGCAGGTTGGCCCGCGTATCCGCATCTTACTTTTCGCTTGACAGTGATTCGAGCTGTGAGGACCACATTTTTTGTCTTGAAGCTGTGGGAGTTGTGTGTCTTATACGTTAGCGGTGTTGTGATTGGCGTGCATCTTTGATTGGACAATTCTGAGAGCGCTGGGCCGATTGACGTTTGTATCGCGACCACTCCTTGATACTTGCAGGTTTGGAGAACTATAGTGAGTCTCATGACGTGCAGGTCATGAGTGAGCTAAGCGCCGAGGTATTCTCACGTGATCTCACGCAGGAGGAGACTGGCGCTGGCGAAAGACCAAAGTTTTGGAATCGTAAGTTCCTTCGAGGTATTGCAAGAATCCTCAACTTGGGATGGAAACGTGTCTTCGGTTCGCTGCGTGTGCGCACTGCACCTCCTCTTTTCTTTTTACCTTATGAAATTTTGCACATGTTGGGATCGCCTGCTGCGCCATGGGAATAATCACATTGTCATTGTATTACAATTCTCAAGTCGGAACCTGGAAGTACGGTTGAACTCGTTAATCGAGTGTCGCTCGCCATTCTCATTTCGACTGTTGCAATACCAGAAATGATCTGGTCAGACCTAGACGTTGCACTGCCACTTGGTCAGTGTCGAGTGCGAAGAAGCATGTGTTAAACACGGATGGATCATGTGAGGAAACTTGAATTTGACTTAGATTGCAAGTAATCACCCTCATCAGAATCCTACTCTCTCTCTCTCTCTCTCTCACACACACACACACACTCTCTCCCTGGGAAGTAAGGATAAGCGAATTTGCTCTAACATTCAAGTTGGCCGCACATAATCTCTTCACGGTGCGTACACCACTTGGAACCAACGGAGATTTCGTAACAAAAAATGATTGCTTTGTTGCCTCAGATCGTATAGGCACCATGGATTCGAGGTTCTGTGGGATGGATCTCTTCACTATATCTCTTACATGCAGTACGATTATTGATCTACTATTGTGTACCTTCAATGGACGTTAGCGCAAAGAACTTCATGAGTTGATGCTCGCGTACATATAGCTGTAGACTCAATGACAATCCTCAATAGGTCTTAGCAGAACCCTGGAAGGTTGATACACACTATTAGAAGTTTGCATGATGCTGGCGGTCCTCCATCCGTTCTCACTGCGCTCTTCAGGAGAGCGGCATTTACACACTCCTTCATGCGCCAGCTGGGGAATTCACCACGGATGGGACGTTTCTAGAGTGTCACCTCCATTCATTCTTAATATATCAGCCTCATGAATTATTCCGGACAGTGTAGCCAAGATTTAACAACCGGTTCACATACAGGTAAGAAGAGCGGGTACGATTCAACCAAAGAGTTGCTCCTTCAGGTGTCAGGCATCTCAGGGGAGGAGAGGACTTTGCTTCATCCACACGATGACGATTTTGGAATATACTCAAATACTAACCGGCGAATGTTGATCCCAGCTAGTAAGTAAATCATCCTCAATACTGCGTTTGGGTCAGTGATAAATATGGGCGTTTTCTGAGACGAGAAGTTCAGAGCTCTGTTTGACCGCTTTGGGTCGGCTATGTGAGCAGAGGAATAATGTTGGTGCATGTGGCGTTATTGCAGATGTGTGCACCAACAAAGACATTAGCATTTCCCAGGGCTCTGATGGTTCTTCTGGCATACCTCGCTATTTCGTGCAGATAGTGAATACTTGCATATTTGACTGTGCTCCGTCACAAGTCCATGTATACTGTGGTTGGTTTGCGTCAGCTTTGCTAGTAAATCCTAATACCTTCCGACGATTAGCATATGATGATTGCCTCGTGAATGGAGGGAAACCTCTTAAGTACGGGGAGATAGTAAGATTTACGTATGCGAACTCTTTTATGTATCCTATCAGATTTAAATCTGCTAGTTTTTGCAAATAAAATCCCTGAACTCGTGTATACTAGGGATTATACACGACTTTGACCGTCAACACTGGTGCAAGTCTGAAACACCGTCTTCCATGTAGTGCAAGAGTCTTGTTGTTTTGCAAGGGTCCTGCCAACCGTGGTAGAAATATCCAGTTCACTTTTCCAGATTAGTTCTAATTTTGATCAGTATCGAATGTGTACGAGGGAGTCCATACCTACAGCTCTGCACGAGTTGTAGACAACAAAAGAGCTTCCAGTGGGAGATATAGTTGCATGCGTGCTTTTGGTCCAGGGGTTTCACAATGCCGAGTCCTTCTCCTGGGCGCGTCTCTGTTTCACCACGCAGATAGTGAAGTTCAACAGAGAAAAAAACAACATGCATGACTGCTTTCAAGTAGAGGAAGAACCTTGTGCTGGCTGATGTTCAAAGGAATAACCGGGTGCCTATGTTGTATATTGCAGATGAATGCACCAATAAAGACATTAGCATATCTCAAAGACGCGATGGCTCACCTGGAATCCCTCGATTCAGTGTCCAGATAGTCAATACGTGTATGTCTGACTGTGCTCCAGCAGACATTCACGTGTACTGTGGCTGGTTTGCATCATCCCCTCCGCCCAACCCAAATGTCTTCCGACGCCTTTCTTACAACGACTGCCTTGTAAATGAGGGCGGTCCCCTGGGGCACGGCGCCATCATCCAGTTCCAGTATGCTAATTCCTTTATGTATCCAATCCGGTTCCGATCGGCCAGGTTCTGTAGATGATGACCATGTGTGCATAGCACACACGACCAGTGTAGTACACACACACCAAGTATGAACATGATCTGGGAGCACACTCAGCTCCCCTAGACTAAGTATAAGGAGAAGTTATGATCGCTGGGCTGGGCTGCAATTCTGTCTGATATTGTGTGTTGATTGCCCTTCTGAGACAAAGCACTGACTGATTTGCCATGAGAGCACTTTGCTTACACCCACCGTGCACCAGGGGTTTCAGAAATGCCGGAACAGAGACAACAAGGAAATGGCCACAGATGTTTCAGACTCATGATTTGGTATTGATGATGATGATTGAGGTAAACAGTAAAGGACATTTGAGGCAATATGTGTTTTTATTTTCTTTTTCTTTTTCTTCGTGAAGGACTTGTGATCGACTGATAGCTTTGATGATTTCACTTCTGTGTTGTATTTACTCCAGATGTTGGCACTCTACCTCTCTCTCTTTCACTATTAATTGTTGCTGTACTTTTTGCATCTATACCTACCTACATACATACATCTGTATAGGAATGACTACTCTGGGTGATGACAGTTTTCCTGTATTTTAACACACAGGCTTTTAAGGTGGTAAAAGCCCCACCTTAAACCGTAATTAAGGTTCTTTCTACATGGTCCTAGTGGGTCATAACATAGCAATGTGGAATCCAAAGAATCCCAAATCCTGCAGTTAATGTGCAGGCTCTAGGACAAATCAAATCCTGACCTTTCAGAGCTATGCAGTGTTCCTTAAATATATTAAAATTTTAGATTAGTTTGGATAGTTTGGGCACTGATGTGGCTGATTTACTTTTATCATTACTTGTGTATGGTACGTCTGACGTGTAGTTTATTACAACTAAACCCTTATTATGTTTTTTTTTACTGTTATTGTGAACAAGTTTTTAGAATTTTAATAGACATATCATGCACATCGTCAGCATTAATCTATTTGCTTTTAGGAAATGCTTGAGAAATCTATTTCGTACACACACACACACACACACACACATATATATATATATATATGTATATGTATATATATAAATTTTAAATTTTTGGTCTTTATTTTGGCATTCTTGGATATATTTTGAATCCTTTTCATGCACACAATAAGTAAATTCATCATTTTCATTTTTATTTTAGTATTTAAGATCAGATAATGTCAGTATTTTTTTCTCCATTCTTTGCTACTCTATTTCCCTGTGATGTAGACCTCATTCCAAAATGGAAAAATAACCATAACAAAAAAATTATCCTTTTTACTTTACAAGAAATGATTTATAACAATTCTGCAAATATAAATACAACATACTTTTAATTTTTTTTGAGGCATGAAAATTTTGAATAGTCAATTTAGAAAAAGATAAAGTAAAACATTATTGATAGAAAAAAATTCACATAAAAAGGCGAAGTCTACAAAATAAAGGTTATATAAAAACACATCAAATCAATTTGATAAACATGTTCATAACACTCAATGTATTATACATATCAATAGAAGTTTCTAATAATAAAGTTTTAATATAAAATTAATTGAAGATATGATATATGATATGCATATCATATGAAAAATAAGAAAGTATTTTACATAATAAAGATAAAAATATAGAAATAAATTAATTTTCACAAGCCAAATTATGAAATATATAATCAATTTGTCAATGACATGATTAGACATCTTATATCACTTTTGACAACTTAAATAATTCATTAAAAAATATTTTGTTGAATAAAAGGTCACAAGCTTGAGGGATCTGCCTACTATGTATTTGTACACAACCCACAATCTTTAGCCACTTAGTATGTGGCACATGTCCCTGCTACCTTTTCTCTTTTTGGCATAGTCCATAGAAGAAATTAGGAGTCCCTAGTATTGTACCAAAATTTTACAAGTAGTATCAAAGAGAGAGATATGGTACTTTAACGAGGAGAAGGAGTGTTGGCATTGCTACTATAAGTGATATTTGATTGCTTGCCAAGACACACAAAAATTCTAATTTACAAAGTTTGTTAGTAACCTCAATGTTTATTTGGAAGAATGTTAATTAAAAAGAGATGAGCATTTAGATTCTTAGATGCTAAGTGAGGCAATTGTGATATAAGACTCAGTGGTAATGAAAGTAGTTCTTTTTTGATACTCTATCTATTGTCTCCAATGTCTTAACTATTTAAGATTTCAATCCAAAATTTTGGCTCTCAATTCCTTCAAGCTTCTCTATAGTTTAATCAAGATTTTTGAAAGTTAGATAACAAAATTAGTGTGATGAAATCCAATATTCCAACATTCAGTTATTTAATCCAAATATAATGGAGTAATGTAATGGACTAATCTATATACATAATTTTTATATTCGTGTAGATATTTCTATTATAATTGATTACATATTAGATAAGATTTTATATCACTTGCAATTTAAAAGAGAATAGTCTTTTATATATTCAAGTCACTTAAACAAACTATATTTGAGATATTCAAACTTTATTATGGATTTTTTTTTAAGTCAATAATTTTAGATGCTTCTTTTATTAAGAGCTTTTTTAGTGCACATAAGTCAATATTACAACTTAACATGCTTTAATATTTTCTAGGTTGTCTTGCATTTAACTAAATAAATCATGAATGTTTTATAAAAGTAAAAGATTTAATAGTTGTAATATGTAGACAAGAAAACTTATTCATCTAATCTTACTACTAAGACCTTGCTTCTCTTTAATTTTTATAATAATTTTTCTTATATTCAAGTTGTATAGAAAGTAAAAATATGAAGCCAAGAAATATCATATTATTAGCGATTGCTTACAACAACAAAGATATATGTAGACATTAGATATTTAAGAAACTTAATGTAGACTATTATCACAAATATAAATATTTACCTAGATAAGAAGTGTTAGATAGAAGATAAATATAAGTAAATTTGATATTATCTTATGATAAAGCTTCTTAGAAGCTTTAAAAATATATATTTGATTTTATACATATTTAAAGTTGATTCATAGATTAAAAACTTAGCCAACAAGTTAGCCATGTAATATACATGTTGGTAGCTTATGGTGTAAACTAACAATATGGTACACATATAAGACATCTATTTCTTGTGTATACTGCATTTACCACTGCTTCCGCTTAAATTCATGTCTAAGGTATTGAACATGAAGCATATTTCTTACCATCTCTACAATGGTTCAATTTTTTCTTTCAACAACTCTATTTTGTTGTGGTATGTAAGGAATAGAGGTTTGTCTTGCAATACCATGCATCTTAAAGAAATCATTGAATTGCTTCGACATATACTCACCTCTATTGTCCATACGTAATATCTTGATTTTGCACTCACATTACTTTTCAATAAGTGCCTTAAATTCTTTAAACCTTGTGAAACATTCACTCTTTGCTTTGAGGATGAAAATCCACACCTTCCTTAAAAAATCATCAATGAATGTGACAAAATACCTTGTACCTCCTATTGATAGCATCATCATAGGTTCACATACATCAGAATGGACTATCTCCAATAACTTGGTTGCATATGTTGCAATTCCACTTGGAAATGTAGCCTTTTGTTGTTTGCCTTGAATAAAATCTTTACAAGCAAGTATCATAGCATTGTAGCTTAAATGACCAAGATCTAAGCCTCTTACTATGGATTGAAGCTCCTTCATGCTTTTGGCATTAAAATGACCAAGATGTTGATGCCAAATGCCAAACTTGTCTTGATCTTGAGAAAATTCAGCAAATACTGCTACTTCAACTCCATTCACCTTCTTACACTTGATGAAGTAGAGGTTGCCATCTCTAAAGCCCTTTGCAACATCATCTCCTTTCAATGTCTTCACAAAACATCCATTCTTATGAAATTGCACTTTACAACCATGTGAAATAAGTTTATTCACTGAGAGGAGGTTTTTCTTCATCTTTGGCACATGTAAGACGTCTTTCAATGTGATTCTCTTAGTTTGGCCTTTCACAACAATCTCTACTATAATAGAGCTTGTTCCAATAGCTTATACTATGCCATTATCTCCCATGAATATATTTGCTGCTGAAATTTCTTCATAAGTGTCAAAAGAACACTTGTATGGAGTCATGTACTTGGTGGCACCCAAATCAACAATCCATTTGGATATGGCAGCCATAGAAGTATCTTCACTTGCCATGAATGCATAATCATCACCTCTATATTCATCATGATCATTTTTTGCACTTTTTCTATCTTCTTTCTTAGCCTTGTTGCAATTTCTAGCAAAATGACCTGAGTTTCCACAAATGAAGTAAGTTCTTGGATTGCCATATTGGTTAGAATAGCTTCCCTTGTCTTGTCTTGAAAAGAGAGCCAAATCCTCATTTTGAGGCTCTTTTTCTTTCTTCTTTATTACTTCATGAGCAAGTCTTATCATCACATAATCCATTGTGAGCTCTTTTAGTTTAATGGATTCTAATGCCACAATGAAGTAGTTCTAGGACTCAGGAAGGCTCATAAGCAAGGTCATGATAATACCACTCTCTTTTAAAGGCTTGTCAATAATTACAAGTTGATTAGCAAGAGCCTTTACCTTATTGACATGAGCCATGAGGTCATCACCTTCTTCCATCTTACAAGTAAAGAATTTCTTTCTTGTGAAAATAATATTGGATAAGTTCTTGCTCTCATATATGTTACGAAGGGTCTTCCATGCTTTTGGTAGTACTTTGCAAGAAATAATGTAAGAAAAATTGGCTTCATCCAAATTGGTATCAATCATGCCAAAAGCCTTTTTTTCACATCTTGTAAAGTCTTTCTTCTTCTTAGCATCAGCATGCATGCTTGGAAGCTCGTCACTATCATCTATAATATCTCAAAGGTCCAAAGATGCCAACAAAAGTTCCATTTTTACCTTCCAATGGTAAAAATTGTCACCTTTAAATTTTTCAATCACTCTCAAATCTTCACCTTTACTAAAAGATATGTCTAAAACTAGATCTATAAAAAAATATCAAAAAAAAAGTCTCTATGTGCTTAAAATCACCAAAACCATTTTGTACTAGCAAAATCTTAGAATGCCTTTTTGTAAACAAATGAATATTTCTTCACTCTAAACACTCCCAAATCAACTTTCAAAGCTTCTAACAAGTATGTAGACTTCAATCACCCTCACTATCAAGTTTTCTAACTCATAAAATTCACTTTCTTACTAAAACTTCTACAACACCAAAGACACTATCAAGGTCTTTGTATAAGATCTTAATCACTCAATCTTAGAAATTAAGAACCTTCAAAAAGATGTTAGGGATTTATAAGGCCCAAATCAAAACTTCCATAAGCCAAAACACAAGATTAGATCATACAAATTCTAACATCAGCAAACACCATAAGATCTATTTCACACAAGAGCAATAATTAATAAATAACTTCAACTTGAAAAGTACAATCAAGTGTATATGGGCCCATAACCTATTGAATAAACACAATAAGGAAGACACAAGTAAGTAGAAATCAACAAGATTAGATACAAGAGAAGTGTGGAATGAGATACCTCTCACTTCCAACATCCTTTACTTATAGGTAGAATTTACATCCATTGTGGCTCAACTTCATTCTCATTCATTCTTATTTCATCCAATTGAACCTTAGATTCTACTTAACCTAGACACCACTACAAATACTAGCCACCACTTAACTTAGCTGCTACTGTAAACCTTAGTCGCCACTTTGATAACTTTCCTATAATCTTTTGCTACCCTTTAATAATTAGTAACTTATGTTAGGTAATATCTTTTATTTGTATAATATTTACTTTATTAATGTTTCTTTGTAATTTTTTATTCAAAAAAGACGTTTTTACATCCATTTGGTGTATTTCTAAGTCCATTGTTGTACCAATTGTCACAATAGTTATAATGGTGGTGAATTTGGCAATAGGTGCATAAGTCTCATTGAAATCAACATCAACAATTTGTGAATATTCTTTAGAAATTAATCTTACCTTATGCCTCATCACCATATCCATTGCATCTCTTTTAGTCTTAAATACACATTTAAAACCAACATAATATTGATTTGCTTGAAGAATTGCCAATTTCCATATACCATTGTTCATAAGAAATTGATATTCTTCTTTCATAGCCTTCTTCCACTTCATTGTATCTTGAGATTTTATAGTATCACACAAAGACAATGGATCAACAAAGAGAGCAACATTTGAATGTTCTTTACTTACTTGAAGAAAAATATGATTCTTCCACAATTTATCACATGATTTTTTTCTCTCAAGGGATTTCTTGTTACATTTAAAGAAGATTAATCTTATTGCACTTCAAATTCTCTTTAAAGCTTTTTCTCTCTTAAAGCTTGTCTTTTTTCAGTCAAGAATTGGTACTCCTCTTCATCATTATCATCATAATCTTCAACATCTTCATTGCTGGTCCTATAAATTTGTAAGTCCACTTTTTTCATCTTCTTTGTTTCTTCATCTTTATTCATACCTTGTATATACTACATTTACCACAGGTTTGACTTAAAATTTATAATCAAGATTTTAAGCATAAAGTATGCTCTTTGTCATCTCTACAAAGGTTTAATTAGTCCTTTTAGTAACACCATTTTATTGTAGAATGTATGAAATTATTTTTTATTTAACAATTCTTTCATTCTTCAAATAAATATCAAATTTTTTAGATATATATTCACTTCCATTGTTCGTATGCAGCATCTTGATCTTACACTCACTTTGTTTTTCAACAAGTGCTTTAAATTCCTTAAATTTCCAAAAATACTCACTTTTGGCTTTAAAAATGTATAGTGACTCAAAAAATTATTTCCATATTGACATATTTTGGAAATAATAGTATATTATAGATGAATTTTAGTAAATAATGTTACCATTCTTAATCACAAATTTTGATACAAACATATTCTAAATTACCACATTCTAGGCCCTTTTAGAATCTTCCACAAATTATTAAAATATTTTAGATATTTATAGAATCTTCCACAATCTTTAGAAAGTTCTATAGGCTTTTAGAATTCTGTTTAGACTTCTAAAAAATTCTATAGAAAGTACCATAGACTTCAATATGTTTCATTATAGTATAAATAGGAGTCTTTGGAACTACTTTTGTTATCAATCTCATTCATCATTTTTGATCTTGACATATTTTTTTTGTCAGATTCTTGTATCTTTGAAAATTCTTTAAACAACTATGAGATCCATTCCTCATTCTCTCCAAAACAACATCATTTCTATTCTTCTTCATTTTAAAAAATCTTATGGCCAAATTGCTTCTTAACTTAGATGTACTAAAGTTACTATCTTTAGGCTAATAAAAAATATTACTTTTAATAGGAAGAATCTTAAATTAGATATATCAAAAAAATTCACTATAGCGAATGAAGAAGCAACCATTTGCCAAATCAATACTAAAAAGGCTAAAAAATACTATTGAAGTTACTAAAAATCTTAACAATATTATCAATAATCATGTGTTAACCCAAATCATTTGAAATATTTTCAAGAAATAGAATATGAAAGTAGTGGTGAAGAAAAAAAAGCCACTACTATCTACCTGCTATTAAAAATAATGCTTGGATTTTGCTCTAAAGCATAGAAAATAGACTATAGATGATTAGGAGAAGATTATTTTATCAAATGAGACAAAAATCAATAGATATGGATCAAATAGTAGAAAGTATGAATGAAAACAAAAAGATCAGTCCTTGTTTGATAAAAAGATCCAAAAAATAGTTAAGTATGGGAGTAAAAATATAATAGTATCAAATTATATGAAATAGAATAAGATTGGCAGGATAGCAAAGATGAAGAAGAGAATGGATACTAAGAAATTTGTAGAAATTCTTGAAAAAAACTTACTCTTTATTATTGAAGAATCTGGCATTTTCAAGAAGGAGGTGATTTTTGAACAAGATAACAATTCCAAGCATGACTCAAAACTAGCATGGAAGTAGTGTCATGGACAAGAACTCGATGAAAAAATAATTCAGACAAGTGAGCCTTCACTCAAAGAGAGGTAACAAAATATATATAAACAAGTATATATATTGAAAGAAAAACTAGAATGGCTATTGCCAAAAGACAAGAAAACTAGAGACCCTTAAAACTAGACTAGAAGTAAGAAAGGAGTTGACAAGAGTGAAGAAGCCTTCACTCTTGTCTCTATATATACTATCTAACTAGGGGCTACATGGCGACGTTCTATAGGACCTCCAATATGTGTTGACTTTGTAGGACACACGCCTTGACTTACAAGGCAAGTTTTTTTACGTGTGGACCACATAATTAGCTTGATCTTCAAGCTAACAACATGTGTGGCACATGGCCAACTTGTTGACCACGTTTCTAATCCAAAAAGTCAATTAAAGACACCTATGAAGTCAAAGCAGCGTCTAAGAAGCTTCTAAGAAGCTTTCATATTAAATATTATAGAATTAACTTACTTTTATCTACTTTTACTTACTTCTACCTATTTGTATATGTAATTATTAGCTTACATGATTATAGCCGTGACATTATCCCCCCTTCTAGAGACGAGTTCCACGAGGAGCGGTCATCATATGTTGAGGAAATCTATGATGCGACGAATTTTATTCGCCACATATTCTGATCTCTGTTCTCTTCGAAGATGATTGATAGGGCCTCTCAACCATCGGTAGTGTCCCATACCAGGGCGGAAAGACCACCCAGTTATTTGATCATTATTGAGGCCTTCATAACTTCCTTCGAATAGAATATTTGAAACACCATAAGGAGTTGTTCCTACCTCTAGCAAAATCACCAAACATCGGGAGTCCCTTCCCAAATTGTGATACCAAACGCGTTGTATCTCACCATCTATTCGAGGAAGAACATGTCACTCTTGAAGATCTTCATCTCGATTGCGTCATCTTTAAGGTTGTGACAATCGTAATGTCTCGTCCGGCAGGTCAGCAAATGAAGGCTCTTGAGTTGAATCCACTGGTTTTTGGTTCTCCATCTCTTGAGCGCCACTACTACAATGAAGCTACGAACAAGAATTGAAAGTAGATTGTTATCTTGCCTAGATGTTGTTTCTTTTATAAAGAAGGTTTTCATCTTGGTTTTGATGGATGTCGTCGATGAAAAGCCTCCACCGCCTTTGCTGCATTTGCAAGATTCTTTATTGGCTCCCATGTACATTCACTAATACCATATCCGTACCAATGGACAAGATATTCTAATTTATTTTGGCGTCGCCTTGAATCTAAGACTTCTTCTACTTCAAACTCTTCATTATTGTCCACTTCTATAGGAGGAGGTGGAGCTTGTCGTCTTCTTGGTATGTCCACTGTCTTGTATGGTTCAAGAAGAGACACGTGGAATACTGGATGGATTTTCATTGACTCCGGTAGATGTAAACGATATGCAACTGGATTGATTTGTGCAGAAATAGAAAATGGTCCAAGCCTTCGATAGTCCAACTTGTCACAAGGACAAGTGGTCTTGATATTGCGATGAAGTAGCCATACCTTATCACCCAAGATGAATGATGGTTATTCCTTTCGATAGACATTCGCATTGGCCTTTTGTTGTTCTTGAGCCTCTTTTAACTGCGCCTTCATCGTTGCATGTAGCTCTGATAAATGAATTGCCAAATCTTTCGTAGCAGGATTATCAACTTTTGAAAAATCAAAAGTATCAAGTCGTAGATGATATCCATAATTAGTAAAGAAAGGTGTTTGTTTTGTAGAAGAGTGTACCGTGTTATTATAAGCAAACTCTGCCAATGGCAAAAGAGTTGTCCAATCATCTTATTGGTAATTAATGGTACATCTTAAATATTGCTCCAAAACTTGATTAACTTGCTTTGTTTGTCCATCAGTTTGAGGATGGAATACCGAAGATAGTTTTATATCTATTTTAAGAATCTTAAAAAGAGTTCGCTAAAATCTTGATACAAATTGAGTTCCCCTATCTGATATAATATCCTTGGATAATCCATGATAGCGATAGATATTGTCAAGAAAGAGCTTAGCTGTTTCTTCACCTGTGATAGATTTTGTACATAGTACAAAATGTGCCATCTTGGTAAAACGATCTACTATCACGAATATAGAGTCATAAGAACCTGAGATTGGAAGATCTGTGATGAAGTCCATAGAAACAAAAGACCATGGTTGTTCTGGAATGGGTAATGGCTGAAGAAGTCCAAAAGGTCGATGACGAGGAGTTTTCGATCTTGAGCAAACTTCACATGATTGTACAAAATCTTTAACTGCCTTCTACATTTGAAGCCACCAGAAATCCCTAGATATCAGCTCTAAAGTCTTATTATATCCGAAATGTCCTGCTGCTCGGAAGTCGTGACGAGCTTGAAGAACACGTAAACGAGCTTCTCCTTCTGGAACATATAGGCGTTCTTTGAAATAGAGTAGGTTGTTCTTGAATTCAAATTTAGATGGATCATGAGATTTAGAAGAATTGTTCTTGATATCATGAACAAGAGGGTCTGAAGACATACTTAACTGGACTTGCTTAAGGAAAGTTAAATCAACAGTCAATGTTGATTTTATTGTTCGAAGATGAAATTGTTCCGGCTTCAAGAGAATCGTTCTTTGTTGCTCAAAAGTTGCATCTCCTTCTTTTAGTGCAAGATAAGAACGTCTAGATAAGGCATCGGATAAACCTTGTTGTTTTTCTGGCCGATAAGTGATGATGAATTCGAATCTTGATAAAGACATGCTCCAACGAGCTTGGCGACGATTTAATACACGTATTGTTATAAAATATTCGAGGTTCTTGTGATCCGTATACACGATGACTGGACTAAAAGCGCCTTCTAGATAATGATGCCATTCTTGAAAAGAATCCACAATTGCAAGAAGTTCTTTGTCGTTGATCTCATAATTGATTTCTGCTGCTGAGAATTTTCTTGAATGAAAGGCTACTGGATGAAGTTTGTCATCTGTTCCCATTTATGATAAAACCGCACCCAGAGCAAAGTCCAATGCATCTGTTTCCATAAAGAATGCTTTGAAAAAATCAACACAATACAAGATTGGTGCAGAAACAAACGCTGTCTTCAAAGATTCAAAAGCAACTTCCGCTTCTAGATTCCATTGGAGTTTGTCTTTACAAGTCAAACGTGTAAGTGGAGCTGCAACTCGAGAGAAGTCTTTAATGAAGATCCGATAGTAGTTGGCAAATTCCAAAAAACATTGAACATCTCTTACCGTTTGGGGATCTTTCAATCTATAATAGTTTGAACTTTTTTAGGATCCATCATAAGTCCATCATTTGAAATGATGTAACCTAAGAAATCAACTTGAGTAGCGTGGAATACACAATTTTCTATCTTGGCATAGAGTCTTGCATCTCTTAATTTTTGTAACACATGACAAACATGAAGTTCATGTTCTTCTGGATTCTTAAAATAGATCAAGATGTCGTCTAGATAACATACCACAAAATCGTCCAAAAACTCTCGAAAAACATCATTCATTAGATGTTGAAAAGCTGTTGGTACATTTGTAAGTCCAAAAGGCATGACGTTGTATTCAAAATGTCCATACCTAGTTCGAAACACAGTCTTCCATTCATCTCTTTCTTTGATGCGTACTAGATTGTATGCTCCTCGAAGATCTATTTTTGTATAGATCTTAGCTTGATTCAGCTGATCAAGAAGTCCAGATATTAAAAGTAGTGGATACTTATTCTTGATGGTAATCTTGTTGAGTCCTCGATAATCAACATACATCCACAATGATCCATTTTTTTTTTCACAAATAGAATTGGAGCTCCTGCCGGAGATTTAGAATGGCGTATGAAATTCTTGGCTAGATTTTCTTCAATATACTCCTTGAGTTCAGCCAACTCATTTTGTGATAAACTATATATTGGTCCGAATGGCGGCTGTGCTCCTTTTTGAAGGTCAATTGAACAATCATAGGGACGATGTTCCGGGAGTGTATCCGCATTTTTTTTTTCGAATACATCTTGAAATTCTTGATATTGGCTTGGAATGCCACTTGAAGTCTTTTCACCAGTAGAAATGGATGTAGCAGAAATAATGTATGGTGATTCTTTCATAGCAGCATGCAAGAAAGCTTTTGTACCTATAAATATGGATTTAATTGAACTGGACTTATGACTCTCTACTTGCTTAACTACACTATTAGTTAAACTTTCAGAGAAAGTGAGAGTTCGGGAAATCTAGTCTATTTGAGGGTTGTATTTTTCTAACCACGATAAACCTAAAATAACTGGATTAGAGGGAGATCTAATGATATTAAATATTACAAAACTATTATGACTATTGATTATTACTTCTATAGGAAGGATTTCGTGAGTAATATCTCCAGAAGACAATGGACGACGATCTATGACTTCTATATGAACAGGTTTAGTTTTCTTTACTAAAGATATGTTATGTCTTTTAGTAAATTCTTTATCTAAAAAACACGCTGAGGCTCTTGAATCTAACATGGCAGAGACTTTGTAATGTTTAGATCCTAAAATAACATTTAATGTAAAACAAGGAGAGGGCTCTGAGGAGAGAATAGGACCTTTACTAGAAATTGTGCAAGGTTCCAGCCGCATGGTCCCTATTGTAGCTGGACAAACTCGTTTTTCAACATATTATCTTCTTTCACAGCCATACTCCTCATTTTGTGATTGCGTCGTTTCTTTGGAGAATGCTGAGCAGTGTGCTTTGGTTCTCCACAATATAAACATAATCCTTCTTGACGACGACGAGTCTTTTCTTGCTCAGTAAGAGGTTTGAAACGTACTGCATCAATTTACATATCCTCTACTTCCGAATGTATGTGTTGAAGAAATGTTGGTGTTGCTATTGAATTATAGTAACGTTGAGGTCCACTTGTACGGTTCTCAGATCGGAATCCAAAAAGGTGATTGTCGCACTTCATAGCAAAGTCAATTGCTTGACTCAATGTTTGAGGATCAGGTAAGTTGAACATTAATTTTTTTACCTCATATTGTAATCTGTAGAGAAATTGGCTAATAAGTGCAGTATCATCCCACTTGATATCAGTTGCAAGTTGTCAAAATTGTGAAGCATATAACGTTACTGATCGATTGTCTTGTCGTAAAATATGGATCTTATTGGTTGCAACACGAATTGCATCATGTTTTCCAAATATGGATCGAAACTTTGCCAAAAAAGCCTCTAGATTATCTAATATTGGATCTCGTCGTTTAAAAAAAGATGAAAACCACGATAGTGCCGAACCTGAAAGAAGCGTACCAATGAATCTAACTTGTGATCCTGGAATTGGATAGCTTTGGGGTTGAAGTTCAATCACAAGTTGCACTTGATTGATAAATCCTCGAAACCTAGATCTGGTGCCATCAAACTTCTCGGGTAGGGCAATTCTTGGTTCTCTAACATTTGAAGGGCGTTCCACCATAGGAGAAAGGACATGGTTTGGTGCAGATGTTGAAGCAACTCCAACCATTTCTATATCTTCACTTCCTGCCAATCTTGTTGCTCCTTGTCGTGGTAAATTGAGTTGATGCATCGCAAGCATTAATTCCCTCAATTGCTCTTGCATTTGTGCCATTGCACTCTTCATTTCAAGTAGTTTTGCCATGATAACACTTAGAAGAGGGAAGATGTCTAATATCGCTCAAGATAAATAGAAGAGAGGACTTGCGGACAAAGAAAATACTAAAGACAATATCAGTTTAGAAGAGGGTAATCCACAACTTCTAATACGCTTATATCTTATCAAAAAAAAGGAGTAATCCACTCTTAATCAAGATTAGACAAAGCTCTGATATTGTAGGTGTATTCTTGTCAATCTATCATGGACAAGAACTCGATGAAAAAACAATTCAGACAAGTGAGCCTTCACTCAAAGAGAGGTAACAAAATATATATAAACAAGTATATATATTGAAAGAGAAACTAGAATGGCTATTGCCAAAAGACAAGAAAACTAGAGACCCTTAAAACTAGACTAGAAGTAAGAAAGGAGTTGACAAGAGTGAAGAAGCCTTCACTCTTGTCTCTATATATACTATCTAACTAGGGGCTACATGGCGACGTTCTATAGGACCTCCAATATGTGTTGACTTTGTAGGACACACGCCTTGACTTACAAGGCAAGTTTTTCTACGTGTGGGCTACATAGTTAGCTTGATCTTCAAGCTAACAATATGTGTGGCACATGGCCAACTTGTTGACAACGTTTCTAATCCAAAAAGTCAATTAAAGACACCTATGAAGTCAAAGCAGCATCTAAGAAGCTTCTAAGAAGCTTGCATATTAAATATTATAGAATTAACTTACTTTTACCTACTTTTACTTACTTCTACCTATTTGTATATGTAATTATTAGCTTACATGATTATGGCCATGACAAGTAGTTTGATTATCATAGAATTAAAGTAATAGATTGGCCTCCTCAATCTTTAGATCTTAATCCTATTGAACATCTGTGGAAGCACCTCAAACACTAGCTCAATATCTAGAAGATAAAATCAAATGGAGTTTAGAAATTATGAAAAAAAGTACTTGCAGAATAGAATAATATTGAAATAATTTTGTATCTAAAGTTAATAAAAGTTATTAAGGTGAAAGGAGGTTATATAAAGTCCTTATATGTAATTGGATACTACACTTAAAAAAATATTTTAATACTGTTCAAAATTAGATTGATCATAGCTCTTTAATTACCTAATGGATTCTTTTTGATTTAGACTCATTTGGTAGTTGTAAAAGAGTATTTTATTTGCTATACAATCCATGTATCATTATTTACTACAATTCATCTATAATATATGATTCTTTCTAAAATATATCAATATTAAAATAATTTTTTGAGTCATTATAGATCCAAATCTTTCTTGAGAAATCATCAATAAAATTGAAGAAATACCTTACTCTTCCAATACTTGTACTTTTCATAGGTCTATATATCATAATAAAAAATCTCCAATAATTTTATAGGACATATTTCTATACCACTTGAAAATGAGGGCCTTTGTTATTTATCTTATATTCATCTTTCACATATAAGTTATATTATATTTTGGCATATTTTGCCAAGATCTAATCAACTCAACTTGGACTTAAGCTTTGCCATGCTTTTCACATTGTTATAATGTAATATGACTATATATTGAAAATATAATATATTCTTCTACAAAAAAAATAACTTTCTTTACCAATTATGGTTATCATCCACGACTTGATACTTTTGACTTTTTAAAAGTTGATAATCCTGCTGTGAAAGATTTGGCAATTCATTTGTTAGAGCTACATGCAATGATGAAGGCGTAATTAAAAGAAACTCAAGAATAACAAAAGATCAATGTGAATGTCTATCGAAAGGAACAACTACCATTCAACATGGGTGATAATGTATGGTTACTTCATCGCAATATCAAGACCACTTATCTTTGTGATAAGTTGGACTATCGAAGGCTTGGACCATTTTCTATTTCTGCACAAATCAATCCAGTTGCATATCATTTATTCCTACCAAAGTCAATGAAAATCCATCTAGTATTCTACATGTCTCTTCTTGAACCATACAAGACAATGGACATACTAAGAAGAAGACAAGCTCCACCTCCTCCTATAGAAGTGGACAATAATGAAGAGTTTGAAGTAGAAGAAGTCTTAGATTCAAGGCGGCGCCAAAATAAATTGAAATATCTTATCCATTGGTGCGGATATGATATTAGTGAATGCACATGAGAGCCAATAAAGAAACTTGCAAATGCAATCAAGGCGGCAGAGGCTTTTCATTACCGACATCCATCAAAATCAAGATGAAAACCTTTTTTATAAAAGAAACAAGATCTAAATAAGATAACATTCTATTTTTAATCCTTATTTGTAGCTTCTTTATAGTTGTGACACTGAGGAGATGGAGAACCAACAACCAACAGATTCGACTCAAGAGCCTTTATTTTCTAACCTGTCAGATGAGACATTACAATTGTCACAACCTTCAAGACGATGCAATCGAGATGAAGATCTTCAAGGACAATATGTTCTTCCTCAAATAGATGGTAAGATATAATGTATTTGGTATCATAATCTTGGAAGGGACTCTCGATGTTTGGTGATTTTACTAGAGGTAGGAACAACTCGTGACGATGTTCCAAATATTTTATTTTAAAGAAGTTATGAAGGCCTCAATAATGATCAAATAACTGGGTGGTCTTCTTGCCTTAGTATGGAGAAACTATTGTTGGTTGAGAGGCCCTATCAATCATCTTCGAAGAGAACAAAGATTAGAGTATGTGGCAAATATAATTCGTCCCATCATAGATTTCCTCAATATATGATGACCGCTCCTTGTGGAACTCGTCCCTAGAAAGAGAGGTAATGTCCTAGACATATGCATGTAAGCCAATAATTATATGTATAAATAATTAGAAGTAAGTAAAAATAGGTAAAAATAGGTTAATTCTATAATATTTGCTATTGAAGCTTGCTAGAAGCTTCATAGATATTGCTTTGACTTTATAGGTGTCTTTAATTGACTTTTTGGATTAGAAACATAGTCAAGAAGTTGGCCATGTGCCACACATGTTGTTAGCTTGAAGACAAAGCTAACGATGTAGCCCACACATAAAAAAAACTTACCTTGTAAGTCAAGACATATGTCCTACAAAGTCAACACATGTTGAAGGTCTTATAGAACATCGCCACGTAGCCCCTAGTTAGATAATATATATAGAGACAAGAGTGAAGCCTTCTTCACTCTTCTCAACTCCTTTCTTACTTCCAATCTAGTTTCAAAGGTCTCTAGTTTTCTTGGCTTTTGACAATAGCTATTCTAATTTCTTTCTTAATATACATATCAAGTTATTTCTATTTTTTTATCTTTCTTTGAGAGAAGTCTCACTTATTTATTTATTTTTTATCATGTTCTTATTCTTGACAATGCCTTACAATCTCAAAATGCCATCTTTAAGAATAAATAATTTTTTTTTTTTCTCAAAACACTCTCAACTTCACTTCTAGGACCTTTTATAAGTGCAATAAACTTTATAAATGTCTCAAATAAGATTTTACACTCTTCTACTACTATTATGCTTACAAATCATTTTTAGACACTATAAAAAGTCTTTCAAGTACCTTAAGTTTTTTTAACACATGAAAATACAAAGGTAGTCCATCAAAGATCTAATTCAATAAGAAAACATAATGCTAGTATTCTATAACATCACTATAAGGTACAAATCAAATCCTACATCTAAGATGCATTGAATAATAAGTAAGAGTAAACAAAGATCTAGATGTAGATTTGAATCTAAAAATTAGAAATTTCAAAATCCTATCATTAGCAACAACAATATGATCTATTCCACACAACAATAAAGACTTCATATAACTTAAAAAAAAATCCACAAGAAAATCAGAGTGGGCCTATAACTTATTGAAAAAAAAGAAGTTAGAAGCTACAATATTTAGCATGAGCAAGGTTGCATCTAAGAGAAGTATGGAGTAAGATGACTCTCACTTCTAATATTTTTTAGGAAATGGAGAAGAGATCACTACTTAAATTAGATAATTTGAATTAGTTGTCACCAGATTTGTTGGTATACTTCTCACTGATGACACCTTAACTCATTTCTTTATTCAAGAATTTAACAATGAAGGTACTATTAAGGAAATCCTAAAGGGCCGCCCTTAAATTCTAACAGAGGCCAAAAATATAGCTAGAATGATAGAATAAATTGATAAGAAATAAAAAAAAGGATGTGAAAGAAGGAAGATCTAAGAATTCCTAGTTTTATACTAATCCATGCTCAGAACATTCGAACCATTCAAGAACTACTACATGGTTCTACTAGCACTCATTTCTATTTAAGAAGATATTTTCTACCACCTTTAGATATTAGAGTGCCACTTATCTTTCCAGAGATAACGTACTCTAAAAATAAAGATAAAGTGAAAGGAAGAAATTAAGAATAAAATTTATCAAGCTCAAAAAAGATTCCAAGATCAAATTTTTCAATAAATTAAATTGGTGACAAAGCAAATGACGTTATTGATAAAAAAAACTACAACCTCAATCAAGCACTACCACCTATAGAGTTTGGTAGACATATTTTAAGTTTGTAGTGTACAAATTATAGCCAACCAAGTTACACGGGATAATTTTGCATAATGATGCCTATGCAGCAACAATAACTTAGAAGACAACAATCTAATGTTCTTTCACATGATAATTAAATCAATATTGGATCTACCTTCCAACAACAACGTTATAATTTTTCCAATCAAGGTCTTAGGAGTCAATCAAAGCAAAGGTATGAGATTCATAATCTTTGTGGTAATAGACACATATTTTGGTAATTTCTAGATAGAAAACCAAATAGTTTGCAATAATTATAGAAAAAACCATCCCATTGAAGTATATAGACAACTGGACTAAGTCATATCTCTAAATCCTCTACCAAGTAACTATCGTAAATAAGCTCAAAATAATTTGAGAGAAGCAAGTCAACCTCAATATGATAATAATCTAAGGCCTCCAAATTTGTTCTATGATTATCAAAAAAACTAAAAAACTTAACACCCTCCCTCTGGCCTACAAACAACTAGTGGCATAATTCTATTAATTGGACTTTGTGGTCAAATTCAAGGCAATGTTTATCACAATAGTCAAGCTAGGTAAGTTATTAGACTTCTAAAAACTACTGTTGGATCCATAACTATGCAACCTCAAATTCAAAGTAACTAAGGCCAATCCTCCTCTTCATATTCTAAATTTATTTCACATAAACCATGAGTCAAAAGAAAGGATTTAGTAATGGAAGTTTCTACCTTAGCAATTATAACTAGGTCAAAGGGTGCCAACCAAAACTTGATAGCTATAGAGGATACTTCATCGAAGGACTTTCCACATCTATCTGAGTTAGATAGGATAATTAAAACTACAATGAAGGATATTAAAGAAGTTGAGATTCCACCACAAAAATTAGAACAAGAAATAAGAGAATTACCATTTCAAATTGAAGATGGGTCTGAACCATAGAAGGAGTCAATTGAAAGAAATTGGAAGGAACTTAAAATTCCTGATATAATAGAAGATCCACTATATAGAGAATTGGTAGATAAACCTTATGATTTGTAGGCTCATTTGAAAAAAATCAAAGCAAACTATGAATGTAAAATTCCACCCCTGAACCCAAATTACAAGATGGCCTCAATTAAGAGTTGTTTATAATGGGTGGTGTGAAGTGGAAGTAACAAACAATAAGAACTAAAGAAGAATAACACAAAACAAGTGAAATAAGTGCAATCAAGCAATTGTACACTACAAAACGAGTCACAGTCTGTTCACTGGATTTTTATCCAATAAAAAATAAAAAATAAAAGTAGAAAATATATTTTTAGAAAGATATTTTTTTATCTTTTCAATGATGTAAAAAATATGTAAATCCGAGTTACTATGAATAAGTTATGAAGGATTGAAAATAACAAGTAACAAATGGAAAGTTAAGTGAAAAATATATTACCTCAAGGATAACTTGTTAATAGATCAAGGGTTCGAACGTCACCAAGGCTCACATGTAGTGTATATGGATTGCCTAAAGAGGCCTTGAGGCCTTAGTCTTATCTTCCTACCTACATCCAAGGTGCTACAACCCATATGGGACTTGTGCACCTCCCTTCTTACAAGGACTATACTAGCTGCTGGTCCTCCTATTTTCTACTAGTAGAATTAATATTTTTACATTTTTTACTTCACCATGGTGTTCAAAAACACCCAATTAGCCTAGAAATATTGTGTGGCCTTCAAACCTTGCTCCGTTTCTTCATAATGGCCCCCCAAGTGGTAAAACTTAATTTTACCAAGGTCTTAAAAATTATCCTAAAAATTCATAGAAAATTCTAAATAAATTCTAAATAAATTCTAAAAATTTCTATAATATTTCTATAATTATAATATCTATTTAAAGATATAATTCCCTATATTGATGATTTTTTTATAGTCATAAAAATCAATTTGAATCTACTAAAAATTCTAAATAATTTCTAAATAAATTCTAAAAATTCCTATAATGTTTCTATAATGCTAATAGTAATTTAAGGATATAATTTACTATATTATTGATTTTTTTTATAGTAATGGAATCAATTTAAATCTACTATAAATTCTATTTTTTATATAAATAACTAAAAAAATATGAGGTTCTTTTTTATGCTTCTTTTAACTATTAACTAACATTTATAATTTTTGTATAAGTAATATATATAGATATAAGATCAATATAAATATTTATTTTAGTAACTAATCCTTACTCCTCAATAATAAGTAAAAATACTAAACCAACTAAAATAATTGCCTCCAAGACTTACTAAGACTCCATTTTTTCTCCACTAATACTATTCTTCTTTCATTAACATCTTCTAAGCACATCTTTACCTAATAATTGTAATTTTGGTACTCTACATGCATTCTTTTGTCCTAAAATAATTAGTGAGTCAATCTGATGACTCACACAAACATCATCATAGGTCAATTATTAGAGATATCTTCAACATTGAAAAAAGGCTCTTAAGCAAAGCATCTCAGTTAGGAGGCACCAGAGGTCCAAGATCAAGATTGCTGCTAGAATTCAAACATCTAAAATTCCATATGATGTGAAAGCAATAGAAATAGAGGTCTCATTAGTAGACAAGATTTTGTCCAAGTTTTTAGTAGATGGAGGTAGTGGCTTAAATATCATGCCATTACAAACTATGGAAAAATTAGGCTTGAATATCACTGGACCATCTCCATTTATCATTAACATGGAAAACCAAAGTCCAAAAGAGCCAGTAGACTTGATTCAAAACTATAAGGTAATTATAGGGGGTGAAAAATACTCTCTTATCTTCGACATAATTTGAATGCATTCAAATAAGAATATATTTTCTTTCCTTTTAGGTCATCTATGGTTGAGGGCCACCAACGCAATTGTAGAATGGATGGAATATAAAACCTCACATTGTATATAGACCCCTTGATAATCAGACTAAATTTTTTATCCAATCTAATTGAATATATCATAAAAAAGAGTATAGTGATATCTAATAATTTATCCACTAGTTCTAAAGGATTGGTATGAAAGAAAAATCTATCCACTAATTCCAAAAGATTGGTATGAAAGAAAAATCTCTCCACTAGTTCCAAAAGATTGATATAGAAGATCCGTTGAATAATTGCATGTTCAAGAAATAGATTAGAAAACTTAAGATGTCTCCTATGATAATGAAGAACCAAAACTTATCAAGAATGGTTCTCAACTAAAAAAATAAAGAAATAAGCTATTATAAGTCTCTAATCATAGAATATAGAGATATTTTTACTTGATCTTACTTAGATCTCAAGAAAATTCTTCCAAAAGTAGCCCAATACAAAATTTCTTTATTATTTGATTCCATCCTATTGATGCAAAAAGAACGTCAAATGAATCTTGTTCTACAACTCATAATCAACGCAAAATTGGAGAAGTTGTTACAAGCTAGTTTCATTAAACCCGTGGAAATAACTGATTGGATTTTTCCTATGGTATTAGTAAAGAAAAAAAATGGAAAGCTTTGAGTTTGTATAGACTATAGAAAACTAAACCAATACAGTGAAAAAAATTACTTTCTTCTATCTTTTATAAACACCATTTTAGAAGAGGTAGCTCGCCATGAACTTTATATATTTATGGATGGATAATCAAGATATAATCAAATCTCTATTGCTCCAAAGAACCACCACAAAACAAAATTTACAACTCTGTGGGGAGCCTTTGTCTATGTAATCATGTCTTTTAGACTTTGTAATGCTCCTTCCGCATTTCAATAGGCAATGACCTATGCCTTTTTAGATTTGCTACACAAATTAATGACTATTTTTATTGATGACTTTAGCACTCAATTTGCTAAAGTAGATCACCTTGCTTGTCTTTGAGAGAGCTTTGATTGTATTAGATATGCAGAGATAGTCCTCAATCCAGATAAGGTTTTTATTGTGATACAACATGGGGTTTTACAAGGCTACAAGGTTTCTAAAAATAAAAGGGAGTCCAATCCAGAGAAAATAGAAGTAATTATGAATCTTCAACCTCCTTCAAGTATAAAAGAAGTATAAAGGACCTTGGGTCATATAGATTGGTATTGAGAGGTTATTCATGATTATACCACCAAAGTCCTTCATATAGTTAAACTTCAATAAAAAATAATGAAGTTTGAATAGATCCAAGAATGCCAATAAGCATTTGATCAATTAAAAACAGATCTAAGTTCTTATCTAATATTGAAACCACCAAATTGGGGTCAATCATTTCATGTGTATTGTGATGCCTCATTAGTTACAAATTAAAGAACCTATTTAAGAATGAACAACCAAAGATTAGAATGAATAGTAGATATGTTGTGGTGATAGACAACAATTTATATTAGAGAGGAATAGATATTATTCTTTGATGTTGTATAACGATTGAAGAAACATCAATCATTTTGATTGCATGCTATGATAGTATATATGAGGGTCACTTTTTAGGCATGTTAATAGGCCAAAAGATACTTTGAATTAGTTATTATTGGCCTAACATGTTTAGAAATGTCCATGACTATGCAAAAAAATGTGATGCATATCAACAATATACAAGAAATAACCTTCATATGAATCTACCTCTAAAAGTGTCATTGCTATTAGTCCCCTTTGAAAAATGGAGAATTGATTATATTCAGGAAATTAATCCTAATTCTTCTAGTAGTAAAAAGCACATTATTGTGGCCACTAAATATCTAACCAAATGGGCTAAAGCCAAGGCAGTAACAACAAATGATTCTAAGATTGCAACCAACTTCCTATTTCAATAGATTATTACTTGATTTGCTTGCCGCAAGATATAGATTAGTGATAGAAGCCAATGCTTCTTGAATGAAGTAATAGAGGAGGTTACAAAGTGATTCACAATTAATCATTATAAGACAACATTCTATTACCTTCAAACTAATGGCCACATGAAAAGAGTAAATCAAATTCTTGTGAATATCTTACAAAAAACCATAGTGGATTCAATACAAGATTAGAATATCAAATTCTTTGTTGTCTTGTAGGCTTATAGAACCATCTTCAAGGTTACTACCTAAACTACATCTATTTTCTTAGTCTACGAGTTAGAAGCCATTCTACTAATTGAATTGGAAATCCCATTTCTTTAGATTGCTATCAATGAGAGACTCTCCTACAACAAATCTTTGAAGAATCACTAAGAAAAATTAGAACACTTGAATGAAATATGTAGGATGAGTACTCAACATATACAAGCTATTCAAAGGAGGCGCAAAATTACCTTCGATAAAAGATATAAAAATCAAATTCTTCAACTTGGCATGTTGATTCTACTTCAGGATGCTAAGAAACTTGACTTTCTAGGAAACTTTGATTCACTTTGGCTAGGTCTTTATGTGGTAAAGGAAGTCTTTTCTAAAAATTCTGTTCAACTACAAACCTTAAATAGAGAAGACTTCTCAACTCACACTTTTAGGAATAGATACAAAGAATAAAAAGTTTAAGAATTAGATTGTTACCACCACCTTGTATTTATCAAATATTTACTAAATTTAAATGTTAGAATTTCTCCATTTAAATATTCACCATGACCATAAGGAACTTAGAATTTTTTACATTTAATTAATTTAATGGTTGAGTTAAGTTAATTTATGGATGCAAAAAAAAAAATTAATTTAATGGACCTTGTGGCCCAATAAGTAAAACAACTAGTACTTCTAGCAATAGGAAATTCTGAGTTCATTTCTTCTTCAAGTTGTCCTAGATGGTCACCATGTGTGAGCACAATTAATAACTCTAATGGTTAGTTATAATCATTTTTTAACATATTTTTATTAATTTTAATACTAATATAATGAATTTATGGATCCAAATTAATTTTTTTAGTTAATTATGATTTAAATTATAGTTTTAGGTTATTAATTAAGAAGATATTTTTAATTATTAGATTGAGTGATTGTTAAAAACTCTAAAATAATAAGTTTAGAAGGTCTATGATTTCTTTTTCTTGATTTTGTTTAAATCCTCTTTTGGTATTAAAATTAGGATTTTAATAGCATTTCTCTTCTAAATTCTATTAATTATATCTTGAATTTATCCACAATCTTAATTTTCAATCCAAAGCTAATTTCTAATTTGATGATGATTAGAAAATCTCTTAATTCTAATTGCTCTATCTTCTTATTTAATTTTTAAGATTTTTTAAGATTAAATTTCATACCATAATTTAAATGGATTAAAAATATAAATTTTAATTGTTCAAATAATGATGATTTCTAGAAAATGGAGGTGAGCTAATTTTCATGGTGGAGTTTCTTGTCATAGTGATTTTTATCACTATTTAGAGTTGAAGAATTGATGAAATAAAAAATCAAAAAATCAAAAAATCAAAAGTATATTAATTCAAGGCTAAATTAAAATTAGGGGTTGTGATTTGCCACAAGTTTGTACTTAAGGGAGTTAAAATTTAAGAATGGTGATCATGAAGAGGCATTGTTTTTTGAGATATAGGCATTTCTAGACTTGAAATCGGATTTAGGCTTAGGATCACTATGGACCTTTGATCTTGATTAGGAATTTTTGATCTAGATGGTGGAGATGTGTCCACCACTTCTCGGCCTCCTCCTACTTGGTTAAGAGGGCTTGGGTGGCCAAGTTCCCTTTTTCTCCATTTTTTTCTTGTAGCAAAGCCATGGCAAAATATTTTTCCCCATTTTGTGAATACAAATCTTATCCCTTAACCTTATACTGCCTTGGTTTATTTTGCTCAATCTATCTATTTTCATTTTCTTTTCATGAAATTTTGTAGCCAAATTTTACTCAATTTTAGCTTTATAACGGAATAAAGCATAGTTAATTTGGAGTTGTGACAGATTTTTGGAAATTTTTTAAAATGGCAGGAGTCTACTACCCTTGGTAGTGTAAAAGTGTCAAGTTCAAAAAACCATAACTTAGTGATCCCTACCTCAAATTTGATGTGAATTACTGGAATAAGTGTGCTTTGAAGTCTATTATACTAAAAAATTTCAATCACTGACTTTTGAGCTATAATAAATTTGTAATGAACTGTTAAGTGAGAAGGGATATGCTGCCTCAGCAGTTAGAACAATTGTCTTTGAAAAATCATACCTCAGTATTTATTTATGTCTTTGTGCTGAATTTTATTAAGAAAGAAGCACTACAAAGTATAGTTCTAGGAAAAAAAATATAGTTGTTAATTTTTAATCATTAACCAATTTCTAATAAATATTTAAGTAGAAGGAGGTATGTTGCGTAGGCAGCTCAAGTCCCATTAGTTTGAAAATTCATATCTCAACCGTCAAGTATTGGATCACCACAAAATTTAGAAGATAGAAAAAATCCTAAGTCGAGTTCAACCACAAAAGTTTTAAGTGCATAAGAGTTGTGGAGGAATCTTGGCAAATTTTTGAACAAGAGGTCTGCTACCTCAACTTTACATACTCTAAGTAAGTTTTCCTTCCCTGATCACCTTCTAATCACATCGTTTAGCACCTAAATTGCTATATTATCACTCATTCATCTTATTATCATTAATTAATTTTATTTAATAATTTTAAAGAAATTTTTACCTCATTCTGGAAATTAATCTTAAATTCTTATCTTTCCATCCATTTATATCCTTTAAGGATAAAATAAAAAATATATATAAAAATCAATTTGATCTTTTAATTTTTTCCTATTCTTTTCAATCTTAATCTCTAAACTTTTACTTTTAATCTTCAACTTTTACTTCTGTTACTTTTAAACTTTTTACTTAACTTTCAGTTATTAATTTTAATTTTAATTTATTTTTTTAATTTTTTATTTTACAATCTTCTAACTGTTATCTTTTATTTTAAAAAATTTAACTTCATGTTAGTGCTGAATTTAAATATTTAAGGCTATTTACTATAGGATTTTTAATTCTAGATGAAATTTGGTCATCAAAACTTCATCCATGGATAACTTCCTATATATATATATATATATCTCCGATTCACATTGTTTAATATTCTTATTGAAAGTCCTAGGTTAGTACTTTAACATGGTGTTAGTTTTTTTTCTCTCTTTCTTTAATATTAATTCGTAATTTTCAGAGTTTAAGTTTGATGGGATAAGTCTTGGAAGGTACTTAATTAAATGAACTACAAATGCTAAAAATGAAATCATAAAAATGTGTAACTAATTAGTTTTTATTATTGGATTAATTTTGATTATTATATTATTTTATTTTTTTCTATCTTATATATGATTTGCATCTCCGCATCAATTAATATTGGGCTCTAATCTAAGTTATAATCTAATTAAATAAAAAAACCACTCATAGTTACTATAAGTTGAAATTTGTCAATGTATTCAATGATTTCTTCTCTTTTATCTTATCTCAAAGAAGAAAGGGCTATGAGGGTATTATTTTGTCCTACTTTTGCTCTAAACTTTTTTAAAAATACTCTTATGAGCATATCCCAGTTCTTAAAGGTTTGAGGGGGGAGGGGAGGTGGTTTTTATACCATTCATAAGCTCCATATCTTAGGATACTTGAATACCATACAAGATAATAACCTAGATTGGTTATTAAACACATTATGAGAAGTTCTATAAATCTCTCCATGTATGTTGATGGATCATCATCTCTAGTCCCTTTAAATATAGAGAGATTATGGAGCATAGGAGCTGCTTGTAAATCCTTAGGAATTACTATTGGCAAGCCTCTTGATTGAACTAAGAGATTAATGGATATAAGAATAGGTGAAGATTTTCTTTTACGTTCCATTAGAAGAGAATGGGATATTGACCTTTCTTTCTCTTAATTTACTTCTACAATCAAGTTAGGAGATTTAAAATCCAATCCTTTCTCTATTATTCCTTCATCCAAAATTAATTTAATTAGATTTAAAACAAAAATGTTTTCTAATGTTGGAAGTGAGGATTGTTTGTCCAATGATTGAATCTTTATTTTTTTGAACTTTGTTTGTTTTTCTTGCCAACAGATTTAGGATTTTCTATGGATGAAGATAGGTTGAGTTGCTTAGATCTAATAGAACAATGCATCTACATGACTATAGACATACCCTTCAATTTAGCTCACTTTTTAATCTACTCAATTCTCTGACAATTTAAATGTTTGGCTCCTCCACTTGCAACTCACTTAAGTATCTTCCAATAGGGAAGAAAAATAAAACAAAAAAAACTTAAAGAAGAATGTTTACTTAAGTATCACCCTAAGTAAGATAAGTCTTAATTTTAATTGTTATATAGAACTACTATTGTATATGAGTGATCCTAAGTAATCTTAATTGTGAAAAAGAATTCCATATCAAGATGGCAAGGAGCCCAAGTTTTCCTTTTTTCTTGCTTTTTTATAATAAGGCAGTTAAGAAATTATTTACTATACTAGTTAATAATAATTGTTATGTTACAAAAATGATTCTTTGCAAAAAATTCATACCACATTGAAGAGGAACTCACCTAGTTGCATCTCCAGCCAACCTGATACTTGTCAACAAACTTCCAAAATACATGACTTTTTGCCTAATCAATCTCAAACTAATCGTTTTAAGTAGAAATTTAAGGTTTAAGGATATTAGATTAATGATTCTATCTACCTTCTTCCATCCAAATCTTCAAGAGAGATTTGAGACTTATCTCTCTTGCATCTTCTTTCTAGATTCTATCCTCCAATTTCTTCCTTTTGCTCCTTGCATTCAAGCAGTTTGTTAAAATTTCAAAAGGAGAAATAATTGATCAAAGTTTAGGTACTTCTTTATTTGCAAGCTATTAGTGCCACTCTCTTCTTCTTCTTATGCTCCTTCTCCTCAAACCACAATTTGTATTAGCAAAATAAAGTAGAATCCAATGAATTTTGTCAAAAAATAGTCACTTTAGATTGTGATTTGAATTTTTTTTTTTTTTTTTTTTTTTTTTTTCTGTTATTCCTTCTATCTAGCTTTTCTATCTATTTTTTCTTCTTAAATTTTCTTCTTCTTTTCTTATTGATGAAGAATTCTCTTGAGATTCTTGTTAAGCTCCTTTTACACTACTTTTGTGAATAGAGAGGATATGAGGGGTGGAGAGGGTGCTTAAATCTCCCTACCACTAGAAAAAGATCCTCTACTGGAATTTTATAAGATGAAAAGAGATGGTATGAGGGATAGAGGAGGTGATTAAATCCTCCTACTACTACAGAAATATCTTCAACAAAAAAAATTACAAAGAAGGGGAGTGATGAAACCTTGAAGGTAAGCTCCACTTCTTATGATTTTGGAAGTAACAACCAACTTAAGAAAACCACCAAGTAATGCTAACACTAACAATAAACTAATCAAATACTACTTAAGGTTAGGAATAATAATATTGCCTTAAAAAAATCAATTAGTGAGAAAAGAAAAAAAATATATTGAATTTATTTCAATATATAAAACTTATCATGCATGCAAAAGAAAAAATAATATTAATAAATAAAAGTAAGAATAAAAATTAAATAAAAATAAAAAAGAAAAATAAAAATAAAAATAAAAAATAAAAAGAAAATAAAAATAAAAGATAAAGTAAATTAAAACTACTAATTTATTTTAGTTTTTGAATTAATTAAATAATTATTTTAAAATATTATTATTATTATTTCTATTTATCTTTAATTTATTATTATTATTAATTTAATATTTATTTTATTTTTTCTTTTTTTCTTTTTTTATTTTTATATATATATTTTTTAATTATAACTTGATACAATTTAGAAGGAGATTTTTAAGACAAAATTTTAAAATTTAACATAAAATCCAAAATATAAATGATAGAAGAAATAGAAAGCACTAACCTTAGTTGTATTCCGATTATTGCAACAACCTCTCTCAACTCCAAAAATCGCCACAAATTCGATTTTGATTTAATAGCATTTAATTTTTACCACTACAAATTCAACTTTAAGATGCTTGTCCTAAAAAATTTCCACAATAGAATAATCACCAAGCACTAAGAAATGCCTTTCCAAACAATGGGTACATGAAACTACCTAGGCAGTGAACCTCTTCTTAATCTAAAAGTCACTAAAAATTAAATCAATTCCAATTTAAAAGTTTTATAGCTTTTTGGAAAGATAACATCAAGATACACAACCTCCAGAAGTTTCAACCTAAAAGATGCAATACATAAAAACTGATTGATAAATATCCGAGAGCAATTCACATTGAATTCAACATTGAAATCCTTGACTATCTTATAAAGTGAAAATTTGAAATGCTTTGTTTTTACACACAAGGAAGAGATGTAGGATACTTACCAATGATGGAGACCTATTTGAATTACTTACTCAACAAAACCAAGAAAGATCAATGACAACAAGCAACTTTACATTCACACACACCATTAGAAGCACCATCTCCCGACAAATGCATCAAAATGTGAGTGTAAAATTCACTCCTTAACCCAATTATAAGATGGCATCAATTAAAATTTTCTTATAATGGGTGGTGTGAAGTGAAAGTAGCAAGAACAAAAACAAAAGAAGCAAAACACAAAACAAGTAGAACAAGTGCAATCAAGCAATTGTACACTACAAAACTAGTTATAGTCTATTCACTAAGTTTTTACCTAGTAAAAAGTAAAAAATAAAAGTAAAAATTAAAATTAAAAAATATATTTTTTTTATCTTTTCAATGGTGTAAGAAACATGTAAATCCAAGTTACTATGAATAAGATATGAAGGTTTGAAAAATAATAAATAAGTAAATAAAAAATTAAGTAAATAGTTTTTACCTTCAAAGATAACTTACTTAAGAGATTAGGAATTCGAGCCTCACCAAGGCTCACAAGTAGTGTATATAGATTCCTAAGAGAGGCTATGAGGCCTTAGTCTTATCTTCCTAACTACCTTCAAGGTGCTACAACCATATGGAACTTGTGCACCTCCCTTCTTTCAAGGACTACACTAACTGTTGGTCTTCCTATTTTCTTCTAGTAAAATCCATGATTTTATAATTTTGACTTTATCATGGTATTTCAAAACATCCAATTAACCTAAAAACTTTTTATGGCCTTCAAATCTTGCTCCATTTCTTCATAATGGATTTTGAAGTGATAAAACTCATTTTTACCAAAATCTTCAACATTACTCTAAAAATTCTTAATTTTTTAAAAATAAATTCTAAATAAATTCTAAAAAATCTTATAATAGTTATATAATACTAATATCAGTTGAAGGCTATAATTTCCTACCTTGATGATTTTTATAGTAATAAAATCAATTTAAATCTACTATAAATCCTATTTTTTATATAACTAACTAAAAAGACATGAGGTTCTTTCTCATGCTTCTTCTAACTACCAATTAATATTTATAGTTTTGCTTATAAGTAATATGAACAGATAGAAGGCCAATAGAAATATTGATCCTAATAAATATTCTTCAATACTCAATAATAAATAAAAAATACTAAACCAACTAAGTTAATTGCCTCTAAGACTTACTAAGATTCCATTTCTTCTCCACTAATACTATTCTTCTTCATTTAACATCTTCTAAGCACATCTTCACCTAAAAATTATAATTTTTGCACTTTACATGCATTCTTTTGTTTTAAAACAACTAGAAAATTAATTTGATGATTCTTAGTGGGATTTGGAATGATTTTGTAATTAATATTTAAAATGAGGGTTTGATTGGTGATTTGGGATTTATGCAATACAATTAGGACTAACACTTTCAACTAGTTTATGCAATTGATTATACATCTATGATTCAAAATTTGATAGAACTTAATTGATTAAGTGTACTAAATGTATGTAAAATTTTATGTTAATTTAATGATGCAATTGAGAAATATCTAGGTTTTGTTATAAGAAGGCATTAAAAGGTGGCAGTTTGAGATTGAGTAGGATTTCTATAATATCTAAAGATCTATTTGTCAGATGAAGGTTAAAATTTGGCATGGTATTAGAAGACTTAAAGATAAAGCTACACACCAATTTTGAGTTGAAATTCACAATTAAAAAATAAAAAATTACTACTAAGACATTTGTATCAACTTTTAAGTTAGTGGCCAAGTAACATTAGTATGGTTTATAGATATTTTCTCACAATCTATAAGTTGGATTGGAGTAAATTCTTTATGAACATATAAAAGACTTAAAAATGGCATTTGTATGTAAAAATTTGCTTCAAGTGGACAATTAAATTAGGAGCTACAGTTCGCTAAAGCTTATTGATTAGAATTAAAGCTTGCAAAGAAAATTTAAAATTACCTAATTATGAAAGAAATAAGGCAATTAGAGTTTATGTATACTTAAAATTATTAAGAAGAGTGTTATTGAGCACTTTATATTAGATTTAAGCACTTTTGAATTGAAATTCAAATTACATTTTTTTTATAAGGATGAAACATATTAGGATTTTTGGATACTTATAAAATACAACTTCACCTTTGACACTCACATGCCCAGTGCATTTCTAAACAAGACAACATGTAATATGACAATATCAATGGTAGAAAAGATATTTGAAGGAATAGAATGGATAGAGCAACTCACATGGTGTCGTATTACGTAAAGCTTTACTTGAGAATGCACCAAGCACTTTGCTATGAAAGGTAGAAGAGTATTGTAATAATAAGATTTTAATTTTAATAGAATCTTAAATAACTTCAATTAAATCTTTAAAATATTAATCAAGCTTTAATCAAATCTCAAAGAAATTACAAAAGAAGCATGAAGAAATCCTAAAGAAATTCAAAAGAAGTATTAAAATAAAATCCAAAATATATCTTAAATAAATTCTAATCAAATTTCACTTTAATCCTAATTAAAATCCTTCTATTTCTTACTAAAATCCTAAATCAAATCTTAAATGAATCCTAAAAAAATCCTAAATCCTAACCAATTTTTAAATCCTAAATCAATTCTAATCAAATTAACCTAATAGAACAATTTAGAATCTCAATATCTATTAATTACCTCATTGATCTTGCTTAAGATTTTGCACACCTTTCAATAACTAAATTGGCAATAAGCACACAAAATTTGAAGAAGTTCAAACCTACCAAATAGAAGATCAATCCTAAATTCCACTCAGGTATTGGAGGGCCTCTTATTCCAATCTAAATGTCAAACTTCTAGTATTTCATTCTTGAACTATTGATTTGCCTCCAAAATACACTTAAATTGTGAAAAATCAAGTCTGGTCTTTATACCAAAAAAAATTACTTCAATTCAATTAATAGATTGCTAAAGATCTTAAAAATACTCAATAATTAAAAAATTCCAATTTCTAAGACCTTTACCCACAAAAACCTTCATCTACTTCAATCTAACTGTCTCATTGATCCCAAAATATGCACATACATTAATGACTAAAACATCAAAAAATTGCCCAAAATTCATTTGTACATACACCATAGAACTTAGGAAATTCTCTATTTTATAAACTTAATTTTATTTTTCAAAATCTAATCAAACCAAGAACATCACTAACTTTGGAAATCTTCCAAAAATTGAATATTAATTTGATTGACATAAATCTAATGCTCAAAAATTTCTTTATAAGTTTATTCTCAAATTCCACTCTCTTATCTACCAAAAAACTCCAAAGTCATTGTAGGTACACAATTTTATACCTCAGAGTTTGATTTCAATTGAGGTTGACAATTGGTCCTCTCCAAATATCAATATTTGATAATTTGAGGTAATTTTTCCTTGAACCTATTGGTGACTTCCTTCTAAACATATCTATATCTATTAATTATCTCATTTATTTTGATTTGATGCATTTATGTTCCTACAAAGTAAATAGAAGTCCTTTCTCTAAAAGACAACATTAAGACTAAACTTTTTATTACCTTCCTATCATTTATCCTTATTTTTCTACCACATCTTCTTATAAGGCTCTTTTATAATAACATCTGTGTTTTTATTTTTTACCATATAAGCATATTATTAGATGACAATAAAAATATTGGGATATCTTTCCAACCAACATATCTCGTGGGATGCCTCCTTATCGAGGTGCTACCTTCTAAATAGAACTATTATGTGAGGTTAAATTGATAAGTCGGCCAATTTATTGCCTAGCATCAATTGAACTTGAAGAACTACAAAAAAACATTGGACATACTTTTGGAGAAGGACCTCATTCAAGAAAGCATGTCATGATGGGAAGCTCTTATACTTTTTGTATCCAAGAAAGATGGTAGACTTTGGCTTTGTATCAACTATTGATACTTCAATAAGCAAACTATTAAAAATACATATCCACTTCTACATGTGGATGATCTTATTGACCAATTTTGAGGTGCAACCATTTTTAGTAATTGGACCTTTGGAGTGGCTATTGATAGATACCTATTCTAAAAGAAGATATAGAAAAGATGGCATTTTGTATGTGCTATGGACATTTTGAATGGCTTGTTTACCTTTTGGCTTCATAAATGCTTCAATTTCTTTTATAGGTCACATGAACAAATTGTTTCAAGACCTTTTAGATAAGTATGTCTTTATCAATGATACCCTAATATATAGTAAAATCTTTGAAGAGCATGAGCAAGATCTACGGTGTCGTGTTGTAACACGAGTATACTGTGAAAATATAAAGAAAGGGGACTTTTATTAATATTCAATTACCTCGAATATTGGGAGCTATGACCAATTCCAGTGCAAATACTGAGAGGCCAGGGTCAGTCACCTTGTTACAGTCAGTCGGGGCATACTGAAATACTCCGTTCGATTCCAATAACAGGAGTCAGCAGGAAGGAAAAGGACCAATTCAACGACGGGTGAACCTGGTTCGAAGAGCCAATTGGATCCAATTTCAAGACATCCAATCCAGGTCTTACTACAGGCCTCTTAGCCAATCTGACGCAAAGGACCAATTTGACCCACTTACGGGAACATCCAGGTCTTACTACGGGCCTCTTAGCCAATATGAAACCTGAATTGGTTGGGCGACTCAATGTGGTCCCGATTACGGGGTTTCGATTCTGTTTCAGGCTGTCCTGTTCTCTGTGCCGTTTTAGGGAACGTAGTTTTCGGTAAAAGGATCTCTTAAAGGTAAAAACGGAGGAGAAAACTCTGACGGGGAGCCAATTCCGGATCCAAGACGGAAGATTGAAGAAAATTCAGAGGCTAGGATTTGAGAGAGGGGAGAATTAGGGTTAAAGGGGAGGATAGGTTAAGAAATGGAAGGAGAGAGAATAAGTTTTTTTGGGGGTTTTTTGAGGAGGGAAGAAGGTTTTTAGAAGGATCGGAGAGCTAGCTTCATGCTTTGGGAAGGGAAAATAAGACAGAGAATTGGGTTTTTTTTCTTCATAGGGTTTTGAAAAGACTGAGGCAATCGTTACTGAAGTCAGTGTTGTAATGGTGAATCGGGATTTTTAATGAAGTGGGTGTGATTACTCTTGACTGTTTTGTGAAATCGAGTTACGTCTCTGATGAAGAATTAAAAGGGTGTCTATAGGATTGAGTATGCGGAGTGAATGAAATTTATTGGGTTAATCTAACAAGACAGTCAATGAATACAAGATCGTGAGTATAAAGCGGTATCGAAGATTAGCAGTTTGGGTTGTTCGGGGTTCTCTATAATGTCTAGAGACCTACCGGCTGGGACAAAAAGGACTTCGACGAGCAGTCGAAGGGCATCCGTATAGATTTATGGTGTATTCTTACAGTTGTTCATATTCCAACAGTCAAAAACCGATAGACTGTTTGAATATTAGCGAATCTCCATACTATCTTCTACAGCCAGACGTCCGACGCGTTCTCGAGCAGGAAAGCACGTAATATGACAAAAGTGGTGAACCCGACGTGAAAGCTTGAGGTGGAAGGTATTGGATTTTGTTTGATTTTATTTTTATTTTTATTTTATGAAAAACGAAAATAAAAATTTTGAAGGATTTTTGGGAGGAGTTTTTGGTGGGGGTTCTTCTAAAGGACAAGGTATGCACATGGATCCGTCTATTGCTAGTATGTTTTAAGCCTTTTCATTATCAATACAGCAACAGCAAAGCAATGATCGAAAGGAAGCTTTGGCAACCAAAGCATTGCAAGCAATGGTGAATAAAATTGATCAATTTGATGGGAGGAATATTTCAAGGTATTTAAGATGTTATGTTCGTGAAATGGAATTAAATTGGATTTCCGAGAAGAAAATGGTTGAATTATTTGGACTTGCCATGATACCGGAGATAAGAGACTATATTACATCGATTACAGATCGTTATGGGAATTCATGGGAGGTTTTTTCACATGCATTGAAAGACGAATATTTCTTGGAAGATGCTGATTGCATTACTAAGAAGTTGTTTCTGGAATGGATTGAACGGCCCAATAAGAATTTATAAGCAACAGAGCTACTAAGGGAATTTGAGAGGCAGTAATCTCAATTATCGAAGGTAGAAAAATTGACATTGGAGCCGAACAAAGTTGATCTATTTCTTCAAGCTGCTGATGGAGAATTGCAAGGGAAATTAGAACTCCTTCTTGAAGACAAAGAAGAAGATGAAGGATTGACAACAAAGTGGAAGAACGTTGAAGATGCGATGGGGTTGCTTACAAAAAGAGAAAGGAGGAAGGATAGGAGCAATATTCCGAAAACAGTACAAGCACCCAAAGCTCCAGTACGTACAACACCACCAACAATGCCTACAGTTCAACCTTCGACATCCTTATTAAAGAAAGCAAATATGGGGATGGAAGAAATTATACGAGGAATGCCAGATCTTCAAATCAAATTGGCAAGACTTGAAGAGAATACTTCTACAAATAATTCGAAGAATGTTTCAAAACAAGGATATGTACAAAGATGCATTTGGTGTGATGATGCTTCACACACTAGAAAAGATTGCAATGAATTTAATAATATGATACGGCAAGGAATTATTTGGTGGAAAGGTGGGAAGATAGCATTAAAAGATAGGGAGGATCTTCTTCAAACCAATTTTGGCAAGGGAGGAATGAGAGCATTGGTTCAAGATTACTTAAAAGAGCATGAAACAGCAGCACGAGAAAGTACAAGTTATGGTACTAGAGTAGATGATGACCTTGGTGGAAGTACGAAAACTAGTGAGTTTTGGGCTTTTGCCGTTTCTACAATGCAAGAAGGGAAATTACCTCGAGAAGCGTTATTGCGGACTGCAGCTACAATACGAGGTGCAACAGGTTGGGAGGATCCTGTTGAGTCTCTTTCAGTTCATGCATATATTGCCAAGAGCCAACATGAAGCTTTGATGGAAGAAAAGAGACGAGGAAATTTTGATGATACTAGAGAAGGAAATTCTTCTAAGAGGCAAACTCGAGGAGACAAGGCTCAGGAGGCAGCTTCACAAGAATTGCATGTAAAGGATACCTCAGCATCATTGGAAGAAAAAACAAGGGAGACAAAAGATAAGGGCAAATCAATTGCTTATAAGCTACTTTCTGACATTGAAGCGGCAACAAATTTGAAAGGGGTGTTGGAAGAACGTATATTAAACGCTAAGGTGGAATTCACATTGAAAGAAGTCTTGAGAATTGCAAAGAAGGAGTTTCATGATGTTATCATTGACAGCATTAAGTGAAAGAGGCAATTAATGGGCAAAACTGGAATGAGTCATGCTATTGATGCAAGAATATATAAAGATGAAGAAGAGGTTGATATTGGTTACAAGCAACCAACAAATGAAAAGAATGGGTATAATCAACGAGTACATTTTGAAGATTATAGTGATAAGAAAATGGAAACTTTGAGCCATTATACTCGAAAGCATTGGGCAAGGGCAACTACTGAGGTATTGGTGAAAGTAAGAGATATAGAAGAACCAATTGTTGCTTTAGTCGACCATGGTTCTGAAATAAATCTCATGTCTAAAGATCTTTATAAGAAGCAAAAATGGCCAATTGATATGGAACATGGATGGGCAATACGAGCAGCTAATAACACACGGGGCAAATTATATGGAACTTGTCTAGATGTCAAAATTTGGATTGGGGATGTTGCGACGGAGCAACATTTCTTTATTCAAGATACAACGTCTTATCCGTTGATTTTAGGACAACCTTATATTACGGCAACACGGATGGAAACAAAAGTACTTGATGATGGTTCTGCTTATGCAAGGATACGTAGCGAAGATGGAAGGAAAGTTGTACAATTTCTAACAGTACCTCCTAACTATAAACGGAATCGAGATAGGTTGAGGGAGAAACCATTGCCAAAGATTGTTGAAAGATTTAAGGATTTTGGGGAGGTACCACTATAAAGTGAGATTATGGAGGTACAAAAGAGGAGGTACTCTTGCGAGATGAAGGTGCCTTTGATGCGAGTTTTATTGGTATTTTGGAGAATGGAAATATTATGTATAAGAAAGTTGATGATTTTAAAAGAAAAAAAAGAAAAAGATTGTATGATATTGAAGGAGAATTACACAAGTTATGTATGCAGCAAGAAGATGAAAGTGATTTGGATAATGAAGGTGATGAAGACGAACTGGACAAAGACGTAGAGAATATATTCTAAATCAAACAACAATTGGGTAAATTGGTACATACCGGAGGATGCACAGGTTCAGAGGGGGTGGATGTCGTGTTGTAACACGAGTATACTGTGAAAATATAAAGAAAGGGGACTTTTATTAATATTCAGTTACCTCGAATATTGGGAGCTACGACCAATTCCAGTACAAATACTGAGAGGCCAGGGTCAGCCACCTTGTTACAGTCAGTCGGGGCATACTGAAATGCTCCGTTCGATTCCAATAACGGGAGTCAATAGGAAGGAAAAGGACCAATTCAACGACGGATGAACCTGGTTCGAAGAGCCAATTGGATCCAATTTCAAGACATCCAATCCAGGTCTTACTACGGGCCTCTTAGCCAATATGAGACCTGAATTGGTCGGGCGACTCAATGTGGTCTTGATTACGGGGTTTCGATTCTGTTTCAGGCTGTCCTATTCTCTGTGCCATTTCAGGGAACATTGTTTTCGGTAAAAGGATCTCTTAAAGGTAAAAACGGAGGAGAAAACTCTGACGGGGAGCCAATTTCGGATCCAAGACGGAAGATTGAAGAAAATTCAGAGGCTAGGGTTTGAGAGAGGAGAGAATTAGGGTTAAAGGGGAGGATAGGTTAAGAAATGGAAGGAGAGAGAATAAGTTTTTTTGGAGGTTTTTTGAGGAGGGAGGAAGGTTTTTAGAAGGATCAGAGAGCTAGCTTCATGCTTCGGGAAGGAAAAAAAAAGACAGAGAATTGGGTTTTTTTTCTTCATAGGGTTTTGAAAAGACTGAGGCAATCGTTACTGAAGTCAGTGTTGTAATGGTGAATCGGGATTTTTAATGAAGTGGGTGTGATTACTCTTGACTATTTTATGAAATCGAGTTACGTCTGTGATGAAGAATTAAAAGGGTGTCTATAGGATTGAGTATGCGGAGTGAATGAAATTTATTGGGTTAATCTAACAAGACAGTCAGTGGATACAAGATCGTGAGTATAAAGCGGTATCGAAGATTAGCAGTTTGGGTTGTTCGAGGTTCTCTATAATGTCTAGAGACCTACCGGCTGGGACAAAAAGGACTTCGGTGAGCAGTCGAAGGGCATCCGTATAGATTTACGGTGTATTCTTGCAGTTGTTTATATTCCAACAGTCAAAAACCGATAGACTGTTTGAATATTAGCGAATCTCCATACTACCTTCTACAGCCAGACGTTCGACACGTTCTCGAGCAAGAAAGCACGTAATATGACAATGAGAAGTATTGTTCCAGCTACAAGACAATTACTTCTATTATAAATAATCAAAGTATGAACTTTGGAAGTTGGAGGTTATCTTTTTGGAGCATGTCGTGTCTTTCCAAAGCATGTATATGGAGCAGGATAAAATGAAAGCAATGGAGGATTGGCCAACCTCCAAAGTTGCTTCTAAAATTTATTCATTTTTAGGCCTTGCTAGATATTATTTCCTTTTTGTTTGATAATTTATACACATTGTTGCCTCACTAACAAGTCTATTGAAAAAAAATTCCCTATTTGAATAGAATTAGAGTAGAAAAGTACTTTTAATAAGTTAAAAGAGATACTCATTATTACCTCAATATTACAATTACATGATCCTAACCTTTCTTATACACTTAACATTGATGCTTGTGACTTTGCTATTAATATGGTCTTTCAACAAGACTTAGGTGGGAACCTTCAATCTGTGGCATATGAATTGTGTAAGCTAAAAAAGATAGAGCACAATTACTCTATACATGATCTAGAGCAACTAGCAATTATACATACAACAAAGATATGGCAATATTATCTATTGAAAAAACAAGTGATTGTTTAGACTAACCATCAGCCTTTGCTATATGATTTGTATCTAAAAAATATAAAATCTTAATATCATCATTAGGAGGAATAATTGTAGTCTTTTGACATTCAACTTAAATACAAGCTAGGACAACAATATACTATGTTAGACATCTTATTCTACAGATCAAACTTAAAACCCAAATCAAAGCACAAGATAGAAGTTACTACCATTAGTAGTATCAATTCAAATCTAATCAAAGGAGCAAAATAGAAAGAAAGTACGCATTGGAATGTTTATTTGAAAATCATTACTAATCAGATAAAAGCAGATGATGTATAATATCAAGATTACTATCTTAGTGATGTATTGTTCTACTTCAAGAAGTAGATTTATATACCTAATAATGTTATATTCCAGATACACATATTTCAAGAGGGATATAACATTCCAATATTTGGATATCTAAGGCATGAGAAGACTCTAGAATAGATGTCAAGAATATGGTTTTGGACAAGTCCAAATCATAATATTTAAGCTTTTGTATGCTCTTGTGAGTCATACTAATGTAACAAAGCATAAAACATAGCATCTCTAGAATTATTGTAGCTAATTCCACTACCTAAGGCACATTAGGAGTAGGTGACTATAAATCTTATTATGTGTTTGTTGAGGCACCTCATAATTATACTGTAGTTGCTATCTTTGTGGACTAACTTTTGAAGAAAATTCATTTAGTTGTGATGCACTCAAATATTGATGCTTTAACATTTGCAGGGATCTTCTTTGACATTATTTTTTGTCACCATAAATTACCTTGTGTAATCATTTCAGATCAAGATCCACACTTTATGAGAAGTTTTTGACAGACTTTGTTTAAGCTATTAGGGACATGAGTTGCCATATCCACCGCCTTCTATCTCCAAATAAATAGACAAATACAACATGTAAATCAAAACTTAGAAGATATACTATGTGTAATTATGAAAATACATCATGATGATTAGAATGAATGTTTAAGGCTCTTAGAATTTGCTTACAATGATAGTATTTAAGCAAGTACCAATCATTTATCATTCTTCTTTAATATTAATCAGTATCCAATTATGCCAACAACTCTCTATCATTTTATTGGTACCAATAATTTGACAACAAAAGAATTTATACAATGGCTTATAATGGCCTTATAAGAAGCATGGCATAGCTTCTTTATTATTCAAAATAGACAAAAATAATATGTGGATAACCACCAATAATACAATCCTTTTGGGAAGATAATCAAGTATTACTATCAAATGCCAACTTGCCACTTATTACATCAACCCAAATTTGTAAGCTGACACTTTGGTGGCTTAGATCTTTTTATATTTTTGTAATGATTTTTGATGTTGCATACTGCCTTGAGCTTCTACCACATATTTGAATCTACCTAGTGTCATATTATGTGTTGTCTTCTTTAAAAATGTATCGGGCATATAATTGTGGAAGGTAAGGTTGTGTTTTACAAGTATCCAAGAAATCCTATTTAGTGAAAGGAGATTTAGATTTGAGATTAGAGTTAGGAATTGGATACATCCTAGTACAAGAAATAAATTAATCTATTAATTGTACCTTGCCATTGGGCTGTCCTTTATATTTGATTCATTTGAGACAACATTATGCCTTTTTGTAACCTACTTGTCATCAAAGATCCCATGTTTTCTTGAAAGGGCTTGTCTTCTTGATAGTATACATATAAAAAACTTACCTTACAAGTTAAGACATATGTCTAGCAAAGTTAATAAGTATTAGAGGTCTTATAGAATATCACTATGTAGGTCTTAATTAGATAGTATATATGGAGGCAAGAGTGAAGCCTTCTTCATTGTTATTAATGTCTTTTTAGTCCTTAGTTTTGTTTGAAGACTTTCTAATCTTCTTATATTTTGCAATAACCATTTTATTTAATATTATATCATCTTTGCATAATTATCTAGTCTTTTTGAGTGATACAAGAGTGTATTGACTTTTTAGTTCTTTGAGGTTTATATTCTTGATAATAACTTATAAATTGCATTAAAAAATGATACACATCTAACATAAATTCTTAGCAGCAGCAAGTTGTAGTATGCAAGAGTATTATAACTTTATTCTAGGAAAAGAAAGAGGGATCAAAATTATAGCAAAAAATACACAACATCATATCATTGCTCCTTATTCTTTAAATAGGGTATTATTGGAGCATCCTACAAATGACTCATTTATTAAACTTTTATAGCTTAAAGAAATGCTACTAAATTGATATTGTCATTATTATTGTTGTCATTGGCATTGTCAATATTATTGAGCTTCTTCTATGATAATAATAAATCATTGATATTTTATGGTGTTATAGCCACGATAAAGCTCACAAGCTCCAAAATCAATGTTGTTTTATACATGCCTACTTCTCCCCCTTCCCTCCCTTTCTTCTCTCTTTTCTATTTCTTCCCTCTTCACTTTTGGTCTCAAAACTCTATCTCTTGTGCTTATTTTATCTACCCTATGTTGTATCACATCACTCATTGTTGACTCACCTCCATCTCCCGCATCTTATAGATAAAGGACCATAAAATTTTGAAAAAATATAAAAAAAACAACAAACAATATTAAATTTTATAAAGAATAAGCATTTTAATATGCAAAAAGAATAACTCTTGCTTAGATTAATTTTCTTCTAATGAAAATAAAAAATTAAATAATTTTTTATAACTTAAAGTATAATCAAAAATTTACATATATACATACATATCATATTTAATTATAGTTAAATTATATCATTTGAATATATTTAATTATATTCAAATGATATATAAATAAATCATATTTTATATTAAAAAAAATTAGATTATAAATAAATATATATATAATTAAAATAATAATTATACTAAAAACTAAAATAATATTTTAATTTAAATAAGTTTTAAGTTTTTATTAATAGAATATTAATTTTATTTATTTTATTAAAATTACTATTGCAAATCATTTTTTGATGTAATTATACTTATATATTCTTTTTTATAGTAAAATAATTTTAAATTCTATTTTAAAATATCTAAATTTATAATATTTTTCTAATTTAATAAAAAGTTAAAAATCAAAAAGCATAAATATTTTATGGTGTGATTTTATATTTGATTTACTAAAATACCTATTATTAGTTTTAATATTTTAATTTTATGTATTAAATAAAAAAAAGTATGAGATCTTATTTCTTTTATTATTATTTATTTATTTATAAAAAGATCTACAAAATAAATCTTTCTCAGAATCATATTAGGAAAGAACATCAATATTAAGTTATGCATTATATTTTATTATTTTTGGCTGGATATATTCTGTGTCATGGTGATTTATTAAATGTAGATTTTTTCAAGGTTGAGAATTTTGTTAAGCCATATTTTGTTAATATTATCACAATAGAAGTAAATTTTAGAGGACTTTGATCATTCAATTCAAAAGAAAGTTTATAATGGGTATTTACAATTTAACATAAACATGAATGTAGATTGATGAAATTAGTATATATTTGTGCGACAAATAATCTGTATGTATAATTATGGGAAAATAAACTCATAAAAACATAACGTAACAAATTTTTCATAGTATTGAAGGAATTTTCGAAAACCTTTGAGAAAAAAAAAATAAATAAAAAAATTTAAAAAATCATATTTATTTTTGAAAAGTCGTTGTATTTACAAATATTAGAAGCTTTAGTGTTTCTAAATTTCATTTTACATTCAAAAAGAATAAGTGATAAGTACTCTTCTTTTATACATACATTTACATACACACAAATGTTGACTTTTTCTTTTTCTTTTTTTTTTCAACATCTTCAAAACAAAACTAAGGAACTTCTAGCTGGATATTGAAATGAAAGGAAGTCATTTTAACTCGTGGTTTGTAAGTTATTATCATTTTAATCTGTTCTATGTTATTTAATTGTAACAACTGATGTGCAGTATTTACTTAAGTACAAAACTGTCTCATTTAGATTTTTGTAGGTATTATGGTAATGGTTCAAAAGACATATCGGTCACAATAATTAAATTTGATATCTTAGAAGCAGTAAATTTCCAAGAGATTTTCTTATTATTTAGCATAGATTTATTCGGAACGTGTTAAATCCTTTTTAGACCGGTTTCTTATGTTTGAAGATATTACACAGTTTTTATGCTTTTATAAAAAAATAGATGAAGGGAAAACATGTTTAAATCAAATCTAAGAATCAAATGTGAAATGAAACATCAGTAAAACCAACAGATTAGAAAAACGAAGGTATTGGATTAGGACCAAATAAATGTGCTTATAAAACACTAATGGGAATATTGTGTTCTTTTTACATATATAATCCATAGTTTGTTCAATAATTTTTAATATAGACATTAAATAGATTTTTTTAATCAAAACTCTTTAAGATTATGTTAAACCTTTAATGTTCATAATATTTTTAGAGCGACAATCTACATTTCATGAAGTCTTGTTGACCATATCCTTAAGTTATTAATGCATTATCCCAAGAAATTAGTCAACATTTTTCCCTTTTTACGTTTGTATTTGACATGAAAATTTACAATCGGAAAAGAAGGGAAGTAAAGGAAATAGAAAAAACTGAAATCAGTTGTACAAATAGAGCTAATGATTCTACTACATAATTTTGCACGTACGTTTTATGTGTGATATGAAGCTTTTTCTTGGAGTATCATGTTCATACCCCACAGATTCTGATGTAACGGCACCATCCAATTTGTAGGCACTACCCAAGATTAACGCACCAAAATACTTCAACTATGAATCGTTCTGTATGAGACAGATATTTAAACTGAATTTTATAACCCCTAATCTATAATCGAAAAAATATTAAAAAAAAAAGTAGATCTTCATGGAGAGAAGAACCTTGAGGACTTGATATTAAGATGCAACAGCGTCATTTGCCGCTCAACATAATTCATGTGGCATGTAATTGTGTTGAACAGCTTAGCTGATTCAAGTTCAAAATGTGTGGTAAAGAGCTGCAGTAAGCATCACCGCCATTGACGCTGCAAAAAGAGCCACAACACCAGCTGGGTTTCCCTCTTTTTTCACTAGACATCTTTCACCTGGCAACAAATTACATGAGAGGAAATGTGGTAAGCGGTAGAGGACGACGACACCCACAATTGGAAACCATAGAGATTTCTTGTATGATAGTTACAGATCTGGAGCACTCGAAACAGCCAAAATGTAATGACCATCTATGCAGCATTTCCAACAGTTGCAAACAACACACCCGGTGTTTCCTTTCACAAGCATATTGTAAACAACTTTCAAGTATTGAGCAAGTGTAGAGAGCTGACCTGTCCAGACCATTACTCCTAAAGATGCCCCGAGCCCGAGAATGTAGGCATCTATGCCTGTCCGCCTGCATGCAAAGCACCACAATCGCTGTCTAAGATACTTAAGCTACTGGTAATTAAATGCAGTTTTCTTGTGGTGGTCTGCAAAAAATGGTTCATAAATTAAGAAGCAAAAGAGCAAATATTTGAGGCACTAAGTATTGAGTCACAGACAAAGGGAGAGAGACTTACGTATTGAGGCGGAATGCTGAAACAGCCAGAAGACCAAAAAGTCCAAGACCTGTTCGCAAAAACTCGAAGTCCAGATTGTCATCTTTTACCCAGACAGCAATACAATAGCCTAAATGAAAAGCTGCAAATGCAAGGGTCAGCATTGGCAGCAAAAATACGTGATAATCGCCATCGTCATCACCTCCACCACCACCACCGTTGCCACCATCGTCACCTCCGTTCCCATTTCCGGGAGGTCCGCCTGTGCAATGCAATTAGCTATAAGTCAGCATTACTGTAACAATAGGTTTGTCATGCGTTCGAGTCCAACAAGTCATCCAGAGAAACAGAAGGGGAAGCCAGAAGCTTGAAATGTGGATGGATTTTGTGCAATACTGATGCTTAATATAAGAAGGCATCCGCATCGCTAGCTATTTACAGACTGCGCATTGAAGGGTCAGAGGTTGAAATATAAACCAATCATAAAAACATCTCTCTATGAACTTGGCTACAGAAATCAGAAATAAAAACTCCACCAAAAAGATGTCGAAACCGTATCTTTACCTGTGCTCTCTTTTGTTTTTGCCTCGTTCTTGTTTCCAAAACCATTCATCATCTCTACAGCCCATGGGCTATATCGTATCTCAAGATTAGTGCGCACATTCATATCACTCCAATTCCGCTCCACCAAGTACTCTGGTAACGGAGCGTCGTCATCTCTAAAGCAGACTACCGGATAAGTTGTGGCCATCGTCAAGGTATCCGTGGTCCACTCAGTGGAAAGGCGAGGCACCAACATATCTTCCCATGCTGTTCGTGGCAAAAAGGGAGAGATTGCAGAACTAGAGAAAACTTTTGCCTTCGACCGAGAAAGCTGGAAACACAATTGGCTGCTTTGGCACCAAAAAGCACCAACATGTTGCGCCATAGATTCGGACCTTCTGGGCCACCCCAATGATATTTGGAAATTGCACAAGCTTGGGAATATCGAAGTCCAGGTTTTGAACTGTTATTATCAGGTGTTTCTGATAAAACAATTCAAAAAGTTCAGGCTATTGGAAAATCCAATCATACAGGAAAGATCCAGCCGTCCTGTGATATGTGGCCATTACAGGTCGTTGGATACAAACGATCATATATGCCACAAAAACTGATAATCAGATCAATCATATGCCTGCGAATAAATAGCAACAATCAGACGGGAGTCAAATATGATTATGCATTCATGTGCTGATGTGACAATCGATAGTTCAGGTTCTAGGTGTTTTTTAAATTGAGCCTAAAATCCAAATATATCAGGAAAAGAAAACGCAAACGTTCATTGTCACTTGTGAGCCATTGCTGGGTAATGACTCAACATGACAACCAAAACTCTAAACGTTCATTCAAATGTATGAAAAATAGAAAAAACTAAAGATTTTCGGCTCGAGTGATTGATAATACTTGGAAAAGATGAAATAGTCCTGCTTACCACGACGATCGGCGACACTCTCTGGCACACAGATACCATGATGATGCAGCTATTGCAGTTGATGCATCAACTAACCACGCTGAAGACCTCCTTGCTTAAATCACACAAATGATCTCGCAATGCATCACTCCCAAATTGGCTATAAACACAACAAGCTCTACCCGTTACTTCACCGAGCAAGTGTTGAAAGCAAAAGGTCCAGATTCAAACACCTGAGCACAACTGAATTCAACAACAGATCACTTGCGAAATGAACCTAAAAGGTAGACATGACAACACAATCTCAATAGCCACACTTGTGCTCTGAAACCAGGTGTTCCATAGATGCTTGGTTTCAAGCAAATCAGTGAAACCAAGCTTCAGGCAATCCTGGAATTGAATCCTTCTCAACCGCATGTGTCACTTGCTTCCGCTTCTAATAGCAAAGATGAACAGAATGTCCTGTGGTTCGCAGTGACAAGAGAACCTGGAAAAGATTTCCCCCAGAATTTGCTACTTTCCCGACGACATAGTACAGACGATGGCAAAACAAATCACCGAAGTATCAAACCACACCAAACCAAACACAGAGTGCACTAAAGAACAAAAACGCAACAAGCAATTAGTAGTGGACTCGTCTACTGTGTGACCCAACATCTCCAATCCCCACTCAAGAGACCTGCAGATGTGGGACAAAATTGCATACAACCTACTGAACGTGCCAAATATTTCTAGTAGCGGTGAATAATCACCCAACTACTAGTCGAATCAAGAAACAAATGACTCGATCAAGTACTCGTTTAATTTTTCTATTTCAGGTATTTGCAATGTTCTCATGAAGCTAATGTTTGCAATGAAATGCGAATTTTCGGAACCTCTCACAGAAGAAACTAAATTGAACCTTTCATTCACAAATCATCAGCTCCGAGTCACTGCAAATTATCGCAGAATCCCACATTCTTAGAATTCCATGCAATGAAATGCGAACTACGAAGGTGACTTGCCCTCAACCAACATATCTGCGGAGCGACCCACTCACAGCATAATAGGTGACAGATTCCTTAAATGCTGACAAACCGTGTGTCAACAACACAAAGCTTTGCTGCTTCTCTCTCAGTACCCTGGTCTCCAGATGCAAAATTTTGAAGCATAGCGGAAGAACTCGTGGAGGAAAATCATTCCGATAACACACAATACAAAGCATCAACTATTGCACCGGAAGACTCCTTTGAGCTGCATATCCACAAATCAAATCCATGACTATGCAACCTGCACTAAGAGTCAAGCTTGTGTACATTGCAATTGGCCGCCCAAATCTAGCAACCAGCATGGACCCAGGTCGACATGAACTCAGGCCAACACGCGAAACCTAGCGCAATCCTCAAAAGCGTGGACATAGCAACAGCTGGGTCCAATTCGAGCGAGACAGTTTCGTCAAGCGTGCTGAAATGAGTATTGAGTTGCTGAATCCACCACAACCAATACCTCAAACTGAAGATATTTTGGCGGTATACGTGTGCAAATGAAGCTGGACGTGTGGCATTGTAGACCGGTTCCCGTGCAGCTTGGAAGGATCATGTCGCTTCCATTACCTGCTTCATATTCTTCATCTTCTTCTGCTTCTTCTTCTTCCTCAAAGTCTGCACATGAGCGGCGGGGGGCAGAGTCTACCGCCCGGTGCTTCACCTGGTGACGTCAAGGTGCATTAAAAGCAACGTCTCAGGACGACCATTCTTCTGCTGTGGATTTTCCCCGCGTCCCTTGATTCACTGCGAAGATGAATCAGTAACTTTTCTTTAGAGTTGAAATCTGCAAAAAGTAGTTTTCGAATCCGGTATCGAGGGCTCTGGAGACGATGGCGAGACCTAGAGCCTGAGGTCCAGGCTTCGGCGATTGTGGCGTCATTCGCAATTGGGTGCGAATGACGCCACGATTCGCAACATTGTGATCGTTACTTTTGTCATGTTGGGTATCGTAAACGTGGGATTTCGGTGTTTTTGATAACGGAGTAACACGAGGTGAAGAGATATTTTGAAGCATGCGCTGGATTTCTGGATAGGCACTTTCAACATGTTTCTCGATGCTTCCTCTCACTCATATGGGGTTTCTGTAGGCACTTGAGGGTTAGAAGTGGGTCGTCTGGAGAGCAAGCCAAGCATGTATGGTAGCGTGTTTAATGACTACTCCCAATAGCCATAAGTCTTGTGTGACGTTATTGAAATGACAAGTGCAACGCCGATGATTGTTGAGTCAGAGTGTGGGAGGCTTGCACTCCTTCACACAAGTTGTCAAGCCAGAAGTACCATTGCGCAAGGACAAACACGGTTGGGATGGTAATTTGAACAAGCAATATGGAGCCTTGAAGTCCTCATTGTAAGGACCCCCTGTACACCTCAAAATGATCATGAGTACACGAATCTCGAAGATAAGCTCGCACGCTAAGGACAAAAGCCACGGCAATATCCTTGGGCTGCATTAAGTCCCAAAACGGTTACAACCAGTGGGTAGACATCGGTGAATAGAGCTGAATACATCCTACACCTATAAATATCCAATCCATATGTGCCAGGCAAGAGAAGTTGTGATCGTCTAAATTTAGAGAAGTAACACCCAGACCCAGAGCTGAAGTACTAATCCCTGGTTCTAACTAACCACTGATTTTTCGTGATTTTAGGGAGGCTGAAACAACAATCACATCCAAAAAATTGTGAACCCTCTAAAGCCAATTCAACAAGTTGCTCAAACCTTCAACTGTGAGCATCATTCATCTTCATTACCCCGCAGTTGCAATACTTCCATGCTTCCATGCATTAAGAGCTACAAGAAGACGTTGATGAACCTTTAAGATGGGCCAACTGACCGTTTTGCAAGATTTTGCAAAATCCATCTTTAGTCCACCTGTTTGAAGTTGAAAATATCTAATGAGCAGGTGCCTTTCAACTTGTGTATCTACTTAAGTGTAATATGGTTACCATGAAGCCATACTCGACCTGATGTAGCCATATCTACCTTCCACATCACTCTATTTGTACCTGTTCTGTACATGAGTTCTTGCTGGGCTATGGACAGCTCACTTCTACAGTAGGTTCATTTAATGTACAGACTGGATTACTAGTCAATAAGGCTCCTTCTTTCGGGAGGAGTGGTAGGAACGCAGAAATCATCATCAGCGTCTCCTGTGTCGTCATCGTAATCAACGTCACTTGAATTATCCTCCCAAGTTGTTGTTCCTCTCGGATGTGGAACTTCATCCTCAGACTGACCTCCTGTAAGAACATGAAAGTAACAAGTGCTCACTAATACTTAAATATCACGTAGAAGAAAAAGACGCTAACCCTCATTACTAACAGAAGAATTCAAAGCAGATTTAACACCAAACACCCAGTCATTTTTACACATTGCAAATACAGACAATGGTATTTACGTCGGGTCCCAGGCTGAATATACTGCTCTATTCATGTGGGAGCCCCATGCCAAGCTTAGCTTACACACCTGGCACATTCCGTTGGAACGTGTGTCTTGGAGGCTCCTGCCAACTTGCACCCCCGCGGCCTAAAACCTCCGGTTCCCTCAAGGGCCTTAGACCTGCTTCAGGAAACACTTGAATAGGCGATGCATCAGGTGACGAATCACGCTCTAAAAGTTTTCTGAGTCTTTTTCTTCTTGCGCTTGCAGGCTCGTGTCTATGCAAAGTGGGAATTTCTTCACTGGCATCCCCGGTGTCTGGTAGATTTCGACGTTCATCCTCACTGTCCAGTAGGTTATGTCGAGCATCCTCACTATCCGGTAGATTACGATGTTCATCCTCACTGTCTAGTAGGTTATGTCGAGCATCCTCACTGTCCTGTGGATTTTGACGTGCATCTTCGCTGTCCTGGAAATTCTGCGGTGCATGAGGTGCTGGTGTGGGCTGATTGATGCTTGTTCTTCGCTCAGAAACACTTGCTCTTCTTTCACTGCCTGCAGGTATTCAATACATTTATGTTAGTCATGCTGGAATATTTTCCACGTGGAACAATGAATTTATAATAAAACAAAGCATTAAATTCGGCATCTCCCTGTATCTGCAGAGATGATAAAATTGCGAAAATAACACTGGGCCGGTACATGTCATCTCGAGCCATTGCGGTAAAAGTTAAGAGGATTTGCGGACCGGAAAAAATGTAAACAGAGAGTTTGTTCACAGATCTTGTTCACACACAATACCTGCATATAGAAGAAAAATGTGATCATACTTATGACGTCTCCATACAATCAAGTGGAAGGAATCAATGCTTTTATTTCCTACGGATTGAATTACATGATAATGCAACTTAAGAGGAATAATTTACAAACCTGATAAGTCAGACCAGATGGCTGTCTCATCTGACCTATGAGCAGATCCTGGTGTCATAGTGCCTCTTCGAGCGGAATCATTTGATATGGCGCCGCCTTGAGATCCTTCTCTTGGACTAGGACCTGCACTATTCTGATTAGCTGCATCAAGAGCTTGACCAGTGCTCTCATCTCCCCCATGTAACTGCGAACTCATCATCGTAGCAAGAACTAAAGTTGCATCAAAATCGCTATGTGCTGAATCGTCCAAGCCAAATCTTGGTGCAAGGAGCACAGGTCTGTTCAATGACACCAACAAAAGCTCAGACACAATATAATATAGCAGGAAAATCACCTATAAAGTTTCCGCAAGCAACATATAAATTGGCATAATATGGAAAATACGTTAGGCCAATATAAATTTAAAAGTTCAATACTTCATTTCTTGTGAAAATTGAAAGTTATATAACAATATTCGCGTTAGATCGTGTAAAAAGCTTAATAATGGAGGTTAATTGTGTAACTAATAACCAGTTAAGCATCAGGGATACAATGCATGAGTCATAGCAGTCATACTTGCCAGCCTTGTCAAAGTACATGTGCATATCTGCTTCTGCTCCTTCACAGAACGCCATGAACGCCTGCAGGAGCAAATAAGATCTATCCAATGAGCAAAACTCGATATTACTCGATCGATCAAACCGAGATATCAAGAAGGAAACTTGGATGTGGTACTTCCATCAAGATTGCAAATGAATGTTACACTTCAGCAACACTCGAACAAGCAACTGTGAGCGGATTGAACAGATACTTCCTAAGAATGAAACTAGATGTTGAAAATGAAAAAAACCCTAATATGAACTCAAAAGAAATTGAAAATATCGACTTTTGCCTTCAGTTCTTTAACGCTGAAAGTCACATCCACCGGTGGTCCTTTATGGGTATAAGCTGACAATTCCTCAGAGGGGTCAATCCAAAGCTGAGTATGAAGAGCTCCATCTGTCACGTCTGCACTTCCAGAACAAGCCATATATGTAAGACTCTGTTCATGATGATCATAACAGAAATAAGACATTCAGTACACAACGCCACATTTTAACAAACCTCATGACATAATCTTCCTCAAACATCAACATATCATATCCTGTATGAAATAGGTGTACTCAAATATGACGGATGTTGCTGTCATATGACAAGTACTTTCTAAGTCAAACTTCAATTACTCAAATATAAAACGTTAGCAGCTCTCTATGCCCGATTGACGGATGATAACAATACACTAAAATTACCAGATTATGCGAGTAAAATGAACGGAATTTCAAGACGTTGAGTGATCACCCTGTGTAGGAAGGAGAGAGATAGAATGAAGTAACTGCACCTCTTGCGGGATCAATGTAGCTCTTCAATTCAATAGCTTTCGCTTCACTGTCGAGATCCATGTCAGTGGATATGGGCTCCGTTGCAATCAACGTAATCTCGTGGAGAGAAGATTGAAAATGACCCAAAAGTCTGCTGAGGTCTCTGGGTTTAATGACCAGGTGGCTAGGGAACGAGTTCCTCTCCACCAACACATTTTGCATTTCAGTGTTATTATTACAGGTGATCCAGTATGTTTTCCTAATTCCTGCACATCACCAGTACAATACGCGATAAATTAGATGCTCCATAAACACAAAAAAGCCGAAACATAATTGCCAAGCGTATGCAGTACAACTGCATCATAACTCCACAGTTGTCCACATTAGCAGCTACAAATTTCATGCACACATTTTGAAGCCACTCAATGCATGTGAAGGATCAAGTTCCCTCGTCACAATCTTTAAGCGAATATCTTGCAGCTAGATTGCCTATAATCCAACGGATAATCCTGTATTGGTGGTGCGAATTCTTTTTGAAAAATCATAAATTAATAGAATAATAATGAACTCAAATTTTCAAAATAAAGAAAGAAACTTTTAGAGCAATTATTACACATTGCATCCAAGTGCACTCCAGCGACAATGGCTGTTTCATTATCCATTCCACTATCGTGGTTTAACTCATGCTGAAAAATGTGCACCTTGATGATACATGGGACTTTAAGAAGACCGCTACAGATTAATAGAGTTGTTGAAAAATGAGATACACCTCATCTTCATGATGCACGAATATTGACGACATAAGCATGAAGGTAAGTCCAACGTCGTAAAATGCTGGCCAAAACGCCTAACGCAGACCAAGAGTAAAGATAGAAGCAAACAAATTACCATTTGCACACTGGATATTCCATTGAAGTTTGTTAGCATCCTTATCTGCTAAGATAATTGTCAAATTCTCCATGGCGCCAGGCGGTGTCCGGAACACCGTGCACACAGACTACAAAAGAAAAAATTGCCCCATAATGTTACCGTGCTGTGCGTTGTATTTCAGAAACTTCCAACGTATCAAGAATACTTCGAAAAAATAAAATAAAAAAACTTCCAGAAGGCTGAAAAAAGGTTGCTCAAAAATCTCTGATGCCAAAAACCGGTACGGTTTGTTCCACAAATTATTAAAATTTAAAAAATTTAAAAAAGGGGGGGGGGGGTCACCTTCAGCAAAACACTGCAGGCAGCCGGTGTGTGCACATGGAATGCGTCGAAGAATTGCCCCTTGAAACTGACCGAAAGAAAAGCGGACCATGCTGAATTAAGCGTGCGCAATGACAGCTGCAAACCATGTCCAAACACTAGTTCACATTTAACCAGAAAACCGAATCCAAAATCATTTACTAAAAATCACGTCCTTAATAGATACTCCAAAATTCAATTGCAATTGGTGGGTAATGATCACCTTGTCAGGAAGAACCTCGATGAGAAGCTCGCTACCGACGCGATACAGACAATTCACAGCCCTGTTGAGGCTCTTAATCTGGTTTCCAGACAACATGCATTCCATTTCTTCCACCAACAAATCTCCTTCCTAACCCTAAACTATCTCCATAAATTCGCGTAAGAGCGCCCACGCAGCAAGTAGCTAGTCACTCACTTGATTCAAGCTACAGCACCACATTGTTCCAACACTGCATTCGAAGGCAAGAAGAAAATTACTACAGAAACAAAAACAAACATCAACAATTACAGTAACTAAACCGCCACAAACACTCTTCAACTAATCATTCCCTGCCTGTTGCCTTGTAACCCAGTTCAATTCTAGAGGTGGCGAGCAAACTGGATACACTCCGCAGTACCCAAAAATCGAATTCACTGACAAACAAACAAACAAACAAATGAAGCCATCACTGCAAAGAGCTTCCGACCCACAATCGCAACACCGCTTGTCGGACCGATTTAGCAAGAACCCAACAGAATGAAGCGAATTACAAGCGTTACACACACACTGGAACACCGATTGCGGCGAAAAAGGGAGGGAAAGAACGAAGACTCTTCGATCCAGTCAGTCTTCGATCCCGTCAACATGTTTCCGAATTCCGTCCATTTCGGCCTCGGAAATGGGCTGCACCACAGTTCATACAAAGTTTTGAAAAAGTTAAAAGTTGCATGTCTACTTTCGACTTTTCATCGTCGCCGCAGCATCTCGGGATGGATGAATTCCTGGTCGCATGCTAGTTGACTGCCTTCTTGGATGAGAGCTATATTGTCATTTTGAATAGAATGGTATACTTCAGCTCTATAAAGTATAGAATAAGAGTGTTTTATGAAAGTTGTCTAGAGTTGATGGGTGGTGGATTCCATACAAACTTGTGGCCAATGATTTACTATAAGTTATTTTATTTATCATAATTAAGTTATATATATATATATATATATATACATATACATATATAATTCTATGTATGTTCAACTATTGATAAAAAAAATTAATTAATAAAATCAAGATATAATTGTGAAATCATATAAATGTCTATTCTTTTAAAATTCTATATTTATAATTAAACCTTGTCAAAACATCAAATACCTTTTTATGAACTATTGCAATTCAAAAAGTGTCAAATCTTTGAAATATATATATATATATATATATATGTATATATGTATATAATGACACAAACCAAGTCTTTTTAGTACTTAGATTAAAGGTTGGGTTGCTAGAAATTGATGCATTTAAAATCCTAACATTCTTTATAAAAGGTGGACTATGAAGTATTAATATTATTAGTTACTATCAATTATTGCATAAGTAATTAAAATATATTTTAGATATTTAAAATTCTAACATATTATTTTATTTGTTTTGGTCCAAAACAACTTATAAGCCATTCACAATATATCCCAACCATATAAGAAGCCTTTTCTATTGTTCATTTGTTACTTTATTTTTCTTTGGTTACTTTTCAAAAAAAATTAATTTTATTCTTAGAGATTTTACTAAATTAGCTTTTTTTTGTGTTTATTGTTTCATGTCTCTATATTAAAAGATGATGCATTGTATTGCATCTTTTTTGTCTATAAAAATAAAATTAAATAAACCTCCTACTAGGTAACCATATTGTTTAAAAACATTTAAATCAATGATGAATTTATGTTGCAAAATAAATAAATAAAAATTCCAATGCCTTTATTGTCTCGGATTTATAGCTAATTTATAGATAATTGAAGTTGCTCAATTTCAAACTCATTTAGTATGAAGACATTTCTAAAAGCTATATAAAAATCATTTTAGAAGATAAAATCCATATAATTGACTTGGTGAAGAAATATTCTTATTGGATTATATCTTTTATATATTTACATCAAAGCACTTATGATATATTTGCTAAACAAGAATTTTTCCTTTATTTAATCTTATTTAATATAAACTATATATATATATGGAATTAAATTCTATAGAATTTTTTGTATAAGTAGGAATTTGCAACATATTTTGATTGTGTAGGTTGTTATATTAAAAAAAAATTCCTAATGGTATATATTAGGGTCAAAAATATTACTATTAATAATACCAAAAGAAATCAGATTTTCTTCATCATCTTTTTTTATGAATTTAGATTTAATGATCATTGTAACGATTTTTTACAAAACCTTGTATACAAATTACATACAAGAAATCTAAGCCCTCTAGTATGAAAGAAAGCAATTTTAATACAATATTGTCATAATGAACAAACCTTGATTGTGCCTCCATCATGTATACTTTAATTTTTTTTTTTTTTTGAAAGTATTACAAACTGTAATTAAATGGTAACAATTATAAATGAATTTTCTATTTTAAAAAAACATGTTATCAAAGAAGTTTTCTATTTATATTATAGAGTTCAATCCAATCTTTAGTTATTAAGAGTCATTACATTAAAAGTCTTCATTTGGGCTAGTCTTTATGCTTGCATTGAAACTAAGAGCCAATTTTTGTACATTTGAATAAAAGTAGTCAAGTGTATATATAATATGCTTGCTTACCTTTCCATCCTATTCTAGCTTTCACAACTTGAATATAATAAAATGTTCTTGTTTACTAAGCTAATCTAATTGCTTGTAATTATAGTTTTTACTTCTTTTCTTCATAAACATATAAATCTCTAGCTTACTATTACATCAAGTTTTATTTTTCCACAATATTAAAATTTTAATATCATTGTTGGTTCTTAAATCACTTTAATTCAAATGTTGATAAGCTTTTATTTTATTTTTTTAATTTTCTCTACCTTTAGTTTTATTTACTTACGTAGATTGAGGGTTTTGAAAGGCTTTTCTAAGTACTAGTTAAAATAACTTGTTACTAATGTTTGCAATAGGTGACTCAAAGTTAGAGTCTTCTAAGATGATTGTTTGAAACTTTACCTTTGTAAGGTAGTTGTGTCATCTTCTATGGTAGACTTCTAATATTACCCTCATTTATTAATGTTGTTCTTCTATAGAACATTGTATGATTGCTAGTAATATTTTATCTTGGTTCTAATTGGTTAGTATAAAGATTGATCTTAGAGATATTTTCTTGCAAGTAATATATTTGTTAAAGTAGTATTAAGAATCCTATTAGGATATCAATGCAACAATTTTAAGAAACTTTGTTTCTAGTATGATTCTAATTAATTTTTTATTTTGACCAACACCATATCATAATCATTTTAAATTGCTTGTTAAATATTGCTACTTTTTTCATCATTCTGTTTTGATGACTTGAATATTTTAAATTTCTTTTATGTTTATTTCCATATAATGGATTGCTTTAAGTTTCTATGTTCTTGTTCTTTCTTGTTTCAACTACCATAACCTTCGTTGGTTCATTCTCTCTTTTTTAGATATCTTTGTTATTTTTTATATCTTGTTATATCTTCTTAATTTTTATATTCTTTTATTTGTTGTGTCTTTGAAAGTTGAGACAATTAAGAAGAATTAGGCAAGCTAGTGTATGGAGTGCAATTCTTTTGTATCAAACTTTGCTCAATGATTAGCTTACCAAGTGCACATTTTCTCTATATTTCATATTCAATTATTGTTTGCTTAATCTTTGTGTCATTGCTCCAAAACCTATAGAATTCATCAAGCTCATAAGTGGTGACTAGTGTAGTAATTTTCAATCTCATTATTTAATCTATGGATTAGCTTTAATCTATGGATTAGCTTTAATCTATGGATTAGCTTTGAAAAAAGAACCTTTTTATTTAAAATAATATGAATATTTTAAAATATATAAATACATCATCAATATATAATTAATATATACATACAAATATTATTTTATTGCCATTTTATTATATTTTTAAATATACCAATCAATGAAGTAATTATAGGTATTTATTATAAATTATTCTATTAAACTAAATGTTAAAGAAATTTTAAATATTAATGCATGATAAAATTTATGTTAATTTTGATCTCAAAAAATAACTCAAAATACTATGTCAGTATAAAACATCAAAATGTTAACACAACTAAAGATATGATTTTAAAAAATTGTATTTTAGATGGTGAATTATTCTCTCCCTATCTATACTTATATAAAAATAGTAATAGTAATGATAAATAAATAATAAATAAATGAATAAACCTCTGAACCAAATACCACTTTTGATCAAAGTAAAAGAAAGTTTTCAATGAAAAAACTAGAACCAAATACTAGTTTGCAGTGATAAGAACTGTGACAAGAATTGTGATGGGTAATTATGATTTGAACCAAAAAACTCACATAGCCAAAAAAATAATAAATGCATTAAATGGTTTATATATATATATATATATATATATATATATATATATTCAATTTTTGAAAAATTACACTGATTTACCTTAAATCACACCAGTACAATGTGAAAAAACACAAGACAAATCTAAGCAAATGCTTTCACATCAAAGGTAAAATACCTCACAAACTGAATTTTTAATTCTACCTAAGTACCACCAAAGTAACTTTTTATTAAATTTTGTTGCATACTGTGACGTCCACCTAAAATTCATTTAATTTTCTGAGTTCAATAAAATCAACACTCTCTTAATTTTTGTGAAACCTAGTACTTTTTATGTCTATTGAGGCTTACGGTGTGCTTGTTTGAATGCAAAAGCCTTTAACAGGCTTAATTTTAATTGCTAATGTAAGTTGGCCAGGAAAGTCATAAATGGCCTCTCTCAAAAGGGTACTGAAAGAGGGGAAAATTTTGATACTGCTCAACCCTGTAACACTAAATCTAAAACAAAGATGGTGTCCTCCAGAGGCAATTGCAGCGCTCAATCTAGCATACCCGGAAAATGCAGAGTGATAAACCCAACAGGTTCCTCCCTACGAAAGCTATGTAGAATATTAAAAATCCTTGTCTGATTTACAGTGTGACCCTTCCGTGACGTGCTGACTACACTACGTTAAAAGAATGAACAGTTATAACTGAAGAGAACAACACTTTGTGTACACGAGTCACAATGAGACTCTTTGAGTGAACTAAGGCACAGACTTTACACTTGTGGAAATACGCCAGAGAAGTTAGGAATCTTGTTCAAGTGCTTCAAAGCCCTTTCAGCCAGCTGCTTGGCTTGACTGTTACCATACCGGAATGCGTCAACAAGAGCAGTATTGACATGTGCGTTACCAGATATTTGACTAGCCAAGTCAGCGTTGCGAAGAACTCGCTCCACCATCCACACTGCACGCTGACGCAGTACCTCAGTTCGATGCTCTTGCATGATCACCAGAATTGGTGGTATACCTCCTGCATTCTGCAGCACCTGTAAAACGAGGCATGTGTATGAGGACAATCCTCACTGTTCAACCCAGTTCTTTGAGGAATTAATAATCGAGCTTGCGAGAAACTAATTGAAAAGTTGGCTCCTCACACAAGCGTACCTAAACAAGAATGATACATATATAAAGCAAAACCAAGCATGATACATGCATTTCAGCAGCTACTGCATCATACAAGTAATAAAATTAGTCGAGACCATAATTTCAGTCTGCGCAACGCATAAGCTCATTTCAATGAAAAGGCTGATGCTTGACACAATTGAAGTATATCTTCACCTGTGATCCTCTTTCAATGTCCACGGTGTCCATGAGTAACGTCGACAGTGCTCCAATAGCTGCTTCCACAACGTCCGGATTTCTGTGGTCTAGACAAGACACCAACGGCAAGAGAGCATTGGAGTGCACCAGACAAAACGTCTCTTTGGCTGTGCATACTCCAGTGTGAACGGGGCAAATACCAAGCAACGGAGAAGGCTGCTTGAAGCAGGCAAATCTATAAATTCCTTTTGGTTGAGGAGGATCCGGAAATGTAGACAGTTGGCTCGACTTCACTGACAGGTTCTCAAGCGCCAGGGCTGCTGAGATTTGCAACTCGTCCGATCCCCCACTTTGCAAAAGTGACGTGAAAAGCTCAGTAAAGTTGTAGTTGGTAGCTAAGTCTAGGACCGCCTGCTCATCGAGAGCGTATGTGAAGCGAACCAGTATACCAACTATCCCCGTTTGGAAGGGAGTTATGTGTTTCCTGTCGCCAACTCGGGCAACTCCTCTCTTGAGGTCTTCCAAGCGTTGGATCAATAAGGCAGGAGCACCCTCGTCCAACATGGCCTGGGTGAGGTGAATGTCCTTCATGGGCAAGTTTGCGAGCAGGCCAGCAGCCACTGCTTGCTCCTCCATGGAGCAGTCTGAGGCCAGTAGTTTTATCAACGTCCCTAGCTGACGAGTCGTAACACGAAGACCGTCTGCAAGCTCTTGACCCATGTGCGGAGAAAGGAGCATCAGGAGCCTTACGGATGTCACTCGCAAATCTGAATGAGGAGCTTCCAGAAACTGAATTAGACTCACAGTTGCAGCCGCGCTTCTGATGTGTTGGACTACCTTGGTAACAGCTTTATTTGATGAGGCCAATCCAACAAGCACCTACACCGTGAATTTGATTAGTCCAACACCTTGAAACTCATTAAGGGGGTACGTTCATACAGTCTTCATGTGGAGATAAACATAACACAAAAATAGATAAGTAAATAAAAGATCATAGCAAAAAGGTGAACTGACCTGCAGAACCTTCGCCTCAATGGTTGGACCTGTGATACCTATTAATTGTAAGAAATTATGCACAGTATGCTCGGAAGTCAGAGTGTTGCCATCTTTGTCCACAGACACAGTCTCCCAATTTGCACCTGAACTAACCACGTTGGCCAGTACACTCGCCGATATCTCCTTCTGTTTCGTAGGGACTTGAGTAGCACCCAAAACAAACAAATCTCGCATCAGTGGGGCTAACACGCCTGCTTCGATCAGCAGATTTCCATTACTCGGGAGAGTAGACAAACTACAAAGAGCTTTCAGCGCTGCTGCACGCGCCATGGAGTTGTGGCTACCAAGCATCTCCACAAGTGCAAAAGCTGCTCTCTGTGCGGCTCGGCTCTTGTCTTCAGAAGTCATGGGTACTACTGACAGATCTTCCGCCATTCCAATGCGAACTTCTTCTGGTCCTGAACACAGCAGAGATACCCCAGGATTGAGAAGGGAAAGTATTCTAGATCTTAACAGCTGTTGACAAAAAATTCATCCAGTAATAGATTTATTTACAGTAAAAAACGTTAGAGATAAAAGAACACCTTCGAGTGCGTAAGATTGCATTCCAAGCAATTCAATGATTCAACAGCAAAATTTCTAGTTGGCGATTGGATTCAATACCTTCCACGAGTCGTTTAAGGAGTGGCTGAAGACGTCCATTCTCCGCCATCTGCTTCACATTGTTATCACACCGCTCCAGATTGGCAAGCGTCAGCTCCGCATGCCCAACTGCTGTCAAGTCCTCAGAGTTGCTGCTAAGTATCCCTACCAATATTAAAATTGCCCCAGTAGTAGCTCCAATCTTTTCGCAGAGTGCGTATGATTTCGATAGCTCGTAAAGTAGGGACACGGCTCCCTCTCGCTCTTTCGTGTGCTCTCGCGACAAGCACTTGACCACGCGTTGAAGATTCGTGACACCAATTGCATCCTGAAATAAGGTTATACCACCGCAGTTCAAGGAACACGTTAGATAAATTCCTTCACGAGATTCTTGTACAAATAGAAAGAAGGATTGGAATATGGAAAACGTTACCTTACAATCATCATCATTCTCAGCAAGTAGGCGAAGAGTGCTCAGGGCAAGATACCGCACTTCTTCACCATTCTTCAGAAGATCAACAATCAGTGGTATCAACCCTTCACTACGCACTTTGTGCTTATTCATCCGATTCTTCCTACACAAAGTCTGCAGGTCCGAGAGCCCAAACACGATATCAGCATCATCGCTACCGGACGTGACAATCTGCCTCACAATCTCAATGCGGGCTTGCTCGTTCCTCTGTGTCCATTCTTCAATCGTGTTGCGCAGCGCCAAGCTAGGCTTCACCGCCGTGCTCACCTCCTGACCCGTCATAGGACATAATAACCGCCGCCCGTCTTCTTTGCATTTCTGGATCCAACGCTCAATTGCTACGCGCTCGTATGTTTGTCCATTCTCTAAGGTCGCAGGGTCCTGCATCACTTGCTTCGTTAAGGGACACACAAACGCCTCATACAGTGGCTCCAAGCGCTTGTGATAAGGGTGCACAGCATTTGCTTCATCAGATTGACCAGGCTGCTCATTCGATTGCAGCCATTTGTCAAACATCCCACTAACTACACCGAACAACCGCATATCATTCGCATCTTTCGAGTCCTCTACGTCTTTCCTCAAAAGATCCAGTTCAATCCTAAAAGCAGCGGGGTTTCGTGACAGATCCTCGATCCCCACAGTGCGACCAATGTCCATGAGAATGGCTTGCTGCACACCTACGTCACTCAGTATGCTGCTATTTTCTGGCTCCAAGGTCTGGCATAGCTTGGCTTCGTTGTCCTTGTAAGGGAAAATTGCCTCCTTCATTACCAGACTTAGGTCATCAACCACTGCTTTTAATTGTTCGTCACCACGCAGAGAGGAGGATGGAATGGATGCCAAGCGGCGTCCCATTCTACGCGTGACATCTTCCAGCTGCTTCGAGATCGCACGACAGTGCAGAAGCAGGTAAATCCGGCATTTGATGGTGCAGAATGCGATGAGTTCCAGGGCCTCATCTATATCCTGTTCTAGTTCTCGCATTAGGGCTTCCAACTGGAAGATGTCTCCACCTTCTTCCAAGTCTAGGAGCACTTGCTTGATACTATCTAATATGTCTACTAAGACTTGAAAGTTTTCGTGCTCCACAACCACTTTGGCAGATGCACTCACTGCTTCCACAAGTTTGTCCACAAGAAATTGGGTCGCAGCCTCCGCCATTGGCAGCTGCAACCTGTTATCACAAGGTACAAGAGTAATATTCAGCGCCCTCACTGCATTCTAATCAAGGCATCATTTCATACGTCACCATATCACCGCAAAGCCTTACAAGCTAAAAAAGAAAAAAGAAAAAAGAAACAACAATCGAACCTATCATGTACATAATCACACATAGCCTTGGTGAGTAGCACAGAATGATTGACACTCGGCCTAATCCTTAAACAACCTCTCTAGTCCTAGGACTTCACTTCTGCAGAATAGAATGCGCTTCAGCTCCACAAGTAAGTACCCTCCAAATCTTTAGCAACCTACCGACCTCCTACTGTTGCTTACAAGTGAATAGTTTCTCTTAACCAAAAAAAAAAAAAAAAAAAAAAAAAAACTGTCTGATTTATGTTCCAACGACCAACAAGGCATCAAGTTGTATAATCTGCCGGTCCTACGCTCCGTATAAGCAATACCCAGTTATTCAAAATTTGGTTCAAGGGTAACAAGGGCTGCAGAAGCCAGCCACCGGAATCGATTACAACACCCTCACTGACGCCACCGATGATACGTTCACCTCGAATGGCGTCCTCAAGACTGCGACTGGGTCGAAAACATCAGCCCTCAGAGTATTCACCTTTCCATAAACATCACAGCTTCATGAAGGCTCACTCGTTTCGTGACTCATAGTTTCTACCACAATGTGCAATTGGCTGGTGGTAAAAGGAGAACTCTACATGGCAGAACGTCGCGTACCTTTCTCGGAACGAAACTATGCATTAGAAAACTCACTAACCAACCCCGGAATACCGACACCACCGCTACTTGCAAAGATCACCCCACCAACAACAAACCCACGAACAACAACCAAAAGCTCGGTTTAGAACAACATACAAGTCCAACCCATCGTCCATCTCGCCGACTGCACCAGCTCCTCCTCCTCCTCCTCCACCACAACAAGAAACCCTAGCACATCTTCAACTCGATTGTGCCCGCCACCCGGTCAAAGCTATCACGCTGTCACCGTGAAGAAATCAACGTGCACCATATCGATGGAACTAGAATCATGCTCATCCCGGCGTGTCTCTAATTCCTTGTCTTTTTTCTAGTTTGTTTGTTGGTTTGTTTTTTGTTTTTTGTTTTTGTTTTTGCTAATGCGTCGATTGTTGCACACGACAAATCCTACTAGTGACGCCGTCAAGGCACTCCTATGTTGATGAGATGATCGTAGCTTCCCTGGAAGCCAATCGAAGGACGAAGACTGCAGATGTGAGAGGCGGAAGACTGGAGAATCGACGAGGAGACGTTGCAGCATGAACCGTCGGTCCCACTTGGCAGGCTGGAACGCACCCCAAGCTTTTCCCCTCTTATAAATGCCACACTTTATTTGCTTAAGATCTCCACAAACCATGCGCGCGCGAGCTAAAGACACTTAACCATAGCAAGCTCCTGAAACCCTCCAGACCCCTGTGAGCAGTGAGAAACGGATGGGTGGGAAGAAGAAGCAGAAGAAGAAGCTGTGGGGAGTGTGGATTCTGCTCTGGAATGAACAGAATCCGGACACTACGAACAGTATTAATGCGGCTGCAGCTCATCAGTGAGCTGTTTGTCCCAGCTCGTGCTTGTTGCTCTTTGCTGCCGCCCCATCCAGCTGCCGGAATGGTTCTCATTCTGCACAACTTGGAGCTGATTCCTGCCTCAGACGAAGCACAACACAGCAGTGAAGGAATAGCTTTCCCTTAATGCCGATACTCCCCGGCTAATTTTGCACGGCTCATCACGGGGATTGTTTACAGAGACTGACCAAGACATGAAGAGAGCTTGACAATGAGGATTAAGACCATTTTTACACCCTCAGCACCACCACCACTCCGCATAGATAAACGCACAAACACCATTCCTTCATATTTTATTGCCTCATGAAATAGTCTATCCAACCCAGTTGCGGAACCGCTTTAAATTCCGAGCCAGACTTAAACAGCAACCACAATCTGGTCGTGCACTCGGTGTCTAGAGATCACGTCCTTGTAACAGAAAGTGACACCTGCTCCCATCCCACTTAAAACCGCAACGTACCATAGCTTATCAGTCATTGGAAATTACACAACACATTTTCAATGCTGTCGACAATGAAGTGCCTCTGCATCGATGGGGTGATGGTTCACAAGAGCATCCCACATCATATTCGGCAAATGGTGGATTTGTGAGAGGGATGGTATAGAACAAGACTTGTCTGGTCATTTCTTAACTCATAAATCACTGTCATTGTTCTGACTATTGTATTATTTTTTTGGTTTTCTGGTTTTTTGGTTTTTTTGTTTTGTGTTATTTGGTTTCATAATGTGGGCAACAAGTTGTGTCAAAAGACCACGAGTTTCACCTGGAAATGGGTGTTTCACTTGGAGATTCCTGCTTTGATTTTTCCGCTCAGGAACAACGTAGCTCCTCTGAAGTTTCAACTCCGCCACACAGACTGGGGTCCAGGACAGTGTTGCCAGGCTTGTTGAAAACTAGACCACAAATCAAAGGAGTGAGTCACATCCATCTATCTTCAACTGTCCCCACCTTCCTTGATGATAATAATATATCTATATGTATATAGAAATGGAGAAAAAGAGGGTAAAGATAATGAGAAAGAATAGGGACCCAAGCTATTTGGGGGGGGGGGGGGGGGGTGCATTATGGAATACAATGCCTAGTGAGATTGTGTGCTTTTGATGTTGCATAATGAGAGCTGGTACAGCGAGGAATGTGTGTTTGATGGAAGCCTTTGAATTAAAAGGGGGGGTAGGAATTGGAATACTTGCCATACAAACTATCACCAACCAGGCCCAGCAAAGGGTGTCCTCATAGACACCATATGGGAAATGCTGCTGCTGCATGGCCTGACAATTTTTGAGTAGAAAAAAATATATGCTCTCTATGGGGTTCAAAACCATGTGGCCCTGACAAGCTGTGATTGCCACCAAAGGCCTTGGGAATGGCTACCACACAGGGGGTAATGTTTTGCATGCTTCTTTAACAGCATGCACGAAATGATCAGGATGCTTAGGTATATATTGCATTACAAGGAAAAAGTCATAGTTTTTTGGGGGAAGGAAAACAAAAAATAGGGAGAGAGAATATATATATATATATATATATATATATATATATAAACTAAACAAAACCAACGCAAAATTAGATTTGGGTCCTTATTATGTAGAAAGAGAAAAGAACAATAAGACTCATCCATTACCCCTCTAACTCCAACAAAGTCATTGTTAACATATGTCAAAAATAGCCATACCTCTAAAAAAACACCCACACTATATAAAATATAATTCAAATATAGCTTAGTGGATGAAAAACGAGTTATCGAAGAGGGGGAACAAAGGGAACACGTTCGGGGGACAAGGGAACGCGGAAGAAGGAGGGACGAGTGCAGCTCACCCGCTGCCCGCGAGCCGGACCCCGCAGGGCAACTCTCCCTGGCGAGAGTAGCAACGAGAGATCATCGGCGAAGCATCGCGCACACACGCCCACTCTCAAGCGCCGGTTTTCTCTACCGCATCGGCAAGCTTCGTGAAGCTCCCGTGTCCCCTTCGACAAAGTTCCTTTCTTTTCTTCAGGGTTCACACAACCCTGGTGCGTCGAAACGGGGAACAACACCAGGTTGTTGCTCGCCCAGTTCGTCTCACGGGAGCCGCGTTCTTTAGTTGCGTGCCCTTTTGGAAGAGGGAAATCGTGGAGGCAAGCCTCGAGATGTTGTTGTGATTGTGGAATTTGTTCTCGTGAAGCAGAGGAAGAAGAAGATTGGAGCCGTAGTAGGGGAGGGGCAGGAGGTGATCAGTCGTTGAGAGATTGGCATTAGCTTTTGGATTTGAAGAGATTGGCTGCCGGAAAGCTTCTTTTTGTCGTAAGGAGCTTTTTTCTCTGGTGTTTTGTAATAGTCCTTATGGTTTTCAAGCTTGGTTGCAGAAGCCACGGGTTAGCTGAGAATCGTGTGATTGGAATTTAATGATCTAGCAGAGATGGGGTCTGTGTTTGAACGGAGAGGACAGTAGAGGAAGCATTTTCTTTTCAGGGTCATGTACATGTTGGGGATGCTCGGAGGTTCTTTGGTCGATGTTTGCCCGATGCTTGTATTCTCTTCACTGACTTGTCGATTCTTTCTCAGAGATAAGCTGAGTCTAGGGCTAATACAGCTCAGTTCTTGCCGGCCTGCATACTACTTCCACTTCTTGCAGAGGATTTGGATTGTTTGTGTTTGGAGAGGCTGTGAGCGAGTCCGTGATGTGGGGTACGGGGTGTGGCGTCCATTGGAAGATTACTGACACTTCTCATCTAGCTCGGGAACCCAATTTCGAAGTGTGTTGGGGTAAAATGGAGTAATTTGGTCACGCAGCCGTTAAATTCCTAAGGACGACCAATGGCCCATTTAACTTCGCTTCTTTGTCGAGCCAGAGCTATTTCCTTGTAGTATGTCAACAACTGAAATTTCAGTCTCTCATGGTTCAAACGTATGTGCAGGGGTTTCTCAACTTGGTATTTAGAGTTGAAGATGTCATGCTTGGATAGTAGACCTGGTAGTGGATTTGGGGATTGATACGAAAGCAGGCATCCTCGATACAGGCGCTCAGGATACGTCAAGAAGTTTCGAGAACTACGACACTGTGTGAGGAATTTAGATTGACATCGGCAGCAGTTGCAGTCTTATAATTTCACCAAGTGGTAGTGGGAAATTGCAGTAGTGTTCGCAATATCTCAGCATTTTGGAACATTGTCGATATTTGAGGAGCGACACTTATTATCGAAAAGTCGTTGCTGAATAGATCAAGGTTGTCTGGAAGTTGCCTCTGAGGAGATTGGAAGGACTCTGTAGGAAGTTAAGATAGGAAATCTAGGAGAGGAATTAATACTGCTTCAATATGAGCTTTGTATTTAGAGGAGCCCGGCCCGATCTGGAGGGAGGGCTGGCAGGTTTTATGCCTGAGCGGCGTTCTGTGGTATGTTTTCCCTACCAATTTCTCTTTTCTTTTCTTTTCGTTTCTTTTTCTCTTATTAAGCAACCTGTAACTTTTGAGTTATCTAAAATATCTGGCCTTTTGGCGTCACTTGAACGCAGGGTTTGCATACATCTCATAGTTCCTTATCGTTACAGCTTTAGATTTTGATTTGCTCGTAAAGTCCACCATGCAGGTACTATAGTGTATTACGCCTACAACATGGTTGACATGTTAGGAACGTATTTGCTCAGAAAGCGCAGAGAGTATGTCTGATCCTCGTTGACATTTCATAGCTGTACTTTACTAATCAGAATTCTGCGTATGTTTTGGCAGGCTGGACATAGATTTCATGCGACTGGGCGTCCTGTCAATACCAATCCGATGGCATTTCTAATTACAGGTGATTGAGTAGCACTCCATCAGTAGTTGGTATCAAGAATATTGCTGTAAATTTTCAAACACCACACTCTGTTGGGTTGGTGATGTTGAACCTTGCGATGGATTATTGTCATTTATCCTTACAGTTTTTTCAAGACATGCTGATTCTTACAGTGTTTCATGTTATGCAGTGGCTTTGTTATTTATGATTCTCAATTCTCAACAAATGTCCCAAAACCTAATGGTGCGTCTTGTGACCCCTGTAAAATACAGCGGTTATACACTGTTTTTCATTTTCTTTCTTTGATCTTCTTTCTTGACCGTGATTCTACTTTATCGTGTTTTCTGGGACGGGAGTCCTCTGCTTCTGACATCTCTGGATGGCTTGGCAATGCATCTATTAGGAATAGAACTTACTGACTCGGGATTTGAATCATAGATCTGACTTTCCCTTTCTCTTTCTCTTGACGTGTTTTTTTGCAGCTTTGGATTGGTATGGGTGTATTTTTATTGGCTTCAAGCTTACGCATGTACTCTATATGTCACCAACTTCAATCTCAGGCGCAAGCAGCTGCAGCAGCGGCGACTACGGGTGGATTACTAAGCCACACAGAGCTCCGCCTACGTATGATCCCCACTCTATCTTTTGCCCCCAGAGGCCGGCTTCACGGTCTGCGTTTGCAGCTTGCCCTACTTGACAGGGAATTTGATGACCTAGGTGACTCCCATTTCTGGTCGTGGCTCTAGCATTCACGATATAGTAGTGCGTAGGTGGAGCCCAAGTCGTGGATAGAGCAGTTCAGGGTTGTTTTCTATTACCGGTCATGATAATACTCTGACTTATAAGTATTTGCGCAGTTATGTATCTGGCATGCATGTCAGGGTACACTCATCTCTGTTTGGTAGAAAACTTGGGTTTTTTTTAGTCTTAGATTTATCAGAAAGTGCGAACTTCATCAGCTTAACATTGGGCTTGTTACCGTATGCAGATTACGATGCTCTGAGAGCATTGGATGGAGACAACCCTCCTGGTGTCGCAGGCATGAGTGATACAGATATCAGCAGATTGCCAGTTCGTATGTACAAAGGTTCCGTCCAGAAACCGGCAGCTGATCAATCACAGCCAAGGTGAGTTCAACATTGTCAATCTTCATCAACTCACTTTTGCATCTGCTTACGTACTAGCGAGAAATTTATATATATAAATTTTTGTCCTCATGCTTGTGAAGCGCCTGTATGCAGCAGCAAAGGGGAAGATCCACCTTGTGAGGAGGTCGTAGTCGACATTGTCGATGCAAGTTTGGTAAGTACTCAAAGACAACCTCGTATCTCTAAATCAATTTTTGTTTTGAAAGCGCTTTAGCCTTGTGGTGGATGAGGTTTTTCACACTCGTAACATAGTTTTGGCTTACTATTTTAATCTTTATTCATAGTACTATTTGTGTTCCTGTGCATTATATTGTTCTTCTGACTTCAAGAACTCCGCTAGGTGCTTTGGATATGTTGGCATCCTTCTGGATAGCTCTAAACGCTCTGGTTGAAATAATGCAGGAATCAGTCGATGAAGGGAAGCAGAATGTAGTTGAGGAGGAGTTGACGTGCAGCGTGTGTTTGGAGCAAGTGGTGGATGGGGAAATAATTCGAACACTTCCATGTGTACACCAAGTGCGTATTAGCTCTTCTTTGAGTGTTGTTAATTTCCTTGCATCACGTGTGGTCCAGAAACTCAAATAAATATCTGGGTGTGCTTGAACAAAGTTGAGGAAATGTGCTTTAACAAAGTTGAATGTAAGTGTGCCGAAATGGTGCCTTCACTAACACATGGAGGTGGGGTCCTGCAGTTCCATGCCGCTTGCATCGACCAGTGGTTGAAGCAACAAGCCACTTGCCCCGTGTGTAAATTTAGGATACGTGAACCTGAAACTCCCACGGCGACTGCACTTGTTATGCGAAGTTGATTAGTCTGTCCATTCTGGAGTTAGGGTCCACGACATTTTTGTCAGTGATCTCAGAAAGAAGTGTACATTTTGAGCACAGTAAGCACCTTGGAGAGAAAACTGGGCGGTAAGTACGATATTCGGTTAGCATGGAATGAGCTGAGAATTTTGGAGGCAGTAAGTTCAGACACATTGTTTGGTGTGCAAGACTGAGTTCTTTTGCGAAAACGCTTAAATAAATAGTTAGGTTTCCATGAATTAAATGCAAGAGTTCTCATCAATTGCAATTGGAATGGTCCCGTGCCCTCAAGTGCGACTCGAAACTAGTTGACATTCATGCGAATTTGAAAAAATAATTGGGTATTGATCATCTCGTAGAATTAAGGCAGGTGCGAAACAATCTTTTGTATTAAAATTATGATGAAATCTTAACGTACAGCTATTTGTTGATAATTCCATTCGGCTCTGCATGTACTTTCTCAATTATTGGTAGTATCCTATTCCCTGAATGAAGTTGTGTTGGAATGAGTATGATCACTAGGCTTCCAGGCTTAGGGGCTCTTTCATGCACATTTACAGCAGTCTGTCTACTTACACTGATGTACTGAAAATTTTAGAAAGGAGAATGACAAATACCATTAAAGCTTCCCAAGCATTGAAGTTCTCGATCTGCGTCATAGTCTACGAAGACTAATGTGGAGGCATGCGCTGCTTGAAAGTTGTGACGATGAAATGAGGAAATTTTGGATTTGATATGTTCAGGCTTACGGTGATTAAATCAGTGCTATTTTTGCAAGCCCAGAGCTAGCAGGATGAAATTCACAAACCTCCCCTCTAGAAATGCTCTCATCATACCCTGTTTCTGAGTTGTGAAGGGAGGATACCGAAAGGCAACATCCACTCCAAGACTTTTGTTGAAGATGCTCTTGTAGTGGCTGAAAGTATTGAACGAGGCCACGCCATGATATGCTCCTGTGCCACTCTCGCCCACTCCGCCGAAGGGCAACTCGGAGACTGCGAACTGCACTATGCAGTCGTTCATCACCAATCCGCCAGAGGATGTTTCTTCGGCGAATTTCATGGCATAATCCTTCCTGGTAGAGAATAAATAGATTTCTAATGCCTTCGGCTTGTCGTTGATCAGATCCACAGCAGCATCAACATCTCAAACCTACTCCACCAAATCAATAGGAACCATTTGGTAAGAGTTACACACGATCCTGAACGGAGAAGATCCACGCTCTACCAAAGAGTTCAGTTCAGAATGAACTTACTGTGATGATGGGCAGCAAGGGGCCAAAGATTTCCTCTTCCATGATGGGGGAGCTCAGCGGAGGGTCTTTGATCAATGTCGGAGCGATGTATCTACAATGGATTATGCGATCGTTAGTAATACTTTACTTGAAACTAAAAGCCTAATGACTAATGCGTGGATGGACTGATAAAGAGATTGCAACGTCTGGGGGGGGAGGGGCACACAATGACTCCTCGTCTCGTTCACCCCCATGTATAATGTTTTCGGCTGTGCTTGGATGGTCTAGGAGCCTCGATAGCCGTTGAAAGTGGTTTTTATTTACAATTCTAGCCAAATCTTTGGTTGAGCGTGGATCTTCTCCGTAGAACTGCACAAGAGTGCTTTGGAGCTGCTTGATCTGCAACCTCAGGTGGGCTATCCTTCAGCACCCTGATTTTGAAAAAATGAGCAACTAGAACAAGAACTGCAACATATATTTTGGTTAGCGGGGGCGAAGGAGAAGAATTTGCACCAGTTTAGGTGCAAGATGTTCCTCAACCAAGATATAATCCGGAGCAATGCATGCTTGGCCGTTATTACTTGAAAATTTTCCACTCATGATCCGTCTTGATGCCACCTGGAGATCCACTGTGTCGTCGATGAAGAGCGGACACTTCCCCCCAAGCTCTAGAGTCACTGGGATTAAATGTCTGGCAGCAGCCCTCATGGTGATCCTTCCACCATAGAACTGCCTGCAGTTTCAGCAAGACGGAAACAGAATTTAACTCCACATTTGATGAATTCTCCATCACCTCCTCACCAAAGACAGTCACTCTGAGCTTTCACAAAACCTAAAAATTGGTTGTAACAACGTGAATTGCTCACCAGTGTAGAAGATCTTGTCCCATTTCTGTTCCAGCAACGCCGTAACCTCTGGCACTCAGCCTTCCACCACTTGGATGGCATTCGTGTCGAGGTACTTCGGAATCAGTCTAGCTAGGAGAGCAGAGGTGGTTGGTGTAATCTCCGACGCCTTCAGGCAAACAGCGCAACCGGCTGAGATTGCTCCAATCAGGGGATCTACCGCCAACACTGCCAAGCGATCAATCCATGGCGACGTCGAATCACCTCAGCGTTGGGCACAAAAAATCATCCACCTGCTAAACAGTAGCCGACTTTGGACGATGGTTGCGGCGTGAATTATGTGAGATTTCTTTTTGGAAATTGAAGAGCGAAAGAGTGAGTCCTTACTGAAGGGAAAATTCCATGGAGACATGATGAACACCACTCCAAGAGGCTCTGGTACTATTGATGCAGAAGCTGGCCAAGCCAGGAGAGGAACACCTTTCTGCAGCCATTGAAATATGGAAATCAGTCTCCACGTTTGATCTGTGATGCTACATTTTGTTTAATTGTCCAGTGAATTCAACAAATACGATCAACTGAAAACTGTGCGGCCGTAGAAAGGTGCCGTGGTTTACAGAAAGACAGACCACCCAGATGATGTGAAGTGAATAAATCGAAGCAACGCCTACGGAACCTCTATCCACTGCTTATATGAAAGAGACTGAATACTTTCGCGGGGGCCATCCACTTGTGCAGATTCTTGATCGAATATCTTGCAGATGCGGTGATAGTATAGATCTGCGATTACCAGCACACAGTTCACAAAAGAATGAGCTCCATGTTACAATATTGGTGTTTTGTGAAAGATGGTCGATGGACTCTGCAGATTACAGTGAGGATTTCGTGACGAATGTGGAGGAAGGTTGAGCGAACCTCCGAGAGGAAAGCTTCGTGCCTTGGCTTCCGTAGATCCGCATCGAGGGCCCAGTAGATGTCCTCTTCGTTCTCCTCCAAGAGCTTCACGATGGCATGCAGTTGCTCCAGCCTCCACTTCACCGATCTGGTGCGTCCCGTTCGAAAAGCCGCACGCAAACTGGACGCAACTTGAGAAGTATCTAGTCTCGGTACTGGATTCATTGTCGACATCAAACCACCCTCTTTCAATCAAGTTCGGGCTCCTGCAACCAACTGCGCTAACACTACACTTGCATCACGTGTGCAGAAGTTGGAGGTAAGGCTTCAGCTTCGAGGATTTGAGAAGGCTTTACGTTTCCCATACAACCCAGTTGTCCATCTGCGAAACGTTGGAAACGATGAAGTTTGTCAATAGTGGATTGTCTCAGAAACCTCACTTCGTGAACCTAGAAAACCCTGTTATTGATATCGGCCTCTGGAAAACATTGGTGACTAACTGTACAACTCTGATACCTTGCCGCTGCATACAGAATGTTCTTTGTTCTTCCCTTGGTGAGTTAACTACATCTTCGACTTTCAAGTACAAAATTTGTTTGATTTGGTGCGAGCCGCCATGACAACGAAAAGCCGTTGTGATTCATTTTAGAATCGGTTTGATTGGTTGTGTGTGCAAGCATAAGAAGTCGCAGCATTTAAGGTACAACAGAGATATCGATCTGTTTGTTTCACAGTATTCAGAACTAGATTTTGCGTGAATAAAATGAGATGAAAATATCATTATAGATCAAATAATCAAAATTTCGAATGTGCGTTTCAACAATCACATTCCCCCCATAGTTAACTTGATGGTTATTTCTTTCTTAAGAAATATACCAGTGTGGGTAAATCGTAGGCGGTCAGAGTCCTAGTCATTGAAGCAAAAGATGTGATTCATTCTATGTAGAAGTGAGTTCACAGGACATCAAGCGTTGCCGAATACTGGCGAAGTGATCGAGGGACTTATCATAAAATCGCATCAATTTTGCGTATTGCTGCAGGTAGACAATCAAAATTCTTCTACAATCTTCTACGCAGGATTAATCAAAGTGGTGTTTTAGAAACCCGTCACAGCTCTACGATGCATTCTGCATTTATAATTTGCGGATGGATCGAGTGTGTGAACCGATCATTTAAGCTACGCGACAAGGCGGATGATTACCATACGGCTTCTCAATCAAGCTTCAACAACTCTGCATGGAATCATAGTTCGATTCAGTGGATATGACCTCATTAAACTGCGAACTCTATGAAGATCATCTCACAGCGCTCACCACGAAACACCACGGAGGACATTATACTTGTTCGCGTCTATGCTTTCTACTAAGAAGCTGTGTCCTAGAATGAAAGCATGAAAAAGAACTCTAAGGATGGAAAAACCGGTGTGCCCCCCACAGTAACCAGTTGCCGAGTTCCGTGTCAACAACTAAGAAACATTACAACTGTGAGTCTCAAAAGCTGACATAACGCAAGGGTCAAACAGGCCTGATACTAAGCTCAAGCCCCGATCCCACCGCAACAAAACAATCCGACAAAGGCACGGAGCACGTCGACGCGAACCTGGAGCTCAATATCCTTGAGGACGAGTGCCAGAGAACATCGCTGTGCTCTATCGGAAGAATAGGTCAATAAATGGGAGGTCAGAAACATCAACATCACACTTTAATGAGCGAAAGGCATCGCAATGGTCTAGAAGATCCTAGGTCTTCCCTTCTCGTCAATATCTGTGAAAGATCTACCTTGCCATGCTTGCGGACAATTTACTTTTGTCCCCGAATCAACCCCCCCACTTCCGCCCACTTTATCCACACAAATATTTTGTAGGTACCTTCCCAGCTCCCGGTTCCCACCCCTTACAAAATAAAAGGAAAAACAACTGTAACCATCTCAAAAGCAAGCTAGTGTCCACACATTCAATGCTCCGCGACATAACGTAAACCCAACTCCACGTTCTACGCAATCTCCGCGTCTCCTTCTCCACACCTACAACGTGCAGCCTGTACTCTACTCTCCCACAAAGTCTGGCTCCACCAGGCACGTTTCAGACGAGGTCACGACGCCGTGAAGTCGATTCTCAGAGTGCTAGCAGTGTAAACTTCTATGGCAACAAATTCTCTTCCCGAGCCATTCAAGCTCGATAGAACGAACTACCAAACATGGGAGGTCTGAATGAAGCTTCTACTCATGAGAGAGGGAACGTGGAGATACGTCGATTTCAATGGAGGAAATCCTCTCCAGTTGCGAGAAGCCCCAAACGTAGTTGTCGAAAGGGTCAAGGGTCTCCACTCAATCTTCATGTCGGTTAAAGAAAATATTTTCTCAAACATCTCTGAGTGTACAGATTCCATCGTAGCTTGGACCTTACTTGCTCAACTTTATCAGCAACATAGCAATGTTGGTAAACTGATTCTCAAAGACAAACTTCGATCCATGCGTCTATCGGAGGGAGCCTCGGTTCGTGACTTCATTCGTCAAATCCACGAGATTAAATCTGAACTCAGAGGAATCGGCGACGTGGTTCTAGACGTGGAACTTGTAGAAAGGATCATGAATACACTTCCTCCCAGTATGGATAGTGTGTATCAAAACGTTCTTGGACTAAACACCATGCCGTCTTTTGCCGACCTTACAGCTCAGCTTCTGCAAGTAGAATCTCGTGCCCAACTTCGGGGCACGACCATCACTAGGGAAGATGCTCTCATAGTCCAAATGCAGAATCTTTCCCTCCCTGACGACGGACATCACGTTGATCATCATGCTGGTGGTCTACACCGACGGCCTTACAATCCCCGTCCCAAACGAAGCCATGAGCCTCTTTGATGCAACTTCTGTAGAGAAGAGAATCACTTCATGTAAAACTACCCTGAGTTAGCCTGCGAAATGGCGAGATGAGCTAGAGATCGTCGCAATCAAGGTAGGCACGATGGACGGGTTTCCAACAATCACAACAACTCCTCAACTTTCCACTCCAATCTTGTGATTGACGAATTTTGCAGAACTGACACTAACGTCCCAACCCAAAGCATCAAATCTCTTTGATGTTGCTCTTTGCCACATGGATCTAAAACAGGAAAAGATCTGTTAGTCGATAATGGCGCTGCCAAACATGTCGCTAGCAGTCGCGAGTTGTTTAACACCTTAGAACACGGCACGGGCAGAGGAATTCATGCCATGCAAACTGCTTCTGGTCATGTCATACCCGTAAAAGGGACTGACACTGTACACTGCTTCGATTCAGGTGGAATTAAGCTAACATTTATTACGTATCGGGGCTTACAAGCAATCTCCTTTCCATTGCTTGCTTGGCTAATAAAGGTTTCATACTCGTGTTTGATAAAGAACAATGTTTAATTAACAATGAGCCACAAGAAATTGACGGCAAAGGGATTGGAGATAAGAGCACTGGCTTGTATCATTACATCATGAATGACCCTCTCTTCCCCATCTGTGTTGTGCAGTCCAAGTGGGCCAATTGTGGCATAGAAGGTTGGACCACATCAAACAACATAGCCTGCGTTCCATGGCCACCAAAAAGGGCAGCCGTCAGAGTTTCTTTGACCTCTGGCATCCCACCCCTCTCTGATAGCTGTCTTGAAGGCAAACAAGCTCGCCACCAAAATCCTAAAACTGCCACTCGAAGATCTAAGCATCCTCTCCAATTGATCCATTCGGATCTTTGCGGCTCTCTCTTTCCACCATCACTAGGCGAAGCGCAGTACTTCGTTACACTCACTGACAATTTCTCCCAATACACATGGATTTATTTTTTGAGATGCAAATCCGACACCCTTACGAGCTTTAAAATTTTCAAATCACAAGCCGAGCTAGCACTGCATTAATCCATTGGCAGCTTCCGCAGCAATAGGGGTGGAGAGTTTCTCTCCAGCTCTTTCACTGTCTTCTTTCAAGAAATTAGAATTCACCGGGAGCTCACTCAGGCTCTCACCCCAAGCCAGAACGGCGTAAGTGAGCGGAAGAATTGCACCCTTCTTGAAAAAGACGCACTCCATGTTCTTGGAGTCTCGTATCCCTCGATACTTGTGGGTGGAGGCTGTTGGAATGGCTAATTACCTAACCAACTGGTCTCCAACACATGCCAACTCTGGCTTCTCTCCATACCAGAGGTTGTTCAAGAAACCACCTGACCTCCATCATCTTCATGTCGTTGGTTGTTTAGTTTTTGTACACAAGCCAGATGAACGTCGCTCCAAACTTGATTCCAAAACAATCAAATGCATTCTTGTTGGCTACTCTAAAGAAATCAAGGCTTACAAGTGCTATGAACCCGGAACTCGCCTCATTTACATTAGTCGAGATGTTCACTTTGCTGAAAGTCGTTTCTGGCACACTTCCTTTGCTTCTACTGTCCCTCGTCCCTCTTTAGCATTGGAATCCCTCTTAGATCACTCTGCCGTCATCGAGGTCTTTGATTCCATCCTTACCCCTTCAGACACTCCCTCTCACACACCGGCCCTCCTTCCGGCCAAATAGCTCCCCATTCCTCCTGCTGAGTCCTCGAGTCTAAATGAATCCACTCCCGCCTTTCCACCATCTCTCATTACCTACCATAGACGCTCTACCCATCCTGTTGAGCCCCCGATTGCGATCCCGTCTCTACCTTCTGTTCATCGCCGCTTTTCACGCATTCCAATCCCTAGTACTCGTCTCCACGATTATGTGGCCTCCGTCACTTGTGTTACCGAAGCCCTCGCTTGCGTCAAATCCATGGCAGAACCCCGCTCTTACACTGAAGCGATTCAGGATCCAGCATGGCTTGCTGCTATGCGCGACAAAATGACGTCCATCTCCGCCAACCACACTTGGGATCTTGTCCCACCCCCACCAAACATTGAGTTGATCGCGGTTAAGTGGATTTACAAACTGAAAACTGATGCCGGCTCCGAGCATTATGTTTGCCAACTTCGAAAGGCCCTGTATGGCCATCGACAATCACCTCAGGCCTGGAAAGCTCAGCTGGACACATTCCTCTACACTCTCGGCCCCACCCAATTATGTGCTGATCCTAACCTCTATGTGTAGCATCAACCCCGACGGCATGGTCCTCTTCATCATCTATGTTGACGACCCTCTATTTACTGGTAGTCACCCCACCAAGCTCCAGTGGCTAGCTACGCACCTCCAATCCAAGTTTCAGATGTCCATGCTTGGGCTCTTGGCTATATACCTCGGCGTTACTTTTCACTACGAATCGACTGGCATACTCATGTCTCACTCCCGCTACATTCATTGCTACCTTGACGACTTCGGCTTACTCACCAGCTTGATCACCGTATTTCCTTGGGATCCCACAGTCAAGCTATCTCTCGACATGGCCTCCCCTTTTCTACCCGATCCCATCTACTATTAGGTCGTTGTCAGAAAATTGCTCCACATGAACAACACCCGCCCTGACATCATCTTTGCTATCGGAGTTCTCACTCGTTTCACCCAGACACCCCGAGAAGCTCACCTCGAAGCAGCCATTCATGTCTTCCCCTACCTCAAAGGCACAGCCGACCTTGCAATTCTCTATTGAAAGGGAGAGAAGGTGATTCTATTTGGTTACTCCAATAGTGATTTTCACGGTGAACTCGATGCACGAAGATCGAATTTGGGCTACATCTTCAGCATTGGCAGTGGACCCACGTCCTGGCGCAGCAAACTGCAGGTTGAAATAGCACAATCGAGCTTCGAAATAGAATACTACGCGTGTGCTGAAGCAGCCAAAGAAGCCCTGCGGCTACGCAATCCCTTTGATGACATCGGTATGCCACTCACAACTCCTGTGGTCATGTACTGTGACAACCAGAGCTGCATCGCTATAGCCAAGAACCCAGTCCAACATGCTTGAACCAAATACTTAGATCGAGAATGCCATTTCATTTGACATCAAGCCAAGGAAGAACCAATCAAACTGGTGTTTGTTCGATCGCAGCATTAATTGGCGGACATCAACACTGAAGCACGTCCAAAACCCCGCTTCCTGGAAATACGCGATGCCTTACAACTCACAACGTTGGAAGACCTCAGACACCGTAGCAGTCAGCCAAAGCTCTAAACCAGTTGGTCAACTAGGTTAGCAGTAGACTACGGGGATTTTCCACATACAAGAGGAGCACCATCTGTGAGTGGTTAAACTCCGAACGCTATTTGTTCAAACTAGCCAACGTTAAAAAAAATCATCAATCACAACGTATCACAATCAAAGAACAATAGGCTTGAGGAGAAGTGTTGGGAGCGGTAATATGATCCAGTCATGTTACCACTCTACAATCTTGTTAAGTACCGTAACTCGTATCTACCTCATGTGATCACCTATAAATTTGCTAATACAAACAAAACCACCTACCTGTGTGGTCGGATACATTTTGTAAAGTTTCCATTGATTTCTATAATCTCCACCAGGAGAACTAGGCACAAACTAGGTGGTTCTACTGCGTGAAAAATGCAATGCTGATCAGCTTTCACTGAAACCCCTAGCATATTCCCAAACACATGCTGCATAGACAAAGACTGCACACATTTGTACCCTTTTGTGTGTGCACATATTGGTCGAATTCTTGAGCAAATATGGTGGCCTGGTGGCATCTCCTTCTTGCAGCAGCTTGGATGTGTGCGAGTGGGTCTGTATGTGTGTGTGTAAACCGGTTTTGGATGCACGCTTGGCCGACAACGAAGTCACGGAACACGATGAATCCGTGTGAAGTGCCATAGTTTGGTGTTCAAAATAGTGCTCACGTAGTTTTGTAAGATGGCAGTCAATTGTTCTATCCACAAGTTTGTTACTCAGAGCGGAGTTTAGAGGAAAAACAACTTTGAAGTATTCTAGTGGCTGGTTTGTCAATTGGAGAAGACAAATTATGACTTTCTTGGGTGATAGGAGGAAGTTGCAAAATAAAATCTATGATAGCATTTTTTAATCTTTAATAACACAATATATTTGTATAGCTTTTATTAAGATTTATTATGCTTGAAATACAAGAAGTATATATATATATATAAATAAATGTGTGTGTATATAATATCATATTTAATAGTTAATTCATTTAAAATACATATTTACAATTAATACATTGAATGTTTATGTATTTTATTTATATCTAATCTTTGTAATATTCAACAACTAATAAACACATATTTGGAATTCATGTGGAATAATTTAGGATACTTTATCATTCACTGAAGGTTGTTTATTAAAATGTATACATATCTTCACTATTTCATAACTTATTATGATAGAAACAATCTTGTTAAAATACAAAGATTAATTTTAAATCACTTAAGTTTATCATATATATAGAAGACTTTTTGGTGCTATAAATGTTTTTAGAAGTAGATATGCACCATATTAGAAGGCACTTTATATCTAGAAGTCCACTTTAAAAGGCCACAATTCAAAAGGCTGATGAAGATCTTTTGTTTGGTATTTGGTATAAAGTAAGAATAGGTCCAAGTCATTCTTATATTACAAGTCTTAATATGTTACATTATATCTTGATTCAAACAATTATGAAAAGTATAAAAAACTTTATTTTTATTTTTTAATACTTATAATAAGCATTTTCTAACATGGCTTCTTTAATTTTTTCAAAATCCACTTTTTGTGAGATAGGCCCAACAAAAATTCCAAGAGACAATACTACGCATATCATGTATAAAAAAAAAAAAAATACATTCAATACTACTTTTTTCTCTTGGGATTTTAGACTTGTTTTTTTAAATATATAACCAAATTAAAGAGGGCTCTCTATTTCAACTAGTCAAAATAAGTAAGGCCTCTCAACTTGACTCCTAAGTATAAAATGCCTCTAAGGTTGCATTGGTCACAAATATCTATAGATATTACCGTCTCTCTCATTTTATTGCATATTTATTTTTACTTGAAGTTAGAAATTATATATATTAGATTTTTTCACTTCTCCACTCTTATTTTCTTCCAAGTTGACTAAATGATATTTTTTAGAACAAATATGTAAAACTCAACAACATTTAAACTCTTAAACAAGTGAAATCTTCAATCTACAATTATTTGCGATTGTTTTGAGTCCCCAACATTAATATAGCAACCAATGTACACCACATTAAAGCATTGCATGTGAACAAGAAGTGTACGTAATAAGAATTGCTGCTTTAATCGTAATTTTAGTCCTAAATTTTTATAACTAAATCCAGTATCCTCTTCTCCCGTCAAGATATTACAGCTCTACTATAAAAAAATCAGGATTCAGAAAGTTAGTGTACAAGTTCGAAATAGACACCATTGAATCTCCAAAGTCCACCATTCATTGAAATTCTTCGCCTCCCTCAGGAGAACTCATGAGCATTCTGGACTGTAATTCGCTAGAAGGAGGGGTCTAACCTCCGACCTTGTGGTTAACAGCCACACGCTCTAACCAACTGAGCTATTCCAGCTGGATATCTAGCTGGCAACTTGCCATCAAAGTTGCATCTTTAAATTCAAAATATAATGGAACACTTATCCCGGTGTGAGAGAGATGCAGATTCGACCTGCTGAAAGCGAGGGGTCGTGATGAAGCCAAAACCTTCAGTTTGTAGGTAGACCCAACGGCAATGTCGATCCTTCCGAGTCTTAGCTCTTGGGTATCGCACGCTTCTGGGTCCCCCCGTGCTGCTGGAATCTATCAGGGTGCGCTGAATCCAATGCATTACAAAACTTCGCATCCGCACGCTTACTGCACCCGATCCGTTATTTTCTCGTGACAGCATGCATGCATGGAGTGAGTGAGTGGAGTGAGTGTGTTCGATGTGCTTCCGAGATGCCTCTGGTTATTCCTAGGGCCAGTAATTGCTGGCTTCCTCACCTCACCTCACCCCACCTCCCAGCGCAGAAGCAAGCAAGTTCGCGATGGGTCATGCTCGGGACAACTTCACCCCCCCCCCCCACGTTTTCGCCACTGCTCACCTTGGTACTCCTCCTCCTCCTCGCCCGGACCAGCTTTTCAGGACTTCTCGCGCACGCCCATCTCCTACTGCGACAACTGCACTGTTCTTTCCCGCGACGTCGTGAACCCCAACTGCCGTCATACCTCTTCTGGTAAGTTCGACGATCGAAGGAACAACTTCTACACCGTCGTTGTCTTCCGGATACTCTCCTACTTGTTATGCTACTGCGTTGCTTGGTGAGGAGCCGTTCTGTGCTCGCAAGTGTGCTACCCTTAATGCCGGTTCCCTGCATTAACTGCAAGCTGATTTGAGAACTTCCCTGCTCGCTGTTCATGTCTCAAAGGGGTATTAGTTTAGTCCTTGACGATTAGAAAGCATGCGGCAGTGGGAGTTCGGCAAAGTGCAAGAGAAGGCGCTTGCACGCGACACGGGCAGCGGGAACAGCGGGGAGCAGCAGGAGTGGTGATGATGATGATGGATGAGGCCCGCGTTATGGCCCGCCTAAATAGGTTCTATACATTCAAGTAAGATGAGGTTGGGCTTCATCCAGTACGTGAATATGTGATCAGAGGGGACTATGCGGTAGAGGACCACATGCTGGTGTAGTGTGTGGTGCAGTTGGATACTCCACCCCGTTGAATCTCATCATATAAAATGAGTTCAGCCTACCTAGCGGACCCCGCGGTTTGAAGGAGAGTGGCACTCATCTGGGCCGCTCATCCCAAAGCAGGTTTTCTTCGCAAATTGAGAAGAGTCGTGAAGTTCTACAGAGGCTAATGTCTCTAGAAGACACAACAGCACCATGTGGAAGAAGTCTGGCTTTGACAGCAACTAAGGGATGTCTTAGGGGAGCTACACTCCGATCGAGTCAACTCAGAAGTTCAAGGGGGATCGGGCGAGGCGGCGAAGAAACTATTGGGTTATAAATAGCAGAAAGCAGAAGCAGAAGGCCGTAGAGTACGCAGCCACATCAAATGGATGCGGGTGGATGACTCCTCATTGAAGGATTTTTTTCATGCAACCCGCGAACGTTCCGAGGCTGTCGTAATCTCCTCGTTGAAAGACGCCAGTGGGGTGTTGTATTCTAAACCGTAGGAACTCGAGCAAATCTGCTCCAGATTCTATACGAATTTGTACTCTGCTGCCCCACTATCGAGGGAATCTTAAGCTGCAGCCGAACAAGCTTTGGGTCATGTGGAGAGTAGATTGACCCCGCGAATGCAATCCTTCCTACGGGCTCCATTCTCTTTGGCTGAGTTTGAACAAGCCCTGAAGTAGATGGCTCTCGGAAAGGCTCCAGGACCAGATGGGGTTATAACTGAGTTTTTAAAACTCTACTGGGATATCATCAAAGAGGAGTACTTATTTATGATTACTGAAGTTGTTCAAGGAAAGAGGCTGCCCAAAGGGGTCACAAGTGGCATCATATCTCTGTTATTTTAAAATGATGCAAGGATCCAATTGACAAACTGGAGTCCTATCACTCTTCTTAATGTGGTTTACAAACTATTTGCCAAAGTATTGTAAATGCGGATGCAATCAGTACTCATGGAAGTGATATCTTTTCATCAATCAGCATTCCTCCCAATGCAATTCATCTTAGACAACATCTTCTTCATCCATGAGACTATGGATTGGGCTAAACACTCCAAGCAATCTCTCATCTTTCTTAAACTAGATTTTTTGAAAGCTTATGATATGGTGGATTGGTCCTTTTTGTTTCAAGTTATGCTGAAATTTGGATTTCTAGTGGAATATATAGACATGACCAAAATGCTATTCTATGATGCAGAAGCATGTGACAAAGTTAATGGATCTCAAGCCCCGTCCTTCAAAATTGTTAGGAGAGTACGTCAAGGATGCCCCCTTGCTCCATACCTCTTCCTCATTGTTGCAGAAGTACTCAACTGCATGGTGCAAACATGAGTGGAGTCTGGCTCAATTCAAGAGATAACTCTTCCAGTGGAGAATAGGCAACAAGACATTGCACAGTTTGTGGATGACACCTCTTTTAAGGAGAATCTTGTCCAAGCCTCGTTTTGTATTTTAAATAACTTTGTCTTAGCTTTGGACTAGTTCATAATTAAATGAAGTCTTGTGGATATTGGCAAGCTGAGATCCCTAGACCAACTTGGACAAACAACTTAGAAATATTGTAGGTAGATAGTGGAGGCATTAGTAAATTGCTTAGCACCCCTTTTGGCCTCCACATGTCTTCTAGATCAATAGATATGACTTTTTGAAAGCCAGAATTGACAAGAAGTTTAAATACTGGAGCACCACAAAGGTAAACACTATGCGGCTTGCAGTGATTGCTAATAGCATTCTTCTCTCCTCTATTTTCATCTTTGTGGCCATATGGGGGGCACAAAAGCTGGGGTGGCAAAAGTTCGATCACATATTCAAAACTACATGTGGCCGGGTAGCATTCAACGAGCTCGGACGAATGTAGCATGGCTCCAATGCTGCCAACCTAAGGAGAGTGGTGGCATCAATATGATCAATCCCACAGATGCATTGGTCTCACTAATGGCAAAATGGATCCTGAAAGCCTGCGAAACGGGCAAGTCCAACCTCCACTCCTTGCTAAGATTCAGACTTAGCAATTGTCAGCCATACTCAAAAGGGAGGTGGAAACCCAGTTTGGAATTTTTCACACTTCCTCAGTTTCAAGTCAAAAAATAGTCCAAAGTATAGCCTCACACTAGAACCTCATGGAAAAGCTTGGTGAAGGATCTTCGTATGGTTTAGCCCCAAACTGTAGAAGAAGTGAATTGGGAACCCCTGTGGTGGTCTCCTTCCTTTTCATTAATAGGGGCAAGATTCTCCAAAGGGAGAGCGGCTCGACTGCATAAGGCAGGACTCCGATATGTGAGAGATACACGAGGAGAGGAGGGTGCTCTCTCTTGGCCTAGGAAGCTGCAACAGAAAATGGTCTCCACCTCGGTGAAAACTTTGCATAGGAATCAGCAATGGTGGGATTAGAGCGACACTGGGGCTTGCTACTTTCAAGCTCAGTATTCCCAGCGAGAGAGGGAGAGTGGATAGGCTATTACAACGCCACCAACGACACCCTGCCGACAGTGGTCTGAAAAATCCCATTTGGTACCCACGTTATTTGAGACGTGGCTGGCTCCACAATCATCCTCCAGCTTTCCACCCTGTGATATTCTGTGTTGTCTCCCTCCCACCGTTTACAGTCAGGTGACTACTGAACCCACAACAGTTTGCGGCACTTACCACCGTGTATGAGTAGTGCGCATCACACGCGGCCCTAAACGAATAGAGGTTTTTCTATTTTATGAGAAGATTGCCACCTTAACGTGGGACCCAAACAGGTTTCAATGGGTGACTTCAACCAAGGCGATTCCCCTCATGCCGTACTCAGCCAAGCTAGGCAGAACTTTCCTTCGGAACAGCCACGAGATTTCTAGCCATATTGTAAGGAAGTGGTCAGGCGTTCTCCGGAGTGAGTACCGATTGCATTGGAAGACCTCGTGAGTGAAAGCTAGAATCTACAAGGAAGCAGCCCTCCTGTGGCTGCTGTGGCATCGTGCCATTGCCGTAAACATGTGGAGGGGGCGTATAAACCACACCCTTTGCCATCCAATGTTGAATGTGTCCGCGAAGAGCTGATGAATTGGGTATGTCCCTCCGCCCAACAAGCGTGGCAGTGGGACATTCATCTATTAAATCTCCTTGTGCATGGGGTGAACGCTAATCGGCCGTGGCAGCCCCTCTCATGGAGGCAGGGTCTATTTTCAGACCGCATCCCCCGCAAGTTTAATCACTTTAACTTGATTTGGTCCCAGATCAGAACTATAATCCTCTGGGCAATGTGGAAGGAATGCAATGATGTTGTGTTCAATGACGTTATATGGTCTCGAACCAAGCTACTTCAATCTGTTCGCTAGGTATCGTGGACTACGGACGTTTAGAATGGTCCAAAGTCTGCCATACAAAAAGGTCGTGAGGCTTATGGTGTCAAGCTCGCCCAACGTTTTGAAAACAGGTAGTGCAGTCAAGACTTGTTCGCATCAATAGTTAATGGTTTTTCTGGTCCCATCGCAGGCTTTATATTCCAACCTCCATAGAAAATTTTGGTCTGCTCCCATGATTGACCCAATACCGCAATTGAGGCATAAGCCCATAACAGCGGCCTTCGAAGTCAGTGTAGTCATAAGGTGGTTTTGGAAGATTTTTACAATCTGTCAAGAGTCGTAAAAAACGCAGCAGTAGTCAATGTTTCCACCCAGGCCGCATGCGGCTGGGTTGGTTATATTTCTAACCTCATGGCAATGAAGATACACTTCGTTTGTTTTTTAAAAAATAGAATAAATAAATAAATAATCCATGACACATCCAATTCAAAGTCGTTACACAAGGCATTGCAAAGCCTGTGAAGCATTCGATTTTGTGATTTTAGAAATTTATTTCTTTTCTGAATTTTTGCACCAAAATGCATCACATAGAATCACTCAAAACTTTTTCTGTCAAGTATAATAACTGTGCACCGGAAATCATTGTGTCTGTGCTTATTATGCCATTCACAGGTTGAAACTTTATTGCCCAGCTACTCATGTAACATGAGGATGTGGTTTGGTATGTTCCACTAAATTAATGTGACTCAATTTGTCATATTTGACAAGTTCAAAATCACATGGTGACATCTAAAGTGCTTTGGTAAAATAATACCAAATACAATCAAAAATCTTTCTCTTTAAATGTTTTTCTTTATTTTGGATAATGGTTTCTCTTATTTCACAAGTGTCTTTATTTCTTTTATATTCATTCTTTATTTCTTCAAATATATGTATATATATATATATATGTAATTTTTTTAAGAATAATATATCATTCAATTAATGTGGTATAATTTTTTCTTAACAATATTTAGTGCATCTAGAATTTTTATTTTTATTTTTTGTGAATTTGTAAGTTAGTTTCATATCCATAAAGACAAGCACATTATATCATCTTAGACTTTTTGGAAATGCTCTTACTTTTAATTAAAAGAACTTGAATAAAATATTGTTTACAAGTAAAATAGTGTTTCTATATTTTCAAATGATAAATCATTAAATGTAGTTTTTTATTTATGTATTGGCTACTTCAATCAACTCCTATTAAGTTTTATATTTTTAAAGGCCAATGATGTTCCATCCTATATTTAGACTTCTATTATTATAAAATTAATGACATCAATATGTATGTCAAAAGTTTAGTCAAATTATACATATTTGAATATTCTAAAAGATATAATAATTTTAAATTTTTAAGTTCTTTTTTACATCAAAAAAAAATAAAAAGCAAAAATACATACCATTTTAAAGTCATCAATTTCTTTATGGAATGAATAAATAAATGAATAAATTATTAAGGTAGTAAAGGTATTTAGATATTATATAAACAAAAAACATAAGAATCTTAATATAAATTTAGTATATTTTTTCTTTTCTATATCTATTTTTATAATATAAAATTAATATTATAAGAATTTGAAATATATTGCATTAAATTATTTATTTTTGACTTAATAGAACTTTTTTGTTTCTTCTTTTTAATTTTTTTGAATTTATAGAATATATATATATATATATATATATATATACATATATATTTTTATTTTTTTCTAAATAGATTTTTTTCTTTTATTTTCTTTTATAAGTCAAATTTTAATTTCAATTTGTTTTAAAATCATGGACCATATTTTCTAGGTTCTTCTACTTAAAGCATAAAAGTTTTTTTAAAAATATGAAAAGATGTTAAGCATTATTATTTAATCATGATATTATTTCAAAAAAATCAATGTATCCTTGTATTATTGAAAGAAAGAAAATTAAACAAAGAAAAAAAATTGTAAAAAAAAAGAACTATATTGGCTATTATTATATATACTTTCTAAATCTTGGTTCTAAAGCAACTGACGAGAAATCTGCTCCTTCTCTGCTTGTTTCTTTCATTCTAACAAAAAAGATTACCTTCATTTTTGTACATAATCTAATATTCTACAAACTTGGATGCAACATGCCATCCATCACCTAGAGCTATTCTATAGAAGAAGAAAAGAAAAGAAAAGAAAAAAAAACAAAACAAAACAAAACAAACAAACAAAAAAACATACTCACACACACACACACACATCATCATCAAAACTTCGACGAAATTCTGAGAATTTGGATGGTCATTCTGAAGAACGTAGAAAAATAGATCACATTGCAGTTCACGACCTTTGCGGTTGGTTAGTTACCCGATGTCGCTCCTACAGTTAGCAGTTTCCTGGTTGGATAATATGAGTTGAAGTTGCAGCCCCTTTATTTCGACAGTAGCTTGAGTGGTGTGCATTGATTGCAACGATATAGATCGGAAACATCCGTAACAGCTTCACAGTTTGAGAAGGACGTTGCATAATTCGGATTCATAATCCAACTCCAATGAGGCTGACCTCCACATGATCAGTGCAATACTAAGCGATGTGAGAGATTTCAGTCGCAATTCCTTACACCTCAAAATACCTACTTACAGCCCAAAAGCTAGCGAACTATTATATTCCATTTCAGACAATGAGAGAATTCCTAACTAGTTACCAATAAATTGAGATGAGAAACTCCATTCATGGTATCATCTGAAAAAGCTTTTTTGCAGCTTTATGCCTGAGTTGTGTCACTTCTATTTTATGTTCCTGTCCAATAACACATTAAATACTGCAATTACATTGTTCGGCTTTCAAGGTGTCTTACAGACAAGCTAGAACTAGGAAACCTGCAGCTGTCGACAAAACTCTTAGACATTGGTTTGAATTGAAGCAGTCTTAACACATTTGGGTATGTTTTGCAATGAAGAGGCAGAAGACAATTGATTTCGATGACGACACGATGAGTAGGACTGCTACATGGTTGCTAATTATATTCTCTTCTTTGGCAGCACGCTTCGGTTGTTGATGGGTCCATCCAGCGTTAGAACAAGCTCACAGGAGTCTAACTTTTGTTCAGAGACGCCCAGGAACAGCAGTCATTGCGAATCACTCCAATGCCTTGTGAACAAATATGATACCATGTTATGGAAATGCAACAGACCTCACTTCAAACCTGCTCTCCATCGATACGACATTCCGCCAACTCTAAGAAGCATTTCTCATGCACATTGTCAATTGCACAACAAGTATTCACGTATGGAAGACGTTTGAACGTTTTGTTCGGCCATGCCCAAACCCATGTACCCTCGGCATCTTCAGTTCGTCTCAAGCATGAAAGCGAGTGTATTTCTTCAATCCTGAAACCTGGGACTCGCTAGTTTTTCGAGTAATCATCTTAACTCAAGTTCTTCTTCGTCGAGTCTCAGACTCAGCGCAAGAATACCACCACAGATCCTCCTTTTAATCGGAGACATAGACAGCCTAGGTCCCAGAATGAAAATTACAAGCCCGGTCTACGATTCCGACCAGCTCTTCCTTCACGGTCCAGATCCGTTGGAAGTCGCAGCACTTTGTTCTGTTGCACAAGACGCCATCAAACGGCCCCTGCGCAGAACCTCGGAACCGAAACTGGACGTCTACTGGAGTTCACTTCGGCGCCTTTTTCAGTGGCAAACTAATCGATCGTCGGCTTTCCTCCATCCAAGCACTCTTTGAGCTTCAAGGAGTGTGTGATCTGTAGCTAGATGCTGCGCCAGTGGTGGTTGTGGCGGCGATCCAGCTCAGGAATGCAGACACAAGGCTCGTATGATCGACATCGGAGCTTAACACACTGCCTGCTCAACAATCTGGAGTTGCTTCATTTTTTTTTTCAGCTTAACTATGTTTGGTCAATAACCTTATTGTAGGCATTATTACTTGACTCGTTGTGTGATTATCTTTGTTGTTTGTGATTCCACCCTTTGTCAAAGATTGTCTAGGTTTGAACATCCCATCTGAGATTAACGAGTTGAGAGACTTGTGTGAGAATATCCCATTGTGGTCATGTTGCATGCCATGGATGTTCACTTTCTCATTGAATGCAGTATTCATGTTCATTATTCCAACAGCTGAAGAATTTGTGCTTCCGTTTACAAGGCAATTCTTTGAAATGGATGTTATGCAAATCTAGCTTTTATGTTAAATTATTGATTGGAGTTTGATGCAAAATCAGTTGGGTATAATAAAGAACTTGAAACAATGACTATAATTTACTTATTTTAATGGCTTAAGTGTCTATCCAACTGCGATAAGCCATTTATTGAATGTATACATTGCTTCAAGTTCATTCTCAATCCAAAATGGTAATGAAAGATTCCTTTTGCATAGAATTGATTTATTATACATTTTCTAATGTTATAATTACACAATATAGGTTTAGAACCAAAGTTTCAAACTGTCTCCATTAAAATTAGAGCTAAGCTTCAATGTCTGAAAACTCAGAGAAGTCTGACAATTTCCTAAAACTATAAAGTTTACACAAGTACAAGATAAACAGTTACCCTAGATTAGGTTATGAAGGTTCAGTAGGCCAAAACTTTCATACAAGTCTGGGTTAGGGCAGGTTTGTGTGAGGACTGCATATTTGTGTGTAGATGTGTGTGTATATATATTTTTTTATTTTTTTATATACATGTAAACACACACACTTGATAGATGAATGAATCACAAAACTATTTAGTAAATTAAATCTATGAATCATGATAAACAAATACAACCGTCAATGGAGTAAGTTTTTAATTTTTAATTCGTATGTTTGTTTCCTTGAACGTCTACAATTGGAGTTTTATGTGGAGATTGTGTGGGGACATTTAAAACTGTTCATTTTCCCACAAAATCAAGTCAATTATTAAAATTAATTTTTTCTCTATGTTGAAGTAACTATTTTATCATGTTACATAATTTCAATGAAGGTATTCATTGGTTTTGTTTGTAACTTCATATTATATATACATAATATTAGTTTTTTGATGCCATATTGTACATTATATTCGAAAATTGTTTGATTATTTTAGTTTTTCAATACAAGTACTATGGTCCATTATACTATATATATATATATATATATATAATACATTTTTTGTGCAAGTATTTTTACTCATACAAGTTTGTCAAACCATGTAAAAAAGTGCATTATTGAATTAGATGTTAATTGTGCACACACATATGAGTTAATTACATTTAAGCATCAAATTTACAAAAACTTAATCAGAATGTTGGAGCCTCAATCTTTGAGTTTAAATGACTTCAAGTTTTGCAAATTCATGACATACACACTAATAACCACCCTATTTAACAAGATTCACATACCATTAGAACACAAGTTTTGCCAATCCACACAATTACCTTGTAAGTTATGACACCTATGCTTCATATACTAACTGCAACCACTACCTGCCAACCAATTACCAACAATGTCAACCATCCACATGAAGCAGTAAACAATGTGTAATAAAAACCACCACCATGTTCAAACAAAAAAGAATAATAATCAGGAGAAGGAAAATTTAAAAATTAATAGCTTTGATATATACATATATATATATATATATATTCTGCATTTAATTACAAATTCGCCTCTTCAACAATTCATACAACATTCCAGGGAAGCTACCAAACATAGATGTATAAAAAGATAGATAATCATCCACTGCTTAATGGCAGTGATGAAGGAATAGTTACTAGTGCCACCTGTACACCGCCCCATGGCAGTGGAACTGCAAAAAACAAAAGCATGTCCCCTTCAGAAAGGAAAAAGAAGGGACAGAGGAAGGAGAAGGAGGGAAGGGAAGCAGAGGAAGACAACAACAACCCACACTCTCAATGGTCTGAGAGAGTGTGAGAGTGAGTGAGAGAGTGTGTCTCTATGTGTGTCTCTGTGTGTGTGTGTGTGTGACTCTTCATGGTACCTCAAGAGACAAGAAGGGGGGGTCTGGAGATGGAGACTCCACACCCTTCCTTCTACCACTCACTCATTGCTGGGGTGGATCACTCCCTCACTCCCTCCCTCATGTTATGTCGCCACTGCACCATGTCCATTCAAAATCAAACACACACACACACAGATGGATGGATGAGTAGGTGGATGGATGGATGGATGAGTAGGTGGATGGATGGATGAGTAGGTGGATGGATAGATGGCTGAGTGGATGGATGGCTGAGTGGATGGATGGCTGAGTGGATGGATGGCTGAGTGGATGGATGGCTGAGTGGATGGATGGCTGAGTGGATGGATGGCTGAGTGGATGGATGGCTGAGTGGATGGATGGCTGAGTGGATGGATGGCTGAGTGGATGGATGGCTGAGTGGATGGATGGCTGAGTGGATGGATGGCTGAGTGGATGGATGGCTGAGTGGATGGATGGCTGAGTGGATGGATGGCTGAGTGGATGGATGGCTGAGTGGATGGATGGCTGAGTGGATGGATGGCTGAGTGGATGGATGGCTGAGTGGATGGATGGCTGAGTGGATGGATGGCTGAGTGGATGGATGGCTGAGTGGATGGATGGCTGAGTGGATGGATGGCTGAGTGGATGGATGGCTGAGTGGATGTTGGGTGGGTGAAATAGTGGATGGGTGGATGGGTGTTGAGTTCTGGTGTCCTCTTCATTGGAGTCCATTATTGGAGTAGTAGTGCCCTTTTTCTTGCCCCTTTCTGTTTCATTGCAGGCTGACTTGTGATGCCACCACCCCCCACAGCTCAAATGCACACCCCAGAAAAGGACCACAACCTCATTTCATTAGCTTCTTCCCTGTATTTTTATTATTATTATTATTTCCTTTTTATTACTTTTATTTTTCATCACACAATAGCTGGAGGGTGCGACTTTTTTAACCTTTTTTAAACCTTTTTTTTACCCTCCCTTTTTTTTCCTTTTTTTTTTTTTTTTTTTTTTTCCCCATCTGGTTAACTGTTTTGTATGGGCACTACCCTGCCCACCTGCTTGCCTGCCCCTGCCAGTATTGCTATCCCTGCCTACCATACCTGTACTTAGTGAGTGTGAGTGTGAGTGTACACCACACCTAAGGCTTGGATGTTCAGAAACTGAAAAATGGGATCAAGAGAACTTGAGTGAGTGAGTTCATGGTTTTGATAAACACAATGGAATGAGAGTTCATTACAGTCCAATGCCATGACTTGGATGCCAGGGTGTACACTTAGTTTCTTCTTTTGCTTCTTCTTCCTTATGTTGTCAAGAAAAAAGAGAACAGAGGAAAGATGTTTTTTAAAAAAAAATTGTTAGGTGCAGAAAATTGATTCATTAATCTTCTCCATTTATTAAAAAACCCACAATGTTGGAAAGGAACAATTGTGGTACCCTCTTTGGGATGGTGGGTTGCTGCAAAGATTTGAAAGGATTTGTGGTAGGTTGAATTGGGATATCCAGCACTGTTCATGTACCATGTGTGAAAAATTAAATGTAAGTATCTCTGTGTATATATATATATATATATATATTTATATAATTTCAAAAATAGATAATATATATACACACATATACAAGAAGTAGAATCAATAATCACATCTAATCTATCCATCCCTCACAATGATATTTGAGTCCTAAGTTTAAACAAGGTATGTTAGATTAGGCAGAACTCCTGCACAGAAACACTCTAATATTTTCATGTATACAGTGTGTCATCCATTCTGTAGTTGCTTCCACAACAATCTTTTCATATAAAATTAAAATATATATATATATATATATATATATATTAGAGGGAAAGGTAGTGAGTGGCACACAATCAGACAGCCCAGCACACAATAGATATGTGTATATACAAATATATTGTAGAAACAAGTGTCACACATGTGTCTGTGAGTATGTGAACATACATAGAGAGATATCAATATCCATACTGATGATAAAATATAAACGACTACTACAAAATTGCAAGAGCAGTGGTTGTAATTTTTTCAGTTTGATTTGGTTTTTTATTTAGTTTTTTTTCCTCCCCTAAGTCATTGTCAATCCATCAGTGGTTGTCACAGTACATGAGCCATGCTCAACTCAAATGATGGTTTGGTACCCTCTGATTGTTTGACAGAACGTGACCCAGCATCCACCTTTTTCCAATGTGGCTACACAAAAGCTGTAAAAAGAACCCTTTTTTTGCCTTTTCCTCTGTAGAGGCTTTTAGGGTTCCCAGTAGAAGCTGACGCTTTCCACCCATCATCAAGGATCTGAAGGATTTTAAAAACAGGAAATTAAAAAACTGGATAATTAAAACTTGGTAGTTTTAGTCAGAGAGCATCCTTTCTTCACTTGTACCTTCAAATTGTAGGTCATTGTGTATGTGGGTAATTAAAACTTTAACATAGAACATATATATATATATATATATATATATAGAAATAAATAAATCGTATGGCCATTCCTAAACACCACTAATCAAGCCTTGATTAAGTACTAATCCACCTCACACATGCACTGGATGAGAATCCAACATGAAATGAGTTTTAAATGCACCCATGGATGTCAACTTTTGCTTGAGTTGCAGAGGATGAAGTGTGGGTAATTTTTTTAATTTTAATTTTAATTTTTTCCCCTTCTATTAGAAGAGCATTGCCATGATGGCAAGGAAGCCATGCTCTTTCATCCAATTCATCATTCGTCCATTTCCACCGATATCATTCAAGTGGATGATACACACTTCATCTTCACTGCCAATTCAGGAGCTGCTTTAAGATGCTCTTGAATATGGATTTAAAATGTGTTTTTTTTTTTTTTTTTTTTTTTTAATTCTCTCTTTCAGGTTCCTTCCCCCTGCTCCCTTCTCATGCATCCACTTGCTTCTTTTCACACACATGGACACAATGGAATTTTGGTGGTTTTATTTTATTTTTATAACCAACAAACAAATAGCCACCATTCATGTGGGTTCTAGAATAGGAAGGCACTTTTTCTCTACTTTAGGGGGGGGGATAGGTGCATTAGGAAACATGATGGAAGGTTGAATATTTCTAGGGTAGGGCCAATAGAGCCATTTTCCATATGATTGATTCCTACAAAACCCTTTGACATGTGGGTGGTAGCTATGGGGGATTGTGTCCTTTTTTATTAGTGACCATGGTCCTTGTTACGTAGATGTTGTGGTATCTAATGGTACCTGGGCAGCCTCTGTTTATGAACAAACCCCTCACACAAATCTCTTGATGTACTATGTACTCTCAATTGTATATATATATATATATATACAATATGTTTCAATATACACATTTACAAATTGTACAATACAAATAATATATTGTATATATATATATGAATGATTTATCCTCTTTTTTTTGTTTTTAGGGATGTTTTAGACATTAAATCTCATAGTAGATCAATGATCATGTAATGGAATTATTGGAAATAGACAACTTGTTGAGTGGTGGTGTGTTGCTTTTTATGAAGAAAAATAATTAAACTTTAGTGATACAAAAAATGAAATAAATACGAAGGTCTATATGGATCATACATGTGACATGGCTTTTGTATTTGGTTTGTGTGGCATGGTTGAAATAATTAGATGCAATAAGATAATATTATTAAACCTTGAATGTAAGCATGTTTATGTGTATGTATACATGTGTGTGAGATTGTTGGAAATGCTAAATATGGACACATAGTTTTGTGAATATTGACCACCTTGGCCCTTACGTAATATGTTTGAAATGTTTTTATCAACTACAATATACAATTTGTAAATGCTCCCTGCAACTTTATAGTTAAAAGAAGTACAATATTCTGGAATAAAAGCCAACAGACATGAATGTTTGAAGAATAATATTTCTTGAACATGTTTTAGGATCTAATTTTCTGGGCATTCTTAGATTGAAAAGCCTTGATTCTTCAATTTCAAACACTTTGTGGTTGCAGCATATTCAAATTCTTGATTGTTGTGTATTAAAACCAGACTAAACTCAGAGCACATATTTTTTTAAACAAAGTGGTGGTTGATTGGGTTTTAATAAATAACTTTCCAATTTATTTACAAAAAAAAAAAAGAAAAAAAAACGACTTTGTAACTTATTGGTTCCTCTAGCATCAAACATTTCTGTAACCAATATACTTTTAGTTTTTAATCTTTTAAATATTCTTTTAAGGGATAGTATACATCCACTTTAAAATAAGTTACAAAGTACGTGTTTTAGCATTATGTGATATTTTTTAAAAAATTAAAATTTTCTGAGAGTATAATCTAAAAACTTGGTGTATTTGAAACTTCATTATTAACATTCAATTTAAGCCTTGTTAAGTTTATCTCTAAACTTATTAATTTTACTTTTCCCATGAAGGCCTCTGGTGTATGGTTAACAAATCATCATTCCAGCAATATTACCAATGGATGAAATATTTTGCAATGAATTGACATTCAACAATTTTTGCACAAAAAAATGTAGCTTCACTATCTTGAAAAAATTTTAAGAAACTAATTTTAGAACAATACAAAGAGTATTCACACCAGAATGGTTGTCATTCACTTTTGTCTCACTCATCAATGAACAATAAAATAAAATAACTTCAATGACTCATGTGTGGCATTGATATTCTCACCACACATGTGTCAATAGAATGTTGCTATCTCTTCAATGTGGGACATGTCTCCAGGAAGGAAGCAAGAGGAAGCTTTTGGAAACACAAGAGTAATGTATGGAGACATGTATGAGTAATTAGTTAGTTGTTGAATGCATTACACCTGAAACCAGTTTAACATTAAAATAAAAAGAAAAAAAGAAAAAAAGAGAAGGAAGGCAAATGGAGAGTTCCTGAACTAATGGGGAGTACCAAAAAATACGGTACTGATTTTGACCCACACAGGGAGCCACCATCCCAGGTGGGACCAAACCCTACAAAAGGCAAAACCCTAAAAGGCAGTTCTTATGTATGAATGTGTGAATGTCCCTTACCCGATGTGGGTGATCCAATGATGAGAGAAGAGAAGCATTCAGCTTAGTATCAGACAATCAGTTTAAATTTGGCAGTGTGGTTTTTCCCTCCCAGCTTGGTTTGAATTTTGGGTTTTGATTGACTAGGGCTGATCATTAGTTCCCTTCTGTAGCCACCCCCCAGTGATGGAGCCCACTCTTGGCCATAACACCCAATTGGTCATCAGATAAGGATGAACAATGGCTTAGCATTTCTCTGCAGATAGATAGACATGGGAGAAACCTCAGGGCCAGCCAGCATGGGGGGGTGGTGATTTAACCCTGAAAGAAAGAAAGAGAAAGAGAGAGACTCATACTGACCTGGTCTAAATTGAAGTTTGTGGGAGGGTGGGGAATGTCAGCCAGCACCAAGTGCATCTCAAACCAGTGGCAAAATTGCTAAGAACCCAGCGGAGGCTGATTCAGGTTCCCCACACAGGATGTAACTGCATTCTGAATTTGGATAGGGAGAAAAAGAAAAAGATAGTTTAATGACAAAATACCGCAATTCTTGTGGTGAAAAAAAATAAAATTCAAGAAGGTTGGTAAGTGTTCTGGCAATTGAATTTCATCATTCAAAGTAGACAAAAGGCCGTTGGGATAAAAACTAACCCATGTCCAATTCCCCGCACGGTTTGAATTCTACCACTGGCAAGAGAGAGAGAGAGAGCGCTTCATTGGAGTGAAATGATAAAAAAATAGGTCATCTAAGTTGGAAGTAACTTCCCATGCACTAAGCGACCCTCGATGATTGATCTCGCAGAGCGAACAGAATGCGTGAGTGGGAACGGTGGGAACCGAGGGAATGCTCCGTTCGATCCCAGGTGTCGACAGAGAGGAAGCGGATAGGGAACGTCTGTCTTAAGGGAGGGAGCGAAGATTCGGAATGAGAACGCGGGCAGTGGCGGGAAAACGGTGGTTGGGGACGAACGGCGTGGCACTCGTCTCTCCCGTCCCGAGCGGGGGGCAAGGGATCGATCCATTGCGCTTGCTTGCTTCTTCTGTTCGTTGGGAATCGTGTTCGGGGCTGTCACGACTGTTTGTTGCTTCCTCTCTTTTTCCCTCCCTTTTCCCTCTGAGCCCGCCATAGCCTCCATCCTCTGTGCCGTAACTCCTCCACCGAATTCCGCGCTGATCATTCGCTTCTGTCATTGCCTGCGACTCGGTCGCCTCGTTGCTCGTCGGTCCGTTTCCCTCTCTCTTTCTCTTTCTCTCTCTCTCTCTGCAGCGTTTCGATTGTCGTCGTTCACTCCCGATAGTCTCTCTGTTGTCAGGCTGTCATTCAGGCGGTATAACTTAAAACTTCGAAGAGGTAAGTGAACTGCGGTTGATCACGCCGTGGGGCGCACATTCATCCCTTGCCAATCTTCGCCGGAGGTTTCAATCCTAGAGTGGATTTAGACTTGGATTTTTCATTTTCAGTTTCATTTTTTTTGAATTTTTTTTGGGGAGGAGGAGTTTGTACGTACAAGTCAATCATCTCATGGGGCTCGGTCGGTGTCGATTTGCTTGCAGCGCATCTTCCGTTCATTAAATCGTAAGCTTGCGCGGTAAGCGCCGCTGGCGTTTATTTTGGTTTTCATGGCTTGATTACAGGGGGGTGGTGGTGGCCATATATTTTGTGTGCACTGTTTGTCGGGTTCTCCCGCCTCAAGGTTTGTGTCCGTCGCAAGCGCTACACGTTTGGTTCTGTGTTGATGTCGTTGTAAGATTTGATGATGTCACAGTTTTGTCAAGAGTTAGAATCCTCGGTTTCCAAGTGTTGAAGTTATTGCGCCATTGACTCAGGAGGTCTCTGTTACGCTCCCTTGATTTGTTCTTTAGTTAGTTCACATCTCGACTCCCGACTCCCTCGGTAATCTTTATCTAGATTAGGTGGTTATTGCGTTGTTGCATTGTGGTGTATGCGCCACCTCCTTGCACAACCAAGCCCATTTGCACCTTGTTTGTCTAATAAGAGTGCTGTAGTTCTGGTGGTTTCGCTAGAATTAATGCAAAGTGACTTGCAGCCTTGATGTTGTGAACATATGCTAATGGAGCCTTTCGTTCTGTTAGAGAACGAAGTTGTCATCCCGGATGCCTCTCTATTTCGCATGTTTTCTCTGTCTCGTACCAGCACTGCAGTAAAAGCCTCATTCCGTGAAACTAGCCCTCTTTGATCTAACCTCAATTTTTTTTCCAACTACAGGGTCGTGCATTGGACTTTTGAGCGAAGAGGCGTGATCATACTTTATTTCTGGCTAAGCGGTTGAGGTTAAGCATATCGATTTGCATTGAAAAGAGTTGGATAAGGGTCGGTGGAGGGTGAAGTGGAAACGTTCGGAGATCTCGGTCGACACCGAAAGGTTGATATATGAAAGAAGCATTATCTTTAGAAGTATTCGTGCTGAAGCTGTGTTCCATATGAAACCTCATAATTTTCGTTTGTAATAGCATCTCTCTTGCAAGATCCTAAACTCGTGAATTGCAACCTGTGTTCCAATTGGACCATTGCCCATCACTGAGAAGGCATATCATGTACTTGAACGGTTATGGCGCTCTTAGGCATACATGAACCCTATCAACTGCTGTCTGTTTCCCTCTGCTGGTCAATAGATTTCATGTTAACAGCAGCAGCTGCACATATGTCTTAACATACTGTGAGGGTAGAAAATTAAGTTCTTGTAGATGTTGGTGGTGTAGTGTGGGTAAAAGTTCTAGCGTAGTTGTTTGGACTCTGTGGACTCGAATTTGCTTCCGCATTGTAAATTGCAAATGTTTTAATTCGTTGCATGCACCTACCTGAAGGCAGCGCTTTCTCCTATGTGTGATCAGAGCGTGTGAAAGCTTCATTGTGCTATCTTAGGTACCAATCTGTTACTGTCGAAGAATTGACGCTCTTTTCACTTCTTGGCAGGATCGCGCTCGAGACGCAACTGACCTTTGCAAGCAGAGGAAATTTTCTATTGAGTCATGGGGTAAAGAGCAGCCGATTTATTATTGTAGTTGTTGTGGTATGAGATTCCGCCTTAATTGTTAAAGTTATGCGTGCGCTGGAAATGGAGCGCGCGGGACCTGTGCTCAGGGAGGTGAAAGTGAGGTCCCACAGGCAAAGCTCCCTTATGTCGGAGAGTGTAAAGCAGGCAGACATAGAGGACTCACAGGTCTTCTGCAAACAAGAGCCCGTGGAAGACAACATAGAAAGTGGTTATGAAACTCCAACAAAGTCAAGTAGAGCTGGGCTGGGAGACAAGACTCCTAATGGTGGCGACATCAAGCCGCGGAAGAAGGCTTGGTCACCCGTATACCTGGAGGGATTGGAGGGTCGGTTCAGAGAGCACTGTGAGGTATGGTCTAATCTGAGAATTCTGGACATTGTTACAACCTTCAGTTACACATAGGAAGATAAATAGCCTTATCGCAGATAGTTGAACTGAAAACACTCCGCATTGTGTAAACATCTGAATTTGTATTGTGGAGCAGGTTGGCCTTTGTCTGGATGACCCAACGTTGCAGCAAGCCCTGCGTTTGTTTAAAGAGAGCAAACCATTGCTCCTTGCCAATATTGACAGCATAGGGACTAGCACGGTAAGTAGGTCTGAACTAAATACTGTGATCCTTGCACATGTCTCACAATTGGCATTCAGTTTTTTGCCCTGTTTCGTTTCTGAAATCATGTCTCATCGTAAGCATTCCTGTCCATCAATACTTTCATGTTATTTAATGATTCTTTACTGTTTATAACAAGACGAATAGCTTTTCATTTTCACTAGGCTGGATTTCATGGAATGCTCTACTGCTGAAAGTAATAGTGGATGTTGTTCACCAGGTGGAAGATACGGAGCGATTATGGGGTGGCTGCGTTCTGTATGTTGTGAAAGCTTTGAGCTGTGGAGCCACAGTCGACGGGGATAAATCAGAAAGCAATGCAGTGGGGTTTACACTGTCTCAGCTTATGCGACAGACTAAAATCAGGCACGCCCGTGAATTGGATATGATTTCTATATGTGCTATCACCGAGTGTCTACTCGTAAGTATCGCATTTTGTGATACCAGTTTCGTCCATAAGATTTCATTTCATACAGCTAACGAGTACTAACATGTTTTGACTTAGCAGTGTGATTGAGTTTTTCAAGGAGCTTCCACATTTTCTTGTGAAAGTGGGGCCGATTGTGAAGCAAATGTATGGCGATGAGTGGGAGAAGCGGCTTCAGGTTGTCAAATCACACTTGTTTTTAAACTCTATCTTTAGGTTACGAGTGCTAAGATTGTGTTGAGTATGTTAGCGTTGGCCATTCGCACTTTGGAACATTCTGTTTATTTATTCTAAGTCGCTGAGCCTAAGGCTTTGTGTTGTGCACAGGTCAAGGAAGTTCAAGCTAATTTTGTTCATTTGACAGCGCTTTTCACGTAAGTTCACTGTATATCTATTTCTGTTTATGTACTTGTATTATGTTCTAGCGTTGCGTTAGATTGTGTCCGTCGTGGGGAAAGTTCGCGTAATTAACCTCTATTATGGGGGTTTTGTAGGTATTTTAAGCGAGTATATCAAGATTTTTTCTTATCACCAGACACTTTTACCAACATTGTCAGCCGATCCTTATCAGGAGTTAGAGATGAACATCATGTCTCTGTCCACATGCAATTTGGATGGATGCTCTTCTTGGCATTGCGGATGCATGTTATTCAGCAATTCAGTGACTTGGTCACTTGCACCAATGCCCTCATGGCAGTCATGGTTAGTGCTTTTAATAATTGGCATGTCTGTCTATTAGGCGAATATGAAAGACAGTAGTTATAATATTCTGCTTGTATGTGCTGTAGTTTTGTGAACCCTTAAGTGGGGCTTGGTCTAAATCGAACCTGGGTTTCTGTTTCTTCGTCTTTATGCAAGTGAGTTCGTCTTTGTTGCGTTGCTGTTTTTGACGTATACTTGTCAATGCTTAATATAATACTGATGCAGATAAACAGAATTTAGTGAACTTGAATGTCAAGGTGCAGTGCAATCTGAGTCTGTTTGCTTTTCCAGGTTATTTTGATCCTTCACATGCCGCCTGATTTACGGAAGTTCTCACTTCAAGATCCAGTGAGGTTTGGTAAGTTCCAAGGCAATATTCTATCCCAGTAGGCTGGAGAAGCAGTAAAACATAGTTTTATTCGGTTGTTTTCCGTTACTTTTTTGTCTCTATCATTCGTTGCCTACGCTCTCTTCTTTGTAAGGAACATAACTTTCCTGTTCGTTTTCCTGTGTAACTTCTTGGTGTCTTTGCTCTAATATGTCGTGGTCATCTGGTGGGCAGCCAAAAGATCATCGGAGGGAGTTGATCTTGTTGCGTCCTTGTGCGCCACGTATTATGCAGCTGATGAAGATGTCTCGAGCCTCCTGGAGAAGGCTAATGCTACAATCAGCAAGTTATTCGGGAAGCCTATGAAGGGTTTACATGGGTCCCAAACCCTTGAGCATTTTTTGGGGATCAATCCAGGCTAGCATCTATCTCTGATTCCCTAGTATGAAAGTCATCTCAGCAGAGCTGATGGTTAGTTTTGAGTTTGGATATATTGTCACGGCAACTATATGGATTATGTGTGATCAACGACTTGTATGAGCCCTTAAATTTAGCTATTGACGTATTTAGGTGAGGTAGTTTTGCGTCTTTAGTATCTCAAATCATGTTTGCCCGTAATAGGAGTCTTAGAAAGTTTGCAAACCTACTTACAAGCCTAGAAAATTCAGATCTCTATTTTGTTCTTGTTCACATTCCTCATTGGGGAGTCGTGTTCATTCGGATTGGTCTGAGAGACTAGATTTACCTGGCTGTGAGCAGGTGGGCTGGCTTACTTGGAAGGGCTCATGGACAAAAAGTCTCTTGCAGCGAATTTGCGCATGTTGGAGAAAGATTACGAAGATTCTTATCAGAGTCGAGGGGGGCTTGATGAACGAATGTTCATTAATGGGGAAGATGGTCTATTGGGAACGCTGTCAAATGAATCGCCACGTTTCTCTGGCTCAAAGGTATTATTCTTGGTACCTTCATTGCATGTTGATGAGTGGTGCCGTGTCTCCCAATCACTGAGATGCTGTTGCATTGGCTTAATATAACGTCGTTTTTGGCGAGGGGAACACTTTATGACTTTCCTTTAATGTAAAAGCTGTTTTTATGGTGCAGTAAAGTTAAAAGTTCCTTTCCACTTACAAACGTTCCTGTTTATCAGCGTAAGTTTGACATCATGGCGTCGCCTGTGCGATTTGGGGCTTTCTCAATGGGAGCAGCACCATCATCACCAGCTGCGTCTCCCTGGTCATCGCCAGTGAAACATATGGGCACTCAAGGTTCTAGTGGTGGGAAGAGGCCCCCATCCACCCCTGTAACCATCACAATGACAACTGCAAAGTGGCTGCGAACTGTGATAACACCCTTGGCTGCAGAGCCTTCTGTGGAGCTGCAGCTGTTTTTCCGCTCTTGTGATCGGGATATCTCCGCTGATGTAAAGAACAGAGCTCATGTACTATTGGATTTGATATTTTCAGCGGAGAGAGGTGGAGGCTGGCAGGGTGTGGCTGGGTTAATGGATGTTTGGCCTGAGCAGCGTAAACTGGAAGCTATCAAGTTATACTACAAAGTTTTAGGAGCTATGTGTCGCTCTGAAGAACAAAGGCTGCATACTCACAATCTAACATCTCTTCTTTCGAATGAACGTTTTCATCGATGCATGATTGCCTGTTCTGCGGAACTTGTTCTTGCTACTCATAAGACGGTGACAATGGGTTTCCCCGCGGTTTTGGAGCCAGCAGGCATAACTGCTTTTGATTTGAGCAAAGTAATTGAATACTTTGTCAGACATGAAGAAACTTTACCTCGCGAGCTGAAGAGGCATCTCAATACAATAGAGGAAAGGATACTCGAGAGCATGGCGTGGGAGAAAGGATCGTCTATGTACAACTCGCTCATAGTTGCCAGACCTTCACTGGCAAATGAGATCAATCGATTATGTTTGCTGGCCGATCCAATGCCAGCACTGGAGAACCTCGCTACTCAAGTACGGCCAGCCACTGTCATGCATCGCATTCCGGGCCTTTCGAAATCGGGTCACTCAGGTACTCACCTAGTTCAAGAGCAATATTATTCGCAGTATGTACTATTTTGAATGAAATAAAAATACTTATAACTGTAACCCTACCCTAGAGCTTTTCGTTTAGCTCAAAATCTTGGGTGGGTACTGGCTGTTGCTCCGACGAACAAGGGAAGTATGGTGTTTGAATGTGTGATGTTCACGCTATTGTTGTGAACTTGATTCAGGTGAGGTAGCTTGTGCGGCACATACACCTACTAGTGCGTCATCACCTCCTCAGAATGGATCGTCAACATCAGAAGCAGGTTTTCTCTCACCCGTCAAAGATCGACCTTCGGCTTTTTCTGCTTTCAGTTCGCCTATGAGAAATCGTCTTCGAGCCCCATTGCAATCAGCGTTTGCTAGGTATGTGTGATTGTTTTCGGTGTTTATCCTTTATCTGAGGTTCGCCTTGTTCCATTCTCTTCATCCACATGGGTAATTGTTATGTGGGTACTGATTAAGTACATATAGTGTAACTCTTCGTATACAAGAAAAAGAACAAGAGCCTTTCTGCCACCATTTTATTTCAAGACATTGTGTAAAACTTGTGATATTTCCCTCATCCGTGTCGTATGTTACAGTCCGCAGAGACCAAGTCCACTAGGAGGGGGAGAGACTTGCGCAGACACAGTTATCAATGTGTTCTTTCAAAAGGTAATTTGCATACAAGGCTGAAAGAATCAAGTGAAACTCTATAGTCTTCCTTCTTTTACTGGATTCCTTGCAATAATCTTCTTCACGTGACTTTGTGGTGGCCTTGCCAAGGTTCTGAAGCTGTTTTCGATAGAGGATACAATTTAATATATTCTTTGTATGGTTCTTGGCTTTCGATTTCAAAGGACTAAAAATGATTTAGATTTTAAGAACAATTCATCTTTGTGAGCAGGCTCTTGTATTGGCAGCAGTTAGGATACGGACTGTGTGCGAACGAATAGGGCAACCACAACACCTGATCGAACGGGTATACAAGGTGTTTCAACATGCACTACATCACGAAACTAGCCTTTTCTTCAACCGTCATATAGATCAACTGGTCTTGTGCACCATCTACGGCGTTTGTAAGGTTTGTCGTTTTATCTGATCGTCACCCTAGCACCATAATCGATGCTTATAATATACCTCTTCGTATTTGACAAATGTATGCTCTTCTGTAACAGAAGCCATCATATTCAGTATCGGGCTTCCGTTCATATCGCCATTCATGTGACATGGCTATGAGAATGACATTGTGGATAAACTTTCAGGTTAGCAAAGTGGATGTAAAATTTCGTGACATCATCCATCATTATCGATCACAGCCACAGAACAAGCTGCACGTTGTCCGCAACGTCTTTATAGACCAACCTCCGTTACGTCGTGCAGGGGTATACATTTGCAGCCCTTAGTAACAGCTGTTTTCTTTTGTGAGTTTTGATTTGAAACTCGGAAGTTTTGCTATGTGAAATTCAACTGGGAATTTCCCACTATAAATATACTAGTTGTTTTGTTATTCATCCTGGAGTAATAGTTTGTTGATAGAATTGAATTTTGCTCACGTGCAGAAAACAGGAGGGCTCGAGTCGGGTGACATTATCAAGTTCTACAACGATGTATTTGTACATGTTACAAAGAAGTTCTTAGTGCAAGTCGATACGAATTCTAGTATGCGATCTCCAAGAAAAGCTCATGGATCTGACGGAAATGATGGTACGATATCTAAGCTGCTTAAAGATGAAATGGAAGTCATAATCATAAAAGGTGTACATTTGCGTTTCTCCCACTCAATCGGTATATCCTGCTGATTTCCACTGGTTTTAGTGAGGAAACTGACCGAATTCATTTACTATTTTTCTAACCTTGCATATCATGTATGCAGGTGAGGCTCCAGGATCTCCTGTAGCTTCGATTTTTTCAACATTCCCAGACATTTCTCCGAAGAAGGTCTCTGCTTTGCACAATGTGTTCGTATCCCCTCTTAGATCCAGCAAGGTATGCAAATTTTATATTGTCGTTTGTATTGGAGCTTCACAAGCTTCTGTCGATCCAGTGGATGAAGTGTAGTGCATATATCCACCGACCTTCGTAGATTTTGAATAAAGGATGTGATTTTCGTCAACGTTTTCATGCTTGCAGGTTGATAAGTTGATGTCTCCTCGTACTAGAACTCTTTACGCATGTGTGGGAGAAAGCACCAGAGATTACCAAAGTCCTTCGAAGGATTTAACTGCTATTAATAACCGACTTAACAAGAGGTTTATCGCTCACGGTAATTACCTCTATCCCTTTTCTGCGAATATCTCAAGTACAATTGAGGAGATCACCTTCAGGATCTGACACCCTTTGAACCAATTTACTTACCTGTTAAGTGAATGATAGAGTTATTCCGTTCATGGCTTTGCATGAATCAAAGTCGTGAGTACTCTTCTTCCAAAATGAAGGTAAAGATAGGGAAGATGTTGAAATGGGACAAATGATCGTAGATTAATGAGCAGAGAATTCTACTTTGCTGATCATTTTTTGTTTTAATTTTTTTAATTGTTTGATTGGTGCAGGCGATTTAGCCGGTTGGACCTTGAAGACAGACCCACAGTGACTGCCTCCATGATATCAAACACGTTCCGCCCGTGCGACTTTGTATCAAACGCTTTCTCTTAGACAATTAGAGACGTCTCAATGTGTTGCCTGCATTAGCGAAATTGGGATGCATTAGTCCTGGAACCACAACCTGTAGAGTGTATTTGTGACTGATAGTAGGTGTACAACATTTTTATAACAGGGCACGCATCCAAGGGCAAAGGTGTAGGAATTTTTCTACACCATCATCGCCACTCCACCACCACCCTAACATTTCCTCCGGTCTTCTTCCCGCCCCGCCCTTCATGATTGTGTTAGCTCGCATCCATTGTTAAGCTCGCTGTTGCTGCATGCAAGTCACCTAGTCAAGTGTGGTTTCTGGCGAGCTCTTGACATAGCTTCCTTGTGCCATATTAGCTTCGCAAATCAGTCTTGACGTGTACACAAATGAAAGCAGGGGTCCTCTGTACCCCTTTAACCTTCAATGAAATAATGATCACTTCCTCAAGCTGGTGTGATTATGTTTTATTCTTTACTTCAACCTGTACTATTTGCAAGTGGTACATACTTGCGGGTGTTATTTCTGTTCCTTTAGTGTTGTGATTCCGTCCAACAAAGTGGGATACATTCTCATCATTTTCGAACTTGTCAGAAAGCGCGTAAAGCTGACGTTTTATGGAGGTTGTGTTTAGACCTAGCGATGGACCCACAGTTCTGCACTGAAGTACTGTATGTAATACAAGTATCATTTAGGTCCCAGAGCCTAGAGCTTCTGCTCGCACTCCTGAGGGGACTGAAGGCTCTGCACTCAGAAAGTTTACTTGGAGGGTTTTACCATCTGAACTCTGCATACTGAGTCAGAGACTTCCTAGAAGCAATGGTTGTTGAGCAATGCCTTACTGTACAATGAGTCTGGAGATGGCTCTCCTGACAGTTTCTTGTGGGGCTTGGGAGTAGAGACCCACACACACAGTGGCCCAGTAATGGCAACCCATCTGCATGGAGATTGGTTCCAACTTTTAACATTAAGAACATTTAGGATGACTTTTGTTTGAAGTCCAACTCTCAGCAGCTAGGTCACATGCCCTGTGCACCTAAGTCATTGCTTAGGCTATGTAACTGTTGACTCAAAACCCTTTGGTCAACATTTGGAAGTCTGTGTGTGTGTGATTTTATGGGACCTGAGCTTGATGACAGAATCTATTTCACCTTTGGGCAAGAAAGCTGAAGCTGACTGATAAGGAAGAGATTAAGTTAGCCCACCTAGAAATCATTCCTCCTGCATGGGGACTGTAATTATAGAGTGACCATGTGCAGAATGTTGTCAAGCACTTGGATGTATCCTAGTAATCAAACGAGTCAGAATGGAATTGGTATAAAGGTTCCATGAATATTCAATTTGTACTGGAGGGGATCAACATTTGGTCCCTGTTCAGCAACACTCAAACAACTGAAAATGGTCCATTCAATCACCTTTTATTATATCTCAAAATCCATATCCAAATATCCTCACTTTAGTATAGAAATACAATCAAATAACAAAATCAGAGTGCATAGGTTTCATGGTGGCATGTAAGTTTAGGAGGATGAGGCAAACAATTCCAAGATTAACCATCCTTGTGTTCACAATAACCACCTCTAAACCAAAGCTTACCACTGATGTTGCTGTAACTTGATGCTGTAGTGTTACAAGAAAAACGAGAAAAAGAACCTTCGAATGAAGAAAGGCAGAAATTTTCTCAACTTCAGTAACAAACCCACACAGATTCGGTAATAGACTTGGTGTTCACTCCCTGCTCTAACAACATTGATTCCATATCAGTTAAGCTTAGTGAGAGAGAGAGAGAGAGAGAGAGAGAGACTCTTCAATAACCTTCCAATCAGCCAGCCACAGAATTGGTGCTGTGGGAGAGGCATCATGGCTTGTAGAGCACACAGCTTTTATGGCTGCTCTGGGCTTGGCAAACCATGCTCATTCCTCTCTCACCTTGCAGCAACTTGAAGGAGAGAAAAACAAGTTGAAGGATGCAAGTCCTCAGCAATGTGCACTTCCATGTGCAACTTGCTATGTTTCTATATTACAAGGCTGGCTTTTCAGCAGGAGTGTGGCATGTTGGGGGCTCCTTTTTCTCATACCCCTTAAACATGACATGACAAGTGCACTGTGAAGAAGTCACTAAAGTGGGTATGTTGGAATGGAGGTCAAACCCTAGAAGAGAAAGCTGCAAAAACAAATAACTAGCAGATGGAAGATGAAGAAGAGAGAAGTGGAACAGTACAAAGCTCATTGTAAGGCTAATTCCTGCATGCTTGAATGTAACCATTGGATTCTACACAAAAACAAATGGAATCACTTCAAAGCCATGCAGTGGGGCTGTATCAAGAGGCACAGTTGTCACTAGTTTAGTTAGCATATGAATAAATAAATAAATGAGACCATGTACTGTTTGGGAACTATGTTGTTGTGCAAACATAATACATGATGTGTCATGATCTTTGACAAAAAAATTATATAAATTTTTTTTTTTAAAATAAAATGGAAAACCAATTGAGTCTATTGACACTCAAGGTGACAATATGGCAGCCCAAACAGTAGAAATAAACTCAACTCACCATGTCTTCTTTCAACAACTGTAAAATAATCAAGGATACTGTAACCACATGATGGTAAGTTGCTATTTTATTTGCTTAGGTGGGTGAAAAATCCCAATATCTTTAATTTTTTAATTTTTTAAATGCTTGCTCCATTGACCACCATGTCAAAAGACTAGAAAAATGAGTCAATTTATGAGAATGATGCTAGTAAATATAACAAAATCTCAAACAAATCACTCATAATTAGCATTCCTTTTCTGGAACTTGTTTTGGCTGTAAGAAAGAAAATGTTCAACATATATCCCACAAAATAGATTGGACCACATCCCATATTTGAAGTGGCCCCATTTGAAGACCTGCTGAGTTATTTAAAAATATGTGGACTAGTTGTATGATTAGCATGAAGGATAGTTTGCACACATATGAAGAATCTTATTGCAAAATTCTTGACTTAATTTCCTTCCTCTCAATAAGAAGCTGCAAGATTAACAACTCTCCACAAGATGATTTAAAATTGCTTGCCTTATCCTCTTTATTAATATTATTTATATCACCAAAAAAGTAAGAACGAGAGCAAGAATCAAAGTACACAGTTTAAGTAACCACACACATAAAAAGAGCTTTTTTATTTTTTATTTTTAAAGTATAGCTCTCTCACCCGCTGTGGCTTGTTCACACTCATTTCCATTTATCTCATGCTTTTAGAATGAACTTGTTACAAGATTTCAAAGTACTATTCACAGGTCTTATTCTTCTTCTTCACACACACACATACACACATATATATATATATATATATATATAACACTTTATTAAGCCAACAACCATATTGGTAAGATTTTTATTATACCTGCTATGCTACCCGTGTTAATGATGGGACTTCTGGAAAAACTGTGGACCAACTGCAAATGGGTTCCAACCGCTTGAAAAAACTCAATCTCTACTCAATTGAATCAAGCAATCCCATAATCACAATGGCCAATGGGTGAAAAATTGACTCTGCTCAACAATGTGTATTCATAGATATGTTCATCCAATCAAGCTCACACTTTGCCTTTGTGTATGTTATTATATTGACAAGCCCACCCACACTATTCAACTTTTGAGAATGTCCACCCAGCTGCCACTTCAAAGCCAATTCTTACACTCTGGGGCACCCTTCCCATGGCATCATTTCCCTTTGGGTACAATTATCAGAAAAAGTTAACCACAGAATCCAAGAGCAGCCCAGGGAAGGGAACAAGAAAAATTGAAAAAAGAAAAAAGAAGAATAATGAGAAGTAAACTCTCAGTGCTTTAACCTCTTTTTTTTTTTTTTTTTTTTTTTTTTTTCTGTCATGGAATTCCACTGGACTTGACAACAAAATGAGAAACCCATTAAGGTAGCCAACCCACTCCCCTCATTTCCAATTCATAGAGTGGGGCATTTCTATTTGCCATGTTACTTATTGTTGACCAAGTCTAACATCCATTGGTCTGAAATAGTTTGGAGGTTGGTTAAAATGATGTTAAGTTGTGAGTAATAAATAAAATTCATTGTACTCAAAAATGGGTATGTGTAAACTATTAATATAGATGGCAGTTGTTGATTGGTTAGGTGGAATAATACAGCATGATTAGGTGTCACACTTCAATTGATAGAATACGTAGGTGCCATACTTCACAGTTTTGTAAAAATTGGACTCTTGGTTTTGTAACCCACCTCTGGTCAGAATTAGGTTTTCATATATGTCAAAAATGAGTGAAAGAGAATCTTCAGCTAAAACATTTATATAAAATTTGTTACTGGTCCAAATTGTGTGAAAACACTTGGAATCCTCCTCATTTCTATTTCCCTACATGGGGATATTTTTTTCTTTTATTTTTACACTTACAGCAAACTTGCTGAAATGTTTAAGTTATTGAAAATGGGTTTACCTAAAAGGATGTTTCATTTTCCAGGGTGAACGAGGTCGAAGGGGTTGGCCAGCTGGACATACTAAGGGGTAGGTGGAGGTATGACGTGGCTTCAGGTTGCCTTTTTGTCAGTCGATAGTGCGGTGTGAACGAGGCCAGGTCATTGAAAAACCCCCCATTAAGTGAAGGACATTTATTTAAAACAAGTCTACGTATATTAAATATTTTAACAATATAATAAGATCCTGAAATCAAATGAATACATATTAACAAATGAATACAAATTAATAAATGAGTAACCCCTTTTGGAACGAAGGAAGTACAAAAGATGAACCTAAAACGGACAATCTCAGAATAGAAATTATTGGGGGCTCATTACCACATCAATCTTTTTTAATTTTTTGTTTATTATTTTTCTTCTTTTTAGTATTGTTATTAACAGTTAATGTCGTTGGAGCAATCTACATCAGATTCCGTCATGAATCTTTCGGGGAGAGGTTCCTCCAAATTGAATGCTTTGCATGAAACTGCATGAAATTCCGCCACTTGTTATATCCAAAAAGACATTTGTAATCGTCATAAATAAAAAGAATTGTCCCAAACAATGGAAGGATTTCATCAGTAGTATATGAATAGAAGTGTGAACAACTCACATCATTGTCTTACTTCTGATGCTACAGAACCAAATTGTAACCAAAGTGAACTAGAGTAGAGGTTGCTGCTTTCATGCAGTTTTTGTTCCAAGTTTATGGTCTAAAATTTCGAGTTACATTCTCTTTTAGACTGTGAAAAATCTTTACAGTAGAAGGTAGTTAAAAACTAGAGTTATTATCAACTTAATAATATTGAGTTTGTCAATTCATCTTATTCAAAACCAAACTTTCTTTTTAGCTTGTAGAGTAACTCCATGTTCAGAAGCAGTAGTGTATATTTAGGAATCTTAAATGCATTGTGTCAATTGCAGTCATCTACTCAAACTCATATTCAAGGAGGATGTGTTGTGGCTGAATCGTTGATTTTCACTCACTATTACATGCACTATAGACTCTATCTTACACTCTCTGCTCTAAATCTACACCCACATCGGATTACATTCGTCTTTAGGGACTATTTGCCTCAATAGCTTCCGTATTGTGAAGCCAGCGTCGCGTGTCTCGTTGCCGACTCCGAATCTGTGTAGGATCTCTCGCTCGAGGCCTTCAACGATCCATGTTTGCTTCTTCTTCTGCTTCTTTACGCTTTGCCTGGCATTGCGACCCAGCGTCAGGTAGTTGCTACATTGCGTTCGTATCCTGGTATTGCTCCAATCCAGGCTCAAAGTCCTACTTTGGTTCGTGGTTTGATAAAACAGATCGAAGTGAAAAGATGCGGGTGTGTCTCACCTGCAGCCCCACCGGAGGAGGCGTTGACGATTAACTCAGATACTAATCTTGCTTCCTGGTCCACATCAACTGCCCCCAACCCCAGTTTCCGCATACAGGATTTGCCGGACCTGGTGGTGAAAATTGTGAAGTCTCGGGAACTTGATCCGTATCAGAAATCTTATGCTTTGCTGTGCGGAAGGACTGCACGGAGGAAGCTACGGACCAGTACGAATCGAGGTTCGATGGACTGAATTACAGTGCAGCTTTCGAATCTTCAGTAGAGGCGATTGTTAGGATGGATTATCTATGTGGGATCATTCTCACATTGCGACTTGTATTGAGTTTGCAGAAAGCAGGTGTTGCGAATCAGCTCTATTTATGAGTGCTTACCCCACGCATACATTTACAGTGACAACTTCATTATCGAACCACGTGACAATAGCATGTACAGCGACAACTCCCAAGCAAAGATTTCAAAACATGACCCCTCCACTTTGAAAATCCATACACTGCTCATGAAGGATACATGGAGTTTTTGAAATTCCACATTTGAAGGAAATTCTACCCTTGTCACACAAGATTTTGAGTTTTGCACCCTTATTTTCTCTACATATATGAAAATAGATAAGCCGATCTTCCTGATAAGAGATGCTAGAAACAGTGAAAATGGAACACACAGCATCAACTTTTCCCGGAAGCAAAAACATGGGCTCAACACATTTAGGGCATTCAGAATCAGGCCCTAGTCTAAAATCAAAATTATAAAAATAGATACTTGAAAGGAAGGTTCCTTAAGATCACAATGCATAATGTTTAGATCGTTTTGATTAAACACAATCGACGCTTTAGTCAACGCACGGTACAATTCTCTTTCGTTAAAATTTTACAATCACGTAAACTCAATCATGTGATTTTTGTATTTGAAAAAAAGCGTACCACGAAAATAAATTAATAATAAAACATGAATGTAACATGGAATAATAGCAACTAAACAAAATACAACAAAAGCTGTAGCACTCCTTTAAAATGCTTCAGGAATCATTTTTTACAGTTGGGTGTCTGTAGCAATGTGGGATGAAAATATGGGTGAGTAAGAATGAAGCCAAGGATGGAGGTGGGATGCTACAGCATAGAGCTTGCTGTGCAAAGGCATGCTATGAGGCCTTGAGGAAACTGAATAAGTCAAGCCATTCAAAGCCCATGCTGGCTTTCTTGGCATGGCCAAAATGTTCATGCACCTTTGACCCCATGATCTCTGTGGGCTCACTAGTCATACTTAGTTTGTATTCATGACAGGACAATAAGGGGTTCTCTTTTTTATATATTTAAATAATCTCTACAAATACTCACTTCAACCATTTTTACATTTGGTGTCCACTTAAATGCAGATACTAGTTTTACTGTCTGTTTTTGTGAGTTTTTGGCATCTACTTGGACATATCACACACTATTAAAACGCGTTTATATATATTTGATAACTTTCATGTCATATACAAACTAAAAATTGGAGTTTGGTCGACAAGCCAAGGTTGAAATTACCTAAACAATTGTATAATCACTGTTATATCTTCTCAAACTGTCAATTTTGTTTACTTTTGACAATTAGGGATATTCTCTTCAACAAAGTTCAAATTGACTAATGCCAATTAAGAGAATTGTTAATCTAACCCCACCAGAAAAAAACCTATGTATGTATATATATATATATATATATATTCTCATGACCGATCTAAAGATTCTATTCAAATAACAAGTATTAGACATCTTCTTTTAAACAATCTGATTACAATGTGTATCAATCTGAAAAATGATCGATACCCACAAAACCATTCTAACAAGGAAAGCAGAGCAAGACTAACGAAATTCATTCACGCTATTCATAAAACCTAAGGATCAACATCCCACGCATACAAACATCTCAATTACCTGAACAATATGATAAAGCTTGCAGTTTGCTATCGTCTATGTCGCACTGAAGATGGCATTCGGTTGCCAGAGTTTCCACACGTCATCTCAAACCAAAACTTTTGCATTTACCATCCTGCACAAACACGAACGGAGAGCACAATCCACGGAGCTCGGGAGAAAAATCCCCCACCCTAATTTGCCACAGTAGGGGACTGTAAACCCAATTTAGCCGCGCGTAGACTGCCCTTCAATCGACCGGGTCTGTACTCAAGTCTGGGGAGGTGGAGGTGGAGGGCATCGCCTCAGCTCGTCTTTCCCATGCAGATTCCTCGTGCTCCTCTCTCGTTGGAGATCACCCTTAAATTAAGACAGAGTCCAACAATCTACTCTGTCTCGTAGGGGGCTCCCCGGGAACTTTCAAGAATCAGCCGTGGAGTTGCAGCTTACCGATTTTCGGCATGGCGACGCGGCAGGCTAGTGATCGTCGATCCGGCGATGTGGGTTCCGATCGAGAAGTAGCAAGGACATTTCCGCCCCCTAGTAGTTACATGGCGGTGCTATAGCTGCTGGATTTGAATATGACGGTGTAGGCATGGTTTCTAAGTTTGAGACTGTGGTGCGTGTGTTTCGGAGACTGATCGATAATCGGGTGGGGGCCACATGGCCCTCTGTACAGTGGGCAGAGATGGTGTCAGAAGGTATGAGATCGGCTCGGATGGTGTGTCCGGCTGCACCAGAGCATTTGGTGGGGGGTTCAGTCAATTTGGCACCTGGGTGTTGGCTTGTGGTTACCACTGACGTGGTAGCGTGGTAGTTTGTCGATGTCTATCGAACGCGGCTCGGCGCAAGAAGCAAGCCGGATCTGTGAACGCTCATGTCAACCTTGAGTCCCGTAAAGTTCTGTGCGTGTTCGGGTCTTCAGCATGTTAAGATGCGTTAGCAATGTTCACTGATGATATTTGGGAGGGGTATCCGTGTAGCACTCAGTACATAGCCGTTGACGAGGATCAGGTCGGGAGAGGTGTGTCAGACGCTGTGCAGAGCTTTGTGAGGTTGCTGTGTTTGATCGTTGATGTAATGCCGGGTCAGTGAAGAGGGCATTAATTGTGTGGAGTGCGTCTGAGTGTTGATAAGGGGAACATCACTTGTGACACGAATGCAGGCATTTTGCGAGAGTGTGTCGGCAGTGGTTTTCCTGGAAGAGATGAACAGCACTTAAGAGCGAGGAGACAGAAAAGCGAAGCCAGGGGTGTTTTGTGCGAGTGTTATGAGCTTCGCCTTCCGTCGTTGACTGACTTCATAGCCCCCACGATAACGGTCGATTTTTGTAATGAATTCCACGAATGGCATCTGGATGTAGTTGTGGGAGCTTGCTTGACGGAAGTAATTCTAGCAGGCAAACAAGTTTGCATTACACTTAAAGAGTTTCGTGATTTGGACACAGTCTCGAGCAGCGATGATGAGCGACAGCTTGTGTGAAGCGCAGTCACTGATCCTTGTCTGCAAGTAGAGGGGAGTGTGTTTCGACCGGAGCGAATGCAAATTGTCAATAGCTGTGGACGCGTAGCTTGGTAGCACTTGTTCGAGTGTTCAAAGAAGCCAATAGAAGGCAGAACTCGTAGTCGGGTTCCTGATAAGATGCTCGGGGATCTTGAATGTGACTAGGCTTTAAGATATCTACCTCTTCTGTTGCTGCATATGATTACGTCGTCAAGCATTGGATAGCAGGGCTGAACTTCTGGTGAAACCGTCGAAATGCATTTTACCAAGTTTGATGATTTTTAGTGAACATTTCCTAGACACTTGTTGGGTCCAAAACCGTCGGGTGTATTATTTGTAAGGCGTTCCAAAGGGTTGGGTCATCTGTGGAAGAGAATGGGCAATTGCCATGCGGTCGACCCCGTGTGTGCGACTGTGGAGCACCCTAATGGCAAAGTGGAGAAACTCTACTTCTCGTCCTCAGCTCAGCAATTGATGCTGCAGTATCCCGGACACTATGTGGCGCTTGTATCGCCCCCACCGACGCCTATTGCTGATTGTCCGGCACATGTGAAACGAAAACTGAAGCTGCTACCGCCGGGTACCATGTTGAACATTGGCTCTTGCTACCGACTGGTATCGTTTGAAGGTTTGTTCTCGAACTCTTGGCTTTACTAGTTTTCAGTGCAGTCATTTGTTGCGAGAGAAGGGAATGTTTCTTAGCATTTCTCAGTTCTCAGCGTTCCTTGCCTGTGATGACGAATATTGATCTTTTCGTGACCGAAAGTTTAGATTACGAATATTGTGAGAAGTTCATTGAGTTTCGACACCATTGCAATAATTCCTTCACACTTCCATATCTTGTGAATTATTCTTATAAACCTTTTATGATTCCATTTTGATATTTTCTGTATCAATCTGTGGTGCAGATGTTTTGTCAGAAATGTCTGACAAAGGCGCCATCACTCATCAAGTGCACAGGAAGAGAAGCTCCCATTCAGGCACCACTGTCTCCAAACATCAACCTTCACCTATCCAAGTGAGCTCCTAACTGAAGCCTAATGCATTGCACTTTTGCTACCCCATCGCAATCAAACGGTCTTTTCGTTGCACGACATCCATGTAAATTCTAACCTTAACCAAACCCATTTTGCGCTCTAGTCTACGCAAGTGTTAATGGAGCAGTCGGACGTCAGAAGGTCTGCTGTGAAACAAATCAACCAACTGCGAACGATGTTGTCGAAGTCCTTCGCTTCACAAAAGGTTTGTCACAAGTCGAAGATGACCCACTGCGTAGGTTTGTATGAAGATTAAGTGTTTTCACGTTTTCTGCTCCTGACATGTTTCAAGGAAAGGTCAACTGACACTGACGAAGCGGTTGTTTGATCCTCTTAGGAAAACATCGCTGAAACTTTGACTTCACCAGCGGCACCTGCTCCACTAAATTATCCATCCATGCAATCCCCGCTGCAGTCCCTACACCCAGTATACCGAGGAGGAGCATGGCGGCCCAGCCTCCAAAGTATTGCTGAAAGAGGCCGATGATCACAAGACTTGTATGTCCTTTCTTTGTACAGAACTCTTTTTCGTGGCATTGCAGGATCCTCTCATGCACTGCTTACCGTTAGCAATGTCGCATTGCTGGTCGAGCGTGTGAGACTTATGGCCATCTCGCAAGATTTATTTACGAGTTGTAAAGAGGTAGTTCCACTGGGTTGATCGTTTGGCTGGTAGGGGAGGGGGGGGGGATACGATTTTCTAAGATATAACTACCTGTTGTGATTATATGAATCCGAAATCTATTGTGTGATATAATTGCGTAGTCGAAGCAAGTGATGGGTCACGTTCGAGCATGGCTGTATCAAATTTGTAGCATCTTCCCTGATAAGCCAACGACTGGGCACTAATTTTGTTTTCAGCACTCTTTGCACTACTCTAAACCTTAAACAAGTGACCGTTACTTGCTCTAAGAAGCCACGCACATCTCGCAGGCTTGACAATTGGTCGTGTTATCTTTGCTGATTCTCCATTTTCTTCATGCTTCGTAAGCTTGAGGAGGGATTGCGTCGTTTCTGTCGTACACACAAAAAAAAAACTACTCTCAATCCGAGTATTCATTGAGCAAGCGTATATCACACATCTTAATGCAAGCTCCTGTCATGCGATTCGTAGTGTGTTAAATCAAAGGCGGACTTCTGGTCTTTCGCCCTTGACAGAGAATCAATAGGAGGAAAGAATCCTTGTATCTTCGGGGACCGTCGACCCAGCGGTTGTAACGGTTTGTTTATTGGATTAACTAATCTACAGTTATGCCCCTGGAGCTAACGACGCTGCAACTGAAACATTATCATTCTGGTACCGCTCCAGCACCACTTGGTTCCCAGTGTATTCCAAGCACTCATTGACACCCAGCTTGCTGCGCCTCCCAACCTGAGAATTCCTTTGATTAGGACTGAATTGAAGTATTTGCAAGCATGAGCGATCTGATGAAGAAAAAGAGCTTCACCCATTTTGCATTGCAGAAGTGTTGCCAGACACGCAGGGTTTTGTTGACGATGCCGATGGGTGGTATGTGTGTGAAGCCTCGGGTCATAAGACGCCCAGAAGAGAATGGTTTTTCACTTTCGAGGAGGTTCCAGAGGACGAATGGTCTGTCGAGGAGCTGAATGGTAGCCACGACGGGGTCCGTGGCCGAGGCAACATCAGGATACAGCGGAGACTGGGGCTGAAATGGGAAGATGGCGTCCTTGAGAACGTCTTGTACACGCCTGCTTCGCGGAAGAATTTATTCTCTCTTAGGCGAGCGTTGAAGCAGGGAAGCTCAGCAAGCTTTGGTGGAAACGAGTTCACCTTGAGAAACAGCGAGTGGACCCCGACGCTCACTGGAAATGGGTACGGCGGCCCCTACAAGCTCTGTGTGAAGGTTTTGCCACAGAATTGTCCTGCTAAACCACGAATGACCCCGAAATGAAGGTTTTACAAAAGATTACAGTCTAAGAAGACCAGTCACTGAAAATTTAAGAATCGCGCGAACAACATTCGTATCAACATTGCAACGCAAAATTCGAATAAGCGGGGGCATCGAACCAAAGCCCAAATGCTTCCTATCTTCATCTCAGCAGGCATACGTTGAATCATTTAATTCTCTCTGAAGGATCCATTCGTAGGTTAGAATAGGATTGGTAAGAGAGAGCAAGTAACAATGACATTGAGCACAAGATTCATCGAGACATGGCGTCATTGAAGTAAATGAGAGAATTGTTCAACTTCAGTTTCTTCACTAACGACATACATTTGGCTTTTATGTACAAGGCCACGAAAACCACCCACTGTAGCGTCCAGGCCGTCGATTTTCAAGATAAGATCTGAGCACTTCTAGGGAACTTTTCGATCATCTTCTAAACCCTAATCTAGACAGTTGCACGCAAATTGCATCCCTGGAGTGGAGCCAAAGATGGCACACATTTTTACAGTGATTACTGAGGCATTATTTCGTAAATTCGTGATCCTCAGATGTCGATAATTTGTACAACTTTCTAAGGAGCTTTGCAGCCAGCTCGAAGACTAGCTACGACAGAACTTTACAAAGGGAGTTGTCGCGAGGTAGCCAGTCTCGGAAGGTGACCATGCAATCGGAGCCTGCAGGAGCCAGGGGCATGATCTGGTTGTAAGGAACAGAAGAGCCAACAGTTTGGAACTGACTTATCGCTGATTCCATGGCCATCCTCATCATATCCTCGTCCTGTTCCTGTATTACATCGGCTACAGTTTGAAACGAATCCATTCCACCAGTACTTGTCCAATCCCACGGATCAATCGATGGTCCCTGCACACACATTTTCAGTTCCCGTGAGTAGACCGTAACGCTGATTTATGAAAAAGAATAGCAATTAGCATGAGAGCTTCAAAAAGTGGGCTTATAGACAACCTTGCAGCACTGCAGATAGTGTTGATTGGCCGCGCTCTCTTCAACAGTACCTGGGAGGATTTTAGTTCCGTACCAGGAATCATCATCTGTCGATTCTACGAGAACATATCTGCATCCCACACAAGATGAAACGTTATGTTTTTGTTTTCTTTTTTCTTTTTTTGAAACATGATGAAAATTAATGACCTCATCTCGACGAACATCCGGCGCAGACGGTTCTTTTGAGGAATTCGTTTTACCTTGCAAAGAGCTCTTCCTCACCAGAAGGGCATAGATTCGTAAGCCAATCTAAGTCCTCTAATTCCTTCTTTGTTTCCTTCACTTTGGCTGCGTGCGCTTCTGCAACTTGCTCAGTGTGTGACTTGCTAGGTGATGTCCCCTTTTCGGGCCTTCGCTGGCCGTAGAGCCAATTTGGGCTTTTCAGCTGCACCTCCCTGAATGAAGACCATACCACAATGTTTAAGTAGAAAAAACTCAATGGATTGTTGTAAAACGATAAAAAAACAAAGTTATAAAAATTAAACAATGATGAACAAAAGGTGACACAAAACGGTGAACTTACGCAGCATCTCTTGCAACCCCTCTTAATGCGACTTCGGCACCTTTTGGGCCAGTCTCTGTATATAAGCGCACGTTTGTAACTGGCCCACAGATTTGCTGAAGCTTATCGAATGATGTCATCTTGAGTCGGTGAAAATCTAGCCGACAAGGTGATGTTGCATACAATTTGTTCTTTCTAGAATTTTGAGAGCTAAGTGTCAAGGCCTTATCACTGATTCTTTTAGCCAACTTTCTGCAACAGCATCCGTTGATGTTAACGATAATTGATGAAAGCATTACACAATGCAGTGAATATTAGTATGAGATCATGCGAAGTTCTGATTCCTGATACTTACTTATTATCCTCACTGCCAAATTCTTCCCCTCGACCTCCAACATGCAAATAGTAGTCCGATTCCAGATCCCACAAAGCCGGCTTTCCTTCTTGAGGTTGAAAGTGGCCCAGAAATCTGACGAAAAAAATTCAAGCACTCATCCATTAGGGACAACCGTCCCTTTCGTAAGTTGATCTTGACTTAATTTTGAGAAGGGATTTATTGATCATGTCGCATGGGAATTCACCTCACATGAGCAGAAAAGAAATAAGCATCTGGAAGTTTTGGAGCATGGAACAGAAGACTAGACATCCGTCGAAATTTCACTCGAATCACAGTTATCATAGCCTGCCGTGAAGAGCGAAAACGTACAAGTTCATAGCATCCTGTTTTTCACCGTCGGTGATGGTGTTGCTGTAGTAACGTCTGATAGACTTCAAGAACTCTTGTGATTGGGTGGTGGCCTTCCACTTTCCCTGCCTCTCTGGGAATACCTGCAACCATTCACTTCAATTTATAAATAATTGCAACTTCTGCTCAGGACACATTTTATCTCCGTAATATTGTAGTGTAAACTACCACCACGGCTTCTGTCATATTCTGACAAACACGAGGTATGACGGATAAGGAACAGAGCCAGCTTACGTAATTATGAGCCTCGGAACCACCATACTGAAGTGCCAGAGAATCACCCATGTTTTGATACATGTCCATAAGGCAAGCTGCTACCCCACAGTCTGGATCCAATTTTGGGACATCCATCAAGCCAACAGCTTGGAGCTGGCGGCCAAGAGCTTCCAAGCCGTAAGCATATTGGGCAACGTTAGTGCGGTCAAGGCAATCTATGCAGTTCGTTCTGAGAACACCGTTCTGATAGAATGGCTCGCTTGCCTTATCGATGACGGGAGGTTTAGGCTCAACCTCTTGAAAAATAAGTCTCCCATTCATGCTGCTGTTGCCTACAGCGGAGAACAATTTGCCTAGGTCCAAGGATAGTTGCCGACTCCCCATGTCCAATGCTAGACGACGATCTGACGACAGATCCAGGGACAAGGTTCTGTCTCTCAAGGGAGACAAGTTCCTACCAGTCCCAATCCTGCTTAGAACAATAAATTAGACTAAAATCTAGAACCCCTGGAAAAAATGACACAAAGGATAACATATTGTAGATCGACTGTTAAAAGAAACCTCCTTGGACATCTAGACTAAAGGATTCAGATAATAAAACTGATTCAAATAGATCATATGCAACAATTAAAGATGACAACTTACGATGGGGCAGTTTGAAGAATGGGTAATTGTGGTTTCCGTTTCGAGATGAAAGTTTTGCCACTGTAGTAGAATCCTGTTAGATCAAGTGCATCAGCTGCCACCCCCCCCAGAACGGCCAGTACATTGGCGGATTTGCTGCCACTGAAACAACAGAGTTGAGTAAGCCTTCATCCTTATTGAAAAAAATTCAAAAAAATAAAAATTGGCATGAAATAGTTCGAAATATAAGTTCTAAAACTAGCCATACGTCTCCTACACTAAGTGGGGTATACTTGGAGAAAAAGATACTTAGAGCATTAATTGCAAGAAAGTCCGATGCCGTCCTTGACCAGATGGAAGATCTGAAGGCAGTTAATGACATCGTCTAGGAATCGAATTAATCCTTTGGCGGCACAAGCATGCGCCCGACTTTTTGTGAAATAACTTTCTTTTTTCATATGAGAGTGATTTGGCGTTGCATGAACTTTAGGAGATACGTGTTATACGCACTACAAATTAGACAATGTCATTGTAAAACGAAGCGAAGCACATAGAAAATGAATGAACCTTTTAGCAAATTTGTGGAAATCCCAGTGTATGAACTGTAGGCGCCTTTCCTCGGGATACATTTGATTCAGGTACCCCACCGCGTTGGCAAATTCTCTTCGCAACATCATTTCACGGGGCCGTTTCTCTACTGTCTACACAAACACGGAAAAATCACGTCAGCGGATGACCAGAAAAAACAGTAAGTGACATTTGCAGGATGTCGTAGTTATGGTACACATTTGACCTTACATGAGCATTAAGGGAATCATAGCTGTGTGTAAGGTTGTCTACCTTGATGAGACTTAGAACAATAACAGGATTCCCATATCTACTTGCAAGGTCGTCAAAGTGAAGCTTGGTAGCATGGTAAACGGGATCAAATCTCTGCACTGCCCATTTCATTAACCAACGTAAGGAAAATCTTTCGGATACGTTCACTTTTTGCTTTACGCAAACGCGCTACATTATAAACGCAGATTGTGACGATTTCGGGTGCATTTATCATTCACAACACTGCAGTTTAAATCGAGTCTAGACCCGATCCACAACCCCAATTCGAGATCAATTGGTTCGTTAGTAACAGCCTCTTCAACAATCTGTTGGTGTAGGGAACAGAATGCAGTATTCAGGCTGTTATCCAAGAATTAGCACAAGCTCAATCTGATAACAGGATGCAGACAGGAAAAATGACTTGATTAGTTGCAGTGATCGTAATCATGCGATTTACGCAGATGCACCGAGCATAGAGGCAGATGTTACTTACAGATAATGTCAGGCTTTGGACTGAGTCGAGACATTTCCTGGGACCAGAATAATGGAATGGAGCCTCGATGTTGCACTACAGAGCTAATTTGTCCAGTGCATGGGTCAATTCCCACCTCCTCATTCGAGACCACTTGCTCTGTTTCGACATCGTTTGCCACTCGACCTTTGTCATTGACGCCTCTCTTCAAGTACCTGCACTGCCCAGTTCGCTTTAATGATGGTAATAGAGGGCAATTCGACGCATGCACTCGGACAGAACTTCACATCATACAAAAATCAACGACTGTTAAAAAATTTGAGCAGATAAGGGTGCCTGGGTTGCTTCTTTTGCAGAACAATTACCGTGTGCCAGCGAAGTGCCTGGATCGCCTTGCAATAAGTGTGATGACAAAAATGCGCCCAAATATTGAGAGTCGTGTCTGCGAAATTGTTTCTCCAGGCAACGATTAAACTTCCCGCAGTGTTGCTTCTGCGTTCCTTTCACAGGAACGGAAACCCAATCATGGAACTCTTACTAATTTGAAAAATCACCCTTGCAGTTTTGCGTATCTAGATTAATATGGTTGGATATGGCTAAAATCATAGAAACAAACGTTACAAACTCAGGTATATACCTGCTCGAAGAATCCATGGACTAGAGCAACAATCCACCGAGTATTCTTCAGGGACTTCCGAATTCCACTTGTGAGGAAAGCATTCCAAACGAACATGTTCTCATAAGGCATTTGATTCTCGCCCAGTGCTTTCACATTGGCCTGCATGGTCCGCATGATGGGGTAGGTATAGCTGAAGTAGAAGTCTTTCGTAAGATCCACACCTCCCAGCAGTTTCTTGTATCTGTGAGGGCAAAAGCCAGAGGATTGAGCTCGCATATCCGGTATCGCTGAACTAGTTACAGGCAAAAGCTTAGTGACAATCCTTTCTTTAACTAAGTGTATTCTTACAGTTCATACATTCAAAACCAAAGAAAATGTGGGATCTTCTTGTGATGTCCATAGCTGGCTTGTATCACTCTCAGTGTGAAGGCAGACCACTTTCGTAAGTTCGAAAGAGAGAAGAAGAAAACCTTAGTTCCACCTTCGAATGGGAGGCTTCAGTTTGCACAGTAGAGTGCGGGACGGTGATAAGCTGGCTTTCGTCAATGCAATAGATTGCATGCCCACATAGTGTCCCAATCCGTCGACGCCTTGTCACAAGAATCATGTAGTGGGACTCCATGAACTTGATGAACCCTAAGCATGACACAAGAGGTAAGATTTAGAATTCACGACACGATATTCTTCGACTTTTTTGAGGATCAACAGTGTCAAGATCAAGTGACATACCGACAATGCCATAAGCTTGGGTGACAAGGTTGAGACCACCACTGGACTTATTTCCTTCAGCAACGCGTGCCAGCAGCAACTTGATCTCCGCCTCGGTGTAAATCGTGGGGTCTTCAAGCATGCTGAGATCGGAGGGTTCCGAGCGGTCGATCTTCAGCACTTGCCAGTGCTGCTTTTTCTTGTCCCTCCCCACTAAATAGAATTTCTGGCAAATAGACGGCAACCAATACATCCGAGTGACAACTTGTTCAACTCGTTTCTGCGTTTGACGCACTTCCGTATTGGGATCATGAAGACTGAGTAGCAAAATCACTTTTTTCATACACGTCCCACCGTTTGCTGTCACACACCTCTACTTTCTCTTGCAAAATAAAACCAACAACGAAGGATTCCAGCTGTATAATCTCTAATTTTTTTACGGGTGTGATCGCGAGAAGTAAAACCTTTCAGTATGGATGTGTACAATTTCGTAGGTAAAAAAAATTCAATATCCAGATATAAGAATCAATTTTAAAGAAAACTTCGTGAGGGACAGAAGCTTGTGGAATGGTCGGTAGTGGAATCAAGCTTACGAGCGAACCTGCGAGACAGTGATGGCAGAGAAGAATACATACCGCGCGTGTCTCATAAAGCTTGAATTTCTCAAGGGAGTAGCTCTGTGGATCCACATCCTTGTTGCTCTCCACTAATGGCTTCGGACTCGTAATTGTTGGGGGAGCCATAGCTCCTCACCTGACTGCCTTCCGCCTCTCCTCCTCGCAGTTCTATAAGCCTCTCAGAATTCCGCTACAAATTCCAGTGGTTCTTGAAAGCGCCATGGCTCAGCTGCAGCAAAGCTGAGCTATCAGCCCAAAACCTTCCAACTTTTGCGACCAGACATAGCGCGTCGTTCTTTACCATTCTTCATTCTTGCAGTATTGAGCACCGAAAAAATTCCTGTGAACTTCAAGAAGGCACCATTAACCATTCTGCCACCGATGATCCAGTACAAACACGTTAGGCTTATCGCCTCTCCGAGAGTCCCACTAGAATTACCTAACCCCAGAAGCAGCTCATGACGTTGCAATTTGACTTCGTCTCGTGTCCCATGACCACAGCCGGTCGGTCAACTCACCGGGAAACCATTTCTGGTATTCAGACAGCAATGGATCTCAGGAGTACAACTGCACCAACCAACTACACAGTTCCCAAAGCGTCCTAACGAGAGAAGAATCATGGATCAGAGAATCTGCACTACCTCCTGCTCCTCGAAACTATTACAGAAAGATCACCATGCATCTCCCAACCCCAACGTGCACATTGGGCCTGCCGTAGTTCCATGCTGTTGTTAACCTTCACTGCTCAAAAACCGAAAAGGCGAAATGGACGAAGAGCATCACTCGACAGCTTACGCACATTTGGTTATGAACTTGCAGCAGCTGCCAATACGATTCGCTTCGGGAGGCACATCCTCGCAATCTCATCTGCCATACCTCTCTCACCTTCTGGCTCACTATCGCGCCAGGCCTAATTTCTCACCAAACCCCATTACATCACCCTCCCCAATCAATCATTCCAGAGGCGAACCTCCCACACACATTCCTCCCTCTTACCGCCAGCTGCTTCACCAAGCAAAGCAATCAATACAAAACCAATACCATGGGAAACTTTCGCCACACAACACCTCATACACTCAAAAAAACCAATTTAACCCCACCTTCCTCTCTCTCTCTCTCTCTCTCTCTCTCACACACACACACACACTGCCAATGCATCGAGCAGCGTTATCCTCACTCATCGCAACCATCATCACACCCAACCTCTACGTCGTCTTCCCCCTTCGAAACCCAAACTTGCACAAAGCACATCGTCCTCTGCAGTTATGGATATCACGTCCAAACCTGCCATTCTAATCTGCAGCATGTGTTGAGTAAAATGGAAGTGGCACTATGACAAAGAACGCCACCAAATTCTAACTACATTCTTACAAAGTTACAGCTCTCTGTCTGCCCATTTCCAGACTCCCTGAGATAATTTTAGCCTTTCTTTGCCTCCGTGCGTTTGGATTGTTGTTGGTTTTTTTCTCCCCTCAAAGCTCGGATGCCGAGGATCCGCTCACGACCCTGACGGCTCCAGTGTCCAGGCTACTCATGCCACCTTTACAGTCCGTCGCTGATTCGTTGCCTCCATCGCTTGTTCTTCACTCTCTCAAAAAGCCTTTTCCTTTAAACAACCCCAAAAAGCTGCAGTGGGACGGATTGACCTTGCACAGATGAACGTACTTCAACGAATAGATGTTTTCTGCTCATTATCATTCGTGGACCTGGAAAGAAATACCGAAGAAAGCCTGGACGATGTAGGGCGAGCAGGGGGGACGTGGATGATGTAAATCCATCCACGTTCATCCAACATCATTCGTAAGTGTGAGAGAGAGAGCTGGGTAACTTCACCAGGTCCCTCTCTAACCCTAGAAAGTAGAGAGCTAGATGCTGAATGGTTTGAAAGTGTCTGCCATTTTGAGTTACGAATGTTGCATCTGGGAGTTGTCTTGGCCTGACTGGACAAGGTGAGAGACTGTTACAGAGGATTTTGGGGATTCATATTGACCTGGGAAACCTCACAACCTTAATTGCACTTTTGTACAGAGTTTGACCTGTTTCTCTCGCTCTCTCTCTTACACTCTCTTTTGGGGACTTGGCATACATTGTTGGGGTCTCTTCCAAATAAATTATCATCCAATTGTCACTTGATTTCTCTCAAGTATTCATCCCTCTGGCTCTTGACATCATTGGCTTTTTGGATGCAGATCTCCTCACAGTTGCTCTTGGAAAGTTTTAATCATAAAAATAGAAATAAAACAAACGAAATGAAATAAAAATACAACCACAAAAACTTTTTTGTAATGCATTCTCTTTGAAAACCAACCCCACAATTTTGAGTACCAGCGCTATATGTAGAGTGATTCAGGGTCCAAAAAAAGAGGCTATTTTTGTCTCAAAGGATCAATGTCCACCCTGGATTCTGTCCACCATTGCCTCCACCCCTAGTCTGGTAGTGGTTTTGCACCACAAATTGTAGACCATAATAATGTGTGTTTTTTTGGACCGTTTCAAGTCACTTTGCTTAGAGTTAAAGAATCTTTGCCAGGAGCTACAGGATTGACAAATTCTCAATAGGCCAATTCCTTGGGCACTAGCTAGAATCATAAACACCTTCAGCATGGCTTTAAATAGACTTGAGGATCCCCAGAAGCACAGACAGAAATGAAAACAGAGTTAGTCCAGGCCTTCACTAGCTCACAAGATGGACTGGTCCATTCCATTCTCATGTTTTGCTAAAAATATCATCTAGCCACTTTCCCTTTACACTTACTCCAAGCAATTTTTTTTTCCAAAAAAAGGGTCATTACCTCCAATACACATCAAATCTCATGAACCCCAAAATTTAGAATGTCCTCTTGCTTTGGTTCCCAAAATAGCTAAAACAAACCCAATCGTGCACTTTTTAAAAAATTAAAACAACAACGACACAAGGAATGATTGCCAACGACCAAAAGAGCTTTCCCGACTGTTTATTTACTTCTACGGACATCAATGACACTGAATAATAAACTCTCGGGGAGGGGGGGGGGGTGTGTGTGTGTGTGTGTCAAAATGTGCTCAATTTCCAAAGCAAAAGAGTTGTGTGTTGAATGGCACCACCGTTCAGAAATCAGGTTCATGAGGGGATCAAATACATTTACCACACAGATACACCTAGTACTTATTACATAAATAATATATATATATATATATAGTTTTATCCCCCCTTCCAAAAGCTGTTGAATTACTTGATAACAAGGCCCCTCTCATGCACTGGTCAAGAGACGGTGGGTAGTAGTAGAGGGCGGGAAGCCTACAACCGGGGGACCTGGACTTATGAAGCTGACGTGGCGGTGGGCACTGTACCGTGCTGTACTACTCCCCATTAGGACCCGGTCTACGTGGTGGGCCAGCGGGGCACGAACCCGCGCCGCGTCAGCAATATCCCGATCAATAAACCGTCCCCCGCGCACTCATGCTTCCAGATATTTCGAGGCCTTGGGTTCCTCTTCCCTTCCCCTTCTCCTCAATTTCAGTTGCCCCGGTCTTTGCCACTCTGGACACCTGGTCCACGTGGGACCGGCTACTGACTGGACCACTCAACCTTAATAGAATATTCCATTCTGATTTTTTTTTTTATTATTTTTTTTTTTTTGTGTCGGCTGGCTTTGGGTTGAGGGTTCCTAGAGGGGACGATGGAGCTGGTTAGTGAATTTGATGGTCCTTAAGAGACCTAGGTGCCGCTCAGGACGGCTCCTGATGGATGGAGCTACGGTAGTTGAGTTTGTGCACAGGAGAAACAATGGCGGATGCTTGCCGCAACTACGACGGCGACACCCAGCAATTCTAGAGCTCCCCATGCACACATTAATATTCAACTATTATCGTCCTCCCTTGAGTTAGGTTTTGGGTGAGGATTGTACTCTTTCGGAGCTGACTGGCAACCAAGCTCGCTTCACTCTTAGACAAGGTACATTAGAGTTTGCATTTTACATTAGGGCTTGCATTTTTTTTTATTATTGATTTCCTTCTTTTCTCTTAACCGGGCCCCGATACATGGCCCTCTCCTATGCTAATGCAATACGTACCCACCCCGAGGTGGCAACTCCAACTAGCAAAGGAGACGTTAATACGGCTGAAGTACCAGGCGGTGAATTTGCTGATTCCATTCGGCTCCAGTGTGACGATTTAATCCTAAATCCCACTAGACTGAATATTGGTGAAACCCTACCAGAAGGACTAACCCGTAACTACGCTAGGTTCCTTATCAAGAAAGAAAAAAGGCATATACAAATCGCGGATGAGGTCGTTGCAGCAGAAGAAAGGTTCCTCGAGGACCATCTGATTACAGCCAACTTCCTAGGTGGCAAGCTTTCTTCCCCAGGCGTTCTTCTCTTAGTTGGCATAGCTGAACACGAAAATTGGCGGAGGCAACGTCATCTCCAGTGATAATACTGGTCGCGGATATTTTTTGCTTAAAGGCCTCTGGCAAGGAGGTAGTCAAGAAGATCTTGGTTGTCGCCCTGTATCGCTCCTACGAATTTGTATGTATCTTCCAGCAGTGGACACCCATTTTCGATCCCAAAACCCAGCGAGGTATGTTGATTCTCACTTGGATCACTCTGAAAAGACTACCTTGGCAGTAACTCGTGCGTCGCCCTAGAGATTGCAGGAAAACTATGGAAAGTACTTGCGACAGATGTGAGTAACAATTTCTTTGTAGAACCTCGTTTTTGTGCCGCCCTTGACACTAATCATGGCTGGGAAATAGAGCTTGAAATAGAGGATCATAAAACCCGTAACCTAATTACCATATTGGCTGATTATGCGCACCTGCCCATCCGGTGCAAATTCTGCTTTGACGTACAACACAAGGTTAGTCTCTACCCGCACAGACTTGGAGCGAAGCCACCGAAACCAAGCGGGGAACAACCGCCCAACAGAGGAGACAATCACAAACCTGGCCGAAACAACATTCAGACAACTCAAGATCAAGACAAGGCTTTCCAAAGGAGGCCTCTAATTGACAATGAAGGTTTTATTTTGGTGGGTAGAGGATCCCGTGGAATGGCTCGTGTTTCACCACAAAATCCAGCTCTCCTAGTACCTCCTCACCCACCGGAGGCTCCACCCTACCCAACGTGGGAGAACCAAGCGACATCAAGACACCTATCTGCTCTTCCCTCTACTCCGTGGCTCGAAGGAACCTCAGATCCCTTATCTTGAACACCCTCCTCAATGGAACAACCAACTACATACAACAAACAACCTAGTAATGATAACTCTAACACCCTCCATATAGTTTCTACCTCTTCATCGGCCCTTCAGTGCGTCGCCACAGCCACCACATCTAGGATCACGTCGTCCGTCAGACATCCTCCCTTGTTGCAGAGTTCCCATCAGCCAATTGAGGAGCCAGAGCCAGCCTACAACACAGTTTCTCGCCGAAGGGAAGTGTCCAGAATTGCCACCTCATAGGAGGGCAATCCCTCCCTTGTGAGGCTCCGTAGCCAGCCCAAACTTGCTCACCAGCTGCATACCAGAGTACCCAGGCATCTCCCAACCCATTGCTTCATGGACCTGCGCACAGTACCCAAGACCCATCAAGCCCACCCATTCCTGAGATGGGAATTGATCTTGGAAGCCACTCCAATCCGAGCTCAGGCACAGAAACTATCATGAAACGAATCAATCTTAACATCAACATCGAATTTAGTGACGAAGTTGCAGCAACCCTCGAACGTCACCAACCATCTCCAACCCCTATGAACAATGACTGGTTGGTGCGCCGTAGACGTTCCGAGTTGGACTAACTCCTCACATTTCCCTTGCAATAGAAGTCAGAGTAGGAGCCCCACGTTGTCAAACGGTTGGACCCCTAGTACATCGCAACGCCTTTCATCGTCGAAAACTAGTAAGTTTATGAGATCCCAAGGTAGCCCCGTGCTTCAGGGCTTCCTTTTATGATTATAAGATCACTAACATTGAATGTACGGGGTCTAAATGACCCCCGTAAACTAGGTAGACTTAGGAATTTCTTGCAAAATGTAGAAGGTGGACTCAACGTAGTGATGTTGCAGGAACACAAGTTGCGAGGGGACCGCATTTAGGACCTCGGCAAAATTGTCTAGCCTCGCTATGGACAATGGGCCACAGAAGCTATCCTTGGCTGTAACGTTGAGGGTTCGGAGGGCCAGGGCAAGGGAGAGGTGTGCACCCTAGTGGATAACAGGTTGCATCCGCTTGTAGAGGACATCGGCATTATTATGGAAAATCGGGCAGTCTGGATCAAATTCAGCGACACTCTCGGCGGTGACATTGGATTGGTGAATCTCTATGCACCCAATTGTTCCACTGAACGAGTACAACTGTGGCACAAACTCGTGTCAAATCTGCCAATAAACTGCCAATGGCATATAGCAGGTGATTTTAACATGATGGATAAATCCTCCCAATGTGGTCGACTGCTATCAGGCGGGGAAAAATTTGCATGGGAATCCTTCAGAAGTAATTTCCAAGTCACGGACCCATTCAAGTTCCAGGGCAAGCTACGCTTTACCTGGGATAATCAGCACAAAGACGGCTGTCGAATCCCAGGACGCCTTGACAGATACTATCTCTCCGAGAGCCAAAATCCAGACTTTAGTGCCGCAGTGAAAGAATGTGCCATCCTTGGCGCTAACACGATCTCTGATCACCACCCTGTCCGTTTAGAATTGGCACTCACGGACGAGGGCCGATGGTAGGACAGCTACAAGATGAGTACGCTCCACCTTGCAGCTCCGAAAATCAAGGGGGCAGTGACGAGGGTGTGGGGGGTAGAACGTAGGGACACTCAAGACTTCCTCGCAAGGCTGCGGCGTTTCACAAGGTGGTTTAAGACTCACGGTGTCCAGATAGCGGAAGCTAACCGAAAACAAGAAAAAGACTACCAACTGGAGTTGGCAAGAATCCAGGAAAGTATCTAGGAGGACCCCGATAACGCCACCCTGTACCTAGAAGAAGAGGATTGCCGTAAAACCCTCAGAGTTAGAATCCAAGAAACTCGAAGGCCGTTGAATTCGATCCAGAGTTTGCTAGAAGACTACTGCAGATACAATATTGACTGAGTTCTTCATCGCAGTGTGGGAAAATCAGCCCGATCAATGCTAACTGAGCTTCGAGGTCAGAGTGGAGAATCCTCGTCGGCCATCAAGCGATTGCAACGGAGTGCAGGGCCTATTTTGCCGCCCTGTATAGCGAAACCAACAGAGATGTAGAAGAAATCGCGGCTGAAGATGACATTCTGACTGCACTGCCGACTCGTGCCAACCTCCTGATGGCTCAAACGTTACAACAACCTATGCTGAATATAGAGCTTCACGCAGCAGCCATTGGCATGGCCAAAGGCTTGACAGAGTGACATTGGATTTCTTTTTCATGTATTGGGAAATTGTTGGCGAGGATTATTGACAAATGGTGGCTAAGGCCATAGCACACGGTTCATTCCTCAAAATTGTAACCAAGGGACTAATAACATTAACCCACAAGGGTGGCCATAGGAAGACATTAGGTAAATGGCTCTCCATCATATATAAAATCTATGCCAAGGCATTCAGCTCTGGCCCCAAGAACACCTTGAAAGAGCACCTTCTTCAATTAAAAATTCATTTTTGAACAACATTATGCTTACATATGAGACACTAGCTCGGACAAAGAAGACAATATAAGACACAATTTTTTAAAATTTGACATCTCAAAGGCTTATTGTAGGCTTTCTTGAAAATAGTCAAAATTACGTTCTTAGGTGCAAAAGCAATGATTAATAATAGAGCTCCTTCCCCTCTCTCTCCCTCTCTTCTTTGTATTGAGTTAAATAAGTAAATTTGGGTGGATATAGATTGAAGAAGGTTGTATAATAATATTATTAAGAAGTCCATTTGGATTAAACATCTCTACAACCAACATAGATGAATTTCTACTCACTAAGATAAAAAAAAAAAACTTACATATTAAAATTCTATTAAATTATCAATGGTAGGAAGTGTTAAAGACATGAATCTCAAAGAACTAAAAGGTCAATACACTCTTGTGTCACTCAAAAGACTAAGAAATTTTTCAAAGGTGGTACGAAATTAAACTAGAATGGTTAATGCCAAAGATAAAAAGATTAGAAAGTCTTGAAATAAAATTAAAGACTAGAAAGATGTTGTCTAGAATGAAGAAGGTTTTACTCTTGCCTCCATATATACTATCTAACTAGAATCTATGTAGCAACATTCTATAGGATCTTTGACACATGTCTAATTTGTTAGACACATGTTTTAACTTATAAAATATTTTTTTTATATGTGCGCCACATCTTTAACTTGTATTTTAAGCTACCAATACATGTGACATGTAGCTAATTTATTGGTTAAGTTTCTAATTTATTTTTAATTATTCAAAATATCTAAGTAACTATTAAAACAAATATGTATATCTATGACATTATTTTTTGTTTCTAAAAATAAGTTCTATAAAGAGAAATGATTATATATTGAAGAAGTTTAAAATACAATGAATAATATTTATCACATACTTTGAGCTTTATTTCCATTAATAGTAATTAATAGGTCTTCTCAACCACTTCTAATATTTCATTCTATGGCAAGAAGACCATTATATTATTTGATCATTATTAAAGCTTTTGTAACTTTTTTCAAACAAAACATTTGTAATACTATTAAGAATTATTTCTACTTCCAATAAAATCACCAAACATTAGGAGTCTCTTTGAAGGTTGTATTATCACATTTGTTGTATCTAACAATCTATTCAAAGAATAATATATCATTCTTAAAGGTCTTCATCTTCATTATATCATCTTGAAGGTTGTAATAATTACAATGTCTCATCTAATAAGTCAGTAAATGAAGGTTTTTGAACTGATTCTCTATTTCTTTAATACCACAAATAGATAAAAACTTGAATAAAAATAAAAAGTTGAATACAATATTTTTAGAAATATAGTTCTTTTATAGTAAAGATTTGCTATCCTTTATCTTACTTTTGATAGATGTTGTTGATAAAAAGTATCAACTTTTTTTACTAAATTTATAAGATTCTTAGCTAACTCCCATGTATATTCATTAATATCATATTTACGCTAATGAACAAGATATTTTAACCTATTTTGATATTGCTTTGAGTCAAAGACTACTTTGACTTCATATTTTTAGTTATTATTCACTTTTATACAAAAAAGTAGCATTTATTATCTTTTTGATATATCTATTTTCTTGTATAGTTTAAAAAGTGATATATAGAACATAAGATAGATCTTCATAGATTCTATTAGGTATAATTAATAAGCAACTGGATTAATTTGTTTACATATAAGAAATGATCCAAGTCTATAATAATCCAACTTATCATAAGAGCAAATAGTCTTGATATTACAATGAAATAATCATATCTTCTCTCCAATATGGAATTGAAGTTGTTTCTTACAATAAGCATTTGTATTGATCTTTTGTTGTTTTTTAGTTTCTTTTAATTGTACCTTTATTATTGATATATATTTTTTAATTATCTTGAGACTTAAAAGAATTATTTTTAATATCATAAAAAAAAGGATTATAAGACATACTCAATTGAACTTATTTGAAAAAAGTTGAATTAATAGTTAATGTTAATTTTATTGCTCAAAGATGAAAATGCTCTAGCTTTAAGAGAATCATTCTTTGTTGATCAAAAGATACATTTTTTTCTTTCAATGCAAGATAAGAACATTTAAAAAAAGTATATAAGAATTTTTTTAATTTTTTAAACCAATAAGTAATCTTGAAATCAAAACTTAATAAAGACATGATCCAATGGACTTGGTGATGATTCAAAACATGTGCCAACATGCAATACTCAAGGTTCTTGTGATCCATATATATGATGATTGGATTAAAAGCATCTTCTAGATAATGATACTATTCTTAAAATAAATCAATGATTGCAAGAATCTCTTTGATATGAATCTTGTAATTAATTTTGATTGCTTAAAAGTTTTTGGAATGGAAAACTCTTGGGTGGAGCTTGTCATGTGCATCTATTTGTGACAAAATTGCATTCATAACAAAGTTTGCTGTACCTATTTCTATAAAAAATGCCTTAAAAAATTTGATGCAATATAAAATTGATATAGAAATAAATGCTATCATTAAGGCTTCAAAAGATGTTTCAGCTTCTTTGTTCTATTCAAGTTTATCTTTACATGTGAAACTTATAAGAAAAGCTATAATTTGAAAAAATTTCATAATAAAGATTTGATAATAATTTATAAATCTTAAAAAATATTATACATCTTTGATTATTTTTGGAATCTTTCAATCTATGATAGTCTAATTTTTTTTAGAATCTATCTTAAGGCCATCATTTGAAATGATGTATGTTAAGAATTTAACTTGAATAGTGTAATATATATATATATATATATATATATTTATCTTGCCATATAATCTTGTATTTCTAAATTATTGTAACATATGATAAATATAAAATTTATGCTTTTATATTCTTAAAATAGATTAAAATGCCATCCAAATAACAAATGACAAAGTCATCAAGAAATTCATGAAAGATATCATTCAATAGATGTTTAAAAGCAATTGGTGCATTCATGAGTCCAAAAGGCATGACATTATATTCAAAATATCCATACTTTATTCAAAATATACTTTTTTATTCATCTCTTTCTTTAATGCACACTAAATTATATGCTCATTATAGATCTATTTTGATATAGATCTTTACTTGATTGAGTTGATGAAGAAGTAATGAAATCAAAAGTAGAGTGTACTTATTTTTGATGGCGATCTTCTTGAATCCTTGATAGTCCATACACATGTGCAAAGATTAGTCTTTTTTCTTTTCAAATAAGATAAGAGTCGTTGCTGGAGATTTAGAAAGGAATATCAAGTTTTTAGCCAACTTCTTGTCAATGTAAATTTTAAATATAACTAACTTATTCAAGGATAGGCTATAGATTGGAGTAAATAGTGATTGAGCTCTTTCTTGAAGATCAATGGATTAATCATGGAAATGATGCTCTAAAAGAATATCTGCATTTTGTTTTTCAAAAGCATCTTAATAATTTGGATATTAGCTTGGAACACTATTTGAATTTTTTTTTCTATAAAAAATAAGTGTGGTATATATAATAAAATTTTATCCTTCTTTTGTAGCATGCATGAAAGCTCTTGCACCTATTAATAAGAATTTAGATATGTTGGACTTATAAATTTCTTTTTTATTAGCAAAATCTTAAGTTAAATTATAAAAAAAATCAAAATTATGATAAATCTAGTCTATTTAAGGATTATATTTCTTTAGCCAAAATAATTCAAAAATAATTGAATTAAAAGAAATTTAATCATATTAAATATTACTAAATTATTATGATTACTAATTGCTATATCTAAAAGAATAATTTTATGGATGATATTTCTAAAAGACAAAAAATAACCATCCATTTCTTTAGCATATATAAGTTTGGTTTTTTTATTTATTTTTAATTAAGAATATATATATATATATATATATATATATATATAATAAAGTTTTTGTTTATAAAATAGGTTGAGGCTCTTGAATCTAACAAGGCTAAGATTTTGTGATTTTTTGGTTTTGAATAAATTTTTATTATAAAATATAATAAAATATTTGAGGAGAAGATAGGATATTTACTAGGTGTGAGCCTAAATTTCAACATTCAATGAAATTGATGCTATACAATAAGTTTAGGAGGTGGAATGGAAGAACTTCTAATTTTGTAATTGCTAATTTAATTTAAATCTTAGTTTTTATAATTCAATTAAATTTAAGCCTCCGAATAAATAGTTATCAATATTAATAAAAAGATTTAATGAAATTTATTATGGTCTTTCAAGTCTATTTGCATGATTTCTATTTAAATCTCTATTGTTTGTTCAAGATCATTTATATGGTCTTTACTTAATTATTAAATTTTATGTGATTAAAAAATTATAATTAATTATAGTAAATAAATAATTAATTATTTGAAATTTATAAATCATTATTCTTAAAATAATTGATGGTAAAAGTAATTGATCAGATTATTATCATTAATCCATAATAAAAGTAAAAATCTTAAAGGTTAATTTAAAAGTAAAAGTTAAAAGTAATAGAAAGGAGATTAAAGATTAAAAATTAAAGATTAAGATTAAAATAAAAATAGAAGAATAAAAATAAAAATAGAACTAAAAAGAAATAAAAGCAAAAGTACCTTAATAATGCATAAGAATTGAGGGCAGCAAATGCTCTTCCAGTCCAAAGTTTGCCAAAAATCGTGATTAGCTCTAAAGTGAATGATTTTTAGTTTTTTGCAAGTTTCACTTAAAGTCGCTCCTGTTTTAATGATTTTTAATTCAATCCAATACCTAAATCATGAGAAATGCTCCTTCAAAGTTAAGTGACCAAGACTACTATGGCAAGCAACCTCCGTCCACTTGGAGATTCATCAAAATTCAATTCATCTTCAAATTCAATGTAATTTATGCCATTAGAAGCTCAGCTTATAGATGCACTTGCTCTTAAAAATTCACAATCATCCAATTGAGAGGCATTCAGAAATATCTTTTCAAAGCTAGTTTATCTAAATTGCCAAGGCAGCCGACCCCTTTGCACTCAAAATTTCTCCAAAAATTCTTCCTTACTCCAAATCAAGCAAAAATTATCTTATTTGAAATCTAATACCAAATGCTAAAATTACAAAAAAATTCATATTGAAACTAAAAAAAATTGAATGAATGACTGAGGAAAATCCAAGGCTTTTAGAACCCTTGGAGTATTTGGAAGGCCGAGGGAGCTATCTACTACAATGTAAAATGTTTTAAAATCCAATGACCATCATTCACTACTCAAGATCCATGCACACACATCTACAAAGTTCACAATGATATTTAAAATCAAAAATAAAATTAAGATTAGAATTTAAGGCCAAAATTTGGCATGGCTTCATCCTTCATCAAGAGAGAGAGAGAGAGAGAAAGAGGGCTTAGGAGAGGGCGGCCACATCTCCACGTTTAATTTCTAAGATCTTTAATGTAGATCTATGGCCTTTATTCATCCAAAAACTAATTTCGCTACTAACGCTAATGACTCTTGTAAGTGGTAAAAAAAAGCACTTTTTGGTAAATCTAACTTTATTATTGTGTTCAAAAGATCTTTTTATGTTGAGATTGACTTCTCACATACCTCAATCCATGCTTACTTGCAATTTTTATGAAAGTTTTTATCTACAAGGATTTTAGAAATTCTTGTAAAATTCTTCAAAATGAGAGTTTCATTGCTCTACTTGTATTTTGAAGGAGAGGGTGCTGATCTTGTTTTCTTCACTCCATGGGATGAATTTGGTGTCGTGTTGTGGTTTGGCTACTATAAGAAATTAATGTAATTATGTACTTAATATATAATTTATTAAGTAATATGGTGAGAGCCATGTTAGTAGATTTTAGTTGGTTGTAGAATATAATTTGATTATTACCTTGAGAAGAGGTTGTTTAAAAAGATTACTGAAGAATTTGTATAACTTTAATTTTCTTTTGATAGTGGCTTTTAAGATTGGTTTTGGTTGATAATAACTTCTAAATATTTAGACTCACCTTTATTAAACATTGGTGACATTTGAAAACTTCTTTTGGTTCTTTTATTTGATGTTTAGAGCATAAATTATGTAAATCTTATAAGAAAAAGGATTGAAAAAAGATTTTGGTAGCAAAGGGAGTAATTAGGGCACCAATATAGATGAATGGAGATAAATAATGAAAATCTCCATTCCTATTGGTCAAAAATCATGACCAATGGGCTTTGAGGAGGCTGCCCGAGGCCATATTAGAGATTAGGGTTAGTTTTTTGGAACCATTCAAGCTTTAAAGGCTAAGGTTAGCAAGTTTAAGTTTTTGGCTATGGTTTTGGTGTAAGTTTTGTATCATTTGGGGTTTTTATGAAGAAGTTATAGGCGCTCAAAGTTAAGGTGTTAGTTTTGGACCTACTGTCATTCTTTTGGGCATAACGCACGCATACGGATAGCAATTGAGAATCGGCGACCGCAACTAGAGAGAGCACTTTTGCAACTATAATTTTCACATATTTTTTACTGGATTTCAAGTTGGCATAAAGGAGTTATTGGATTTTGAAGTCAGCACATGCAATCTAAGGGTAGTAAGTAAACCGATTTACTAGTGGTTGTCTCTTGAGCTATATCTTGAGCAATTTGACAAGGTTTTGGCTCAAAATTTCAGGGAATGTGTAATTTCATGTTAGTAAACATTTTTCATAAGTTTTATGACATTTGGAGTTTGGGATTTTTAAATATAAGGAAAATAGTTTTTCGGGTGCTAGTAAATTAGGGTTTAGAGTGCTGCTAGGGTTTCTTAGATGCCAAAAGATCGGGTGTGAATTTGCGGTCAGTGTTTTGTGTGGTAAAATTTAAGGGTGAATTCTACCTATCCTGTAAATTTGAAACAAACTGAACGGTTAGATCAATAGTTATGATTTTCTAAAGTTCGGGGCAAAAAAACCCTTTGCGGGAAAAATATGTTTTGAAGGGATTTTGTTATATTTGGAGTTTTATACAAAAATAAAGGAGTTTTGGAAGCTAAGACAAGAATCATATAAAGGTTTAAGCTACACTCTCTACAGTTAGATACCCAATGTATTCCCAGATAGCAAATCACGCCATACGACACTGGTGTTGTACTGTAATTGCTTATAATATGTAAAAATTAGTTAGAACATATAATATGTTCATAAGTCTTGGTGTATGTTAGAATGTTTTATAGATTAATTTAAATAGATTAGATATAAGAAAATTTATTTTGAATTTTATCTATTTTAATTATAATATTTAAAAAAATTATAGGATCTAAATATTTAATATGAAGCCTTGAGAAGAGATTAGAGCCTAAAGATGAAAATCTTGACTAATAAGAGGCTTATTGGGAGGGATGAAAGTAAGACATGGTCGGATGAAGGCAAAGAATGGAGATCTTTATTCCTATTGGTTGAAAGCCATATCCAATGGGCTTCAAGGAAGCTGCCTGAGGTCTTATTAGGGATTAGGGTTTCTTTTTTGAGGTCATTTGAACTTTGGAATCTAGAATCAGTAATTTTAGATTTTTGAATATGGATTGGATACAAAATTTGTATGATTTGGAGTTTTTATGAAGGAATTATTGGCGCTCAAAGTTAAAGTATTGATTTTGTACCTATTGTCACTCTTTGGAGCATAACATACATTTACAAAGAACAACAAAGGATCGGTGACTAGGATTGGAGAGAGCACTATTTTGGCTACATCTTTTATATTTTGTTTAATGAATTTGGAGTTTGGATGAAGAAATTATAGAAAGTTGAAGATAGTGCATCCAAATCAAAGGCAGTAAGTAAGTGATTTTGTTCATAGCAATGGTTGGAGCCATATCTTAAGTTTCTAGACAAATTTTTAGCTCAAACCTTTTGAAAAAGATAGGTTATTGTATTAAAAAGCTAGATATATAAATTTTGTAGCATTTGAGTGCTTAATTTGTGAAATATGAAGAAAATTACACACAAATATATAAAAACTAATGTTTGAAGCCATTGTTAGGATTTTGGTGATATCTTAAGATCCACAATGAATTTGGAGTTGAAATTTATTATAATAGTTGTCAGAAGTACATCAATACTTCATGTAAAATTTGAGTGTGTTTGAATGGTCTGATTAGAAGTTATAAAATGTTGAAATTCGGGAATAATATCCTATAAGAATATATTAGGATTTAGAGTTTTTTTTATCATATTTTGGATGTTTTTGGAAATTTAAGACTTATATATTTGGTGTAGGTTGTCTTAAAAGCATTATATCTATATATATATATATATATATATAAACTTGGTCTTTCCTATTTCAAGACTTGATTGAACAATTAGTGGCAGCCAGGAACCCAATACTTTCTTGAGGCAAATTCTTTCTACCCTGATACCAGTGCCACCATTACATTTGAAAAGCTTCCATTAATTAAAAGAACTACTATGCTCCTTGGATTTATTCAATTTGGAAGAAATATCAAAACTATCATTACTAAATTTCACTAGTTCTTTTAGAAAATTATACTTTTGACTCATTCTAAATCATATGAGATGATTGTAGGTAAAATCATAGGCTCTTAGTCAACCCTCATAGTAGTGAGTAACAACCTCTAAATTATTAAAAATAACTAAGTTTCTATTCTAATTTTCTAATTCTTATCACTTTGGTCCTAATTAATCTAACTCAAGGAATTAGGCTATGATTTATACCATCAAAGGTTATAATCCTAAAAATTCTATAAAACTAAATTTTAATTATATAAATCCTAATTTAACATATTTAATTATTAAAAAATAAAAAATAAAAAATATTTTAATTTTAGAGCATAATTAAGAGTTCATATGGAATACATTGTCTATAGGCTATTTTCCATGTGAATAAAATGGACCCTTAATTCTCTTACTAATGACACTAGTGTCTTGTACAAGGACACACAATCAATAAAAATGCTTAAGAATAAGGCTCTTATAAAAAAATAAAGTCAAAATATAAAACTTTGATATTAAATCCTATCTATTTTAATATAAATTTATTGATATTATAATTTAGAAGTATTGAAATCCATCCATCCTTCTGAATTGGTGTTAATTTAGAGTATTATAAAAATAATTAGAAATTAGGAAGTAGAAAATAAAAAAAACCCTATCCTCCACTATTAGAGCAAGTTTTGATCTATAGACAATAAATTACTTCAAGTAGCCTTTCTCTTCTATGAAAGTGGATTTGGATTAAAAGAGAGATAGAAGTTTAAAGATAAAGAAAATACATATCTTTTCTTAAATAAAAAGAAGATCTATAGTAAAATAAAATATAAAAATAATCCTTTTTCTTTTAATAGAGTAGATTTGGAATAAAAAAGAAAGAAAAAAAAAAAAAAAATAACAGAAGAAGAAGATGTTGAACATTACATAGAAAGTAATACACTTCTCTTAGTGATTTGGGCCTAACCTATCTAAAACTATCTAATACAAGTTAAGGAAGTTATATAAGATTGAATAATAAGAGAAGGATGAAAATTATTAACTCAATGCCTTCCACACTATGTCTTGGACCTAAAACATGGAAAAATATTCATATTATATTTTATTTTTATATATTTTTAATAAATGTATGAATACTTATGTATGAATATATAATATAAAAATCATATTATTACACTTAACTTCTTAACATTAATATTTTTATTGAAAAATATGAAAAAGAAGAAAAAAAAAAGTATGAAAGATAACAAAAATATTGTAAAGATAGGCACTTAGCTAATATTTTAACTTTGTGATTGCTATTAAATCCTCAATTAATCATTCTTGAAGGTTAATTAATATTGACTTTTATTGCTTTCATTTTGCTTTCCAACATATTATTTGACATTAATAAAATATGATCCATAGAAGAAATTTGTTCTTACAATCAGACTTTGTATTCTTTACAATGTTGTCTTGTTATTTGTACAGGAAATAATGACCCATCTAAGGACTTCAATTTTATAGAATTGTTGGTGGAGAAATCTACCATAATATAAGGGCCAATCCTTAAAGCATCAATTTTTTTCAAGAATTCCATTTTCCTTACATCTTGAAGCATGATCCACATACCAGACTCCAATATTTTTTTTTTAAACTTCTTGTCAAAAATTATCTTCCTTTGCCATTGAATGGTGTCAATATTTTGGATTACAATTCTTCTAAATTTATCTAAAGCTTCTATTTGCTCCAACTTATCCTTCATTGATCTTGACCAATCCAACCTCTCTTGGACTGCAATCCACAGTGAAGATATTTCAAGCTCAATGGATAAAATGTCTTCTACTCCATACATTAATGCAAAAGGTATAGTCCTTGTATGTGGCCTTATATGCCCAAAAATGACTACCTTATATGTGGCCTTATATGCCCAAAAAGCTATTGTGAGCTTTACATTCCAATTCTTCTTGTTGTCTGCCACAATTTTGCATAAAATCTTTACTAACATTTGATTCACTTGTTCTATTGCTCTATTGGTTTGAGGGTGATAAGGTGTGGTTTTTTGATGTTGGATGGTAAAGATAGATGTGAATTTTTTGACGATTTTATTGAAGAAATGAATTCTTCTATCACTAATTAAGATTTTTGGACTTCCAAATCTTGCAATAATATTTTCATACAAAAAAATTATAGTTTATTTACTATTTGCATACTTCACTTCTTTGACTTCAATCCATTTAGTTAAATATTTTATAGCCACTATAATGTATTGGTTCCCCTTTGAAGAAAAGGACACTATAGGTCCAATATAGTCAATTTTTTATTGTTTTAGAAGTGCTCATAGCAACAATAGATGCAAAGTCAATTGCATATGTAGATCATTGTATGTATATCTTTGGCATACATTACAACATCAAGTATAGGCCTTTGTATCTATAAAGAAAGTAGGCTAGAAATATCCTACTCTTAAGAAATGTACAATATTTTTTGGACTTTGCTACTTACTATTGGATCTTCATCAAGATTTTTTTTTTTTAAAGTTACACCTCTACTTACACGTTTGACTTATAAAGATAAACTTGAGTAGAATAAAGAAGTTAAAGCATCGTTTGATACTTTAAAAAAAGAGTTTATTTTTGCACCAATCTAATATTGTGTTGACTTTTTCAAAGAATTTTTTATGGAAATGGTGTCGTTGTGGTTTGGCTACTATATGAAAATAATGTAATTATATACTTGATATATAATTTACTAAGTAACATGGTGAGAGCCATATTAGTAGATTTTAATTGATTATAGAATATAATTTGATTATTACCTTGAGAAGAGGTTATTTAAAAAGATTACTATAGAATTTGTTAGCAAGTTTAGATTTTTGGCTATGGTTTTGGTATAAGTTTTGTATGGTTTGGAATTTATATAAAGGAGATATAGGCGCTCAAAATTAAGGTGTTGATTTGGGAGCTACTGCCACTCTTTTTGGCATAACGCACGTGTACAGAAGGCAATTGAGGATTAGCGATTGCAATTAAAGAGAGTACTTTTGCGGCTACACTTTTTGCATACTGCTTGCTAGATTCCAAGTTAAAGTGAAGGAGTTATTGGATTTTGAAGTCAATGCATGCAATCTAAGGGTAGTAAGTGATCCGATTTACTAGTGGTTGTGTCTTGAGCTATATCTTGAGCAATTTGACAAGGTTTTGGCTCAAAATTTCAGAGAATGTGTATATTCATATTATTAAACTTTATACATAAGTTTGATGACATTTGAATATTGGATTATTGAGATATTAAGAAAATAGTGCTCGGGTGCTTGTAAATTAGGGTTTAGAGCATCTTCTAGGATTTCTTAGATGCGAGAAGATTCGGAGTGAATTTGCAAATGGTTTTTTTTGTGATAAAACTTAAGGGTGAATTCTATCTACATTATAAATTTTAGACAAAAAAAATAGCTAGATCAAGAGTTATGAATTTTTAAAGTTTGGAAAGAGAAACCCTTTGAGGAAAAAATATATTTTGAAGGGATTTTGTTATATTTTGAGTTTTATGCAAAATAAAGGAGTTTTGAAAGCTAAGACAAGATTCATATAAAGATTTAAGCTACATTCTCTACAGCTAGATATCCAGTGTATTCTCAAATAGCAAATCACGCTATATGACAATGGATGCATCAAACTTTACATTGCATGCAATATTATCACAAATTGGAATAGATATAAAATCTATCTAGTAGTTTTTTATTCCAAAAAATTTTCAAAAAGAAACATTAATTATGAGATCTATGACAAAAAACTCTTTGCAATTTTGGATGCATTCCAAAAATGACATTATTATCTAAAAGGTGCCTCAAGTCTAATCATTGTGAATATAGACCACAATAACTTTAAGTACTTCATGTCGACACATATTTTGAATTGTTGTTAAGCTTGTTGGATCATGTCTTTATCAAGATTATTTATCAATCCGAAAAAGAATAAGATTTTTCAAACACCCTTTCTAGATGTTCTTATCTTGTATAAAAAAAAAATGTATCTTTTGATAAACAAAGAATGATTCTTTTGAAACAAGAGTATTTTTATTTTTGAATAATAACCTTTGTTAAGCAAATTCAATCAAGTATGTCTTCTAATCTTCTTGTCCATGATATCAAGAATAATTCTTTTAAATCTCATGATACTTCTAAGTTTAAGTTTAAAAATAACTTATTTTATTTTGAAGAAAGATTATACATTCTAGAAGACAAGGCATGATTACATATTCTTCAAGCTTGTCATGACTTTCCAACAACTGGATATTTTGGATACAACAAGACTTTGAAACTAAGATTAAATTTTTTTTGGTGGCATCAAATGTAGAAGGCAATCAAAGACTTTGTAAAATCATGTGATATTTGTTCAAGATCCAAAATTCCTTGCCATCAATGTTCTAGACTTCTTCAGCCATTATTTATTCTATAACAATCATGGTCTTTTGTTTCTATAGATTTTATTATAGATCTTTCAATCTTAGATTTGTATGATTCTATATTTGTGATAGTAGATTATTTTATCAAGATGGCATATTTTATACCATATACAAAATCTATCACAAGTGAAGAAATGACTAATTTTTTTCTTGACAACATCTATTGCTATCATGGATTTTCCAAGTATATTATATCAGATAGGAGAACTCAATTTATATCAAGATTTTTGAAAATCTTTTTCAAGATTCTAAAAGTGGTGTCATAGACATATACATGTAAGCCAATAATTAATTTTATAAATAGATAGAAATAAGTAGAAGTTGATAAAATTAAGTTAATTTTATAATATTTTCTATGAAAGCTTCTTAAAAGCTTCATAGATTCTGCTTTAATTTTATAGGTTTCTTTAATTAAATTTTTACATTAAAAACATAGTCAACAAGTTGGCCATGTGCCATACATGTTGTTAGCTTGAAAACCAAACTAACTATGTCGCCCACACATAAAAAAGCTTGTCTTGTAAGTCAAGGCAAGTGTCCTATAAAGTCATAAGTGTAGTCTTGTGAGTATTATTATGACAAAGCTTGAGTGGTATTAGATATCTTTGTGAGTATTATTATGACAAAGCTTATTGAAATGAAGAGTGCAATGGTACAAATGTAAGAGCAATTGAAGGAGTTGATGCTTGCAATACATTAACTTAGCTTACCACCACAAGAATCAAGAAGAATGGCAGGAAGTGAAGCCATAGAGATGATTAGAGCTGCTTCAATATCTATACCAAACTATGTCCTTCCACCCATGGTGGAACATCTTTCAAGTAGTAGAGAATCAAAAGTTGTCATACTCAAGAAGTTTGATGGTATAAGATCCAAATTTTGATAATTTATCAATCAAGTACAACTTATGATCAAACTTCAACTTCAAAGCTATCCAATTCTAAGGTCATAAGTTAGATTCATTGGTACATTCTTTTCAAGTTCAGTACTATCATCATTTTCATCTTTTCTTGAACAATAAGATTCAATATTGGATAATCTGGAGGCATTTTGGTGGAATTCCAGTCCATGTATGGAAAATATGATGCAACTCGTGTTGCAACCAACAAGATTCATATTTTATGACAAGATAATCAATCTGTAATATCATATATTTCACAGTTTTAAGAACTTACAACGGATATCAAGTAGAATGATGCTATACTTATTAGCCAATTTTTCTATGAATTAAAGAAATTGATGCTCAACTTACTTGATTTTTAAACATTGAGTCAAGCAATTCACTTTGGTGTGAAATGCAACAATCGACTTTTTGAATTTTGATTTGAGAGTCGTACAAATGGGCCTCAATGTTACTACAATTTGATGGCAACACCAACATCTCCTCAACACATACATTCAGAAGTAGAGGATATGTAAATTGATGTGGTACATTTTAAATATCTTACTGAGCAAGAAAAGACTCGTCACTGCCAAGAAGGATTGTACTTATATTGTAGAGAACCTAAACACACTGCTCAACATTGTCCAAAGAAGTGATAAAATCACAAAATGAGGAGTACATCTGTCAAAGAAGACAATGTATCACAAAATGAATTTGTCCAATTATAATAGAGACCATACGGCTAGAATCTTATATAATTTTTAATGAAGGTCCTATCCTCTCCTTATAATCCTTTCTTTATTTTATAATAGATGTGTGTTTAGGACCTAATAATTATAAAGCCTTTGCCTTGATAGATTCAAGAGCCTCAACTTGTTTCTTAGACGTAGAATTTGTTAAAAGTCATAAAATATCATTAGTACAAAAAATCAAACCTGTTCATGTAGAAGTCATAGATGGTCATCCATTGTCTTTTGGAGATGTTACTCATGAAACACTTCCTATAGATGTAGTAATAAATGATCATAATAGTTGCATAATCTTTAATATAATTAAATCTCCCTTTAATCTACTTATTTCAAGTTTATCATGGTTAAAAAAATATAATCCTTACATAGATTAGATTTTTCATACCTTTGACTTTTCTAAAAGCATAATTAAGAGTGAAATTAATCCAATAGAAAGTCATAAGTTTAGTGCAATTAAACCTATGGTTGTAGGTACAAGAGCTTTCTTACATGTTGCAAAAGAAGGATTACCATATATTATTTATGCCACACTTGTTTCTAAGAGTTGCGAGAGTTTATACCAAGATAAAAAAGTATGTACTCCACACTATTCAAGTCGATTTTTTAGAATACATTATTTCAAATGATGGACTTATAATGGATCCTAAGAAAGTTCAAACAATTATAGATTGGAAGATTTTAAAAACAGTAAGAGATGTCGAATGATTTTTGAGCTTTGCCAACTATTATCGGATCTTTATCAAAGACTTCTCTCGAGTTGCAACTTGACTTATACGTTTGACTTGCAAAGACAAACTTAAGTGGAGCTAAGAAGCTAAAGCATCTTTTGAAACTTTAAAGTCAACCTTTATTTATGCACCAATCTTATATCGCATCAAGTTTTCTAAGCCATTTTTTATGGAAATAGATGCACCAGACTTTGCTTTGGGTATTGTATTATGACAAATGAGAGCAGATGATAAATTTTATCTAGTAGCTTTTTATTCCAAATTTTTTTCAATAGCCAAGATTAATTATGAAATCCACGATAAAGAATTTTTTGTAATCATGGATTTATTTCAAGAATAGCGTCATTATCTAGAAGGCGCTTCTAATCTAGTAATCATATATATGAATCATAAGAATCTTGAGTATTTCATGTCAGTACGTATTTTAAATCGCCGCTAAGCTTATTGGAGCATGTTCTTATCGAGATTTGATTTCAAGATCATGTATTGATCCACAAAACAAGAAGGTTTATCAAACACCCTTTTAAGACATTCTTATCTTGCACCAAAAGAAAGAGATGTATCTTTTGATCAGAAAAGAAAAATTTTCTTGAAGCCAGAGTATTTTCATCTTTAAGTAATGAAATCAACGTTGACTATTGATTCCACCCTTGTGAAATAAATCCAATCAAGTATGTCTTCTGATCTTTTTATTTACAATATTAAGAATCCTTCTTCTAAGTCCTAAGATACTTCTAAGTTTGAGTTCAAAAACAACCCACTCTATTTCAAAGGTCAATTATATGTTCTAAAAGGAGAAACACGATTACGTATTCTTCAAGCACGTCACAACTTTCCAACAGCAGGACATTCTGGATACAATAAGACTTTGGAGCTTGTATCCAGAGATTTTTGGTGGCCACAAATGTAAAAGAGTGTGAAAGACTTTGTTCAGTTATGCAATACTTGTTCAAGATCAAAAACTCCTCGTCATTGACCTTACAAACTTCTTCAACCATTATTTATTCTAGAAAAACCATGGTCTTTTGTTTCTATGGATTTCATCACAGATCTTCCAATCTTAGGTTCTTATGACTTTATATTTGTGATAGTAGATTGTTTTACCAAGATGGCATATTTTGTACTATATGCAAAATCTATCACAAGTAAAGAAATAGCTAAGTTCTTTCTTGACAACATCTATCGCTATCATAGGTAATCCAAGGATATTATATCAGATAAGAGAACTCAATTTGTATCAAGATTTTAATGGATTCTTTTTAAGATTCTAAAAGTAGATATAAAAATATCTTTGACATTCCATCTTCAAATTGATAGACAAATGGAGCGTATTGATCAAGTTTTGAAGTAGTATTTAAGATATACTATCAACTACCAACAAGATGATTGGACAATTCTTTTGTCATTGGCAAAAATTACTTATAATAATACAATACATTCTTCTACAAAATAAATATCCTTCTTTGCCAATTATGATTATCATCTACAACTTGATACTTTTGACTTTTCAAAAGCTCATAATCTTGTGGCAAAAGATTTGACAAATTATTTATCAAAGTTACATGCAACAATGAAGGTGTAGTTAAAAGAAGCTCAAGAACAATAAAAGATCAATGTGGATGTCTGTAGAAAGGAACAACCATTGTTCTACATGGATGATAAGGTATAATTGCTTTGTTGTAATATCAAGACTACTCATCCTTGTGATAAGTTGGGCTATCATAGACTTAGACCATTTTCTATTTCTGTACAAATCAATCCAATTGCATATTATTTATACCTACCAAAATCAATGAAAATCCATCTAATATTCCACATATATCTTTTTGAACCATATAAGACAATAGACATATGAAGAAGAAGACAAACTCTACTTCCTCCTATAGAAGTGAATAATAATGAAGAGTTCAAAGTGGAAGAAGTCCTAGATTCAAGGCGGCGCAAAAATAAATTAGAATATCTTGGCCATTGGCATGGATATGATATTAGTGAATGCACATGAGAGCCAGTAAAGAAACTTGCAAATGCAACAAAGGTGGTGGAGGCTTTTCATTGATGACATGCATCAAAATGAAGATGAAAACCTTTTCTATGAAAGAAATAAGATCTTGGCAAGATAACATTCTACTTTCAATCCTTATTGTAGCTTCTTTGTACTTGTGATGCTAAAGAGATGGAGAACCAATAATCAGTGGATTCGATTGAAGAGCCTTCATTTGTTAACTTCTTGGATGAGACATTGTGATTGTCACAACCTTCAAGATGACGCAATCGAGATGAAGATCCTCAAGAACGACATATTTTTCTTTGAATAGATGATAAGATACAATGCGTTTGGTATCACGACCTTAGAAGAGACTATCGATGCTTGGTAATTTTATTAGAGGTAGAAACAATTCTTGATGGTGTTTCAAATATTTTATTTCAAGGAAGTTATGAAGGCCTCAATAAAAATCAGATAACAGGGTGGTCTTTCCACTATGGTATGAGACACTATTGATGGTTGAGAGGCCCTATCAATCATCTTTGAAGAGAATAAAGATCTGAGTATGTGGCAAATAGAATTCGTCGCATCATAGATTTCTTCAATATATGATGAGTGCTCCTCGTGGAACTTATTCCTAGAAAGGAGAGATAATGTCATGGACATATGCATGTAAGCCAATAATTACCTGTATAAATAGATAGAAGTAATTAAAAGTATGTAAAAATAAGATAATTCTATAATATCTTCTATAGAAGCTTTTTAAAAGTTTTATAGATGTTGCTTTGATATTATAAGTGTCTTTAATTAACTATTTAGGTTAAAAACGTAGTCAATAAATTGGCCATGTACCATACATGTTGTTAGCTTGAAGATCAAGCTAACTATGTGGTCCACACATAGAAAAACTTGCCTTGTAAATCAAGGCAAGTGTCCTACAAAGTCAACACATATTGGAGGTCCTATAGAACATCGCCACATAGCCCCTAGTTAGATAGTATATATAGATACAAGAGTGAAGCTTTCTTCACTCTTGTCAATTCCTTTCTTGTTTTTAATCTAGTTTTAAGAGTCTCAAGTTTTCTTATCTTTTGGCAATAAGCCATTCCAATTTCCTCTAAATATATGTATTTCCTTTTTTTTATTTTTTCATTCTTTCTTTGGCACAAATTTCATTGATTTATGCATCATCTTTTAGTTCATCTCCTTGATAGGTGGATATAAAGCTCTCTTCAATATTTTATCTTCATACTGATAGACAAATAAAATAGATGAATCAAGTTTTGGAATAGTATTTGAGGTGTATCATTAATTTTTATCAAGATATTTGGAAAATTATTTAATCATTGAAAGAATTTGTATATAATAATTCAATATTCTCTTAATTCAATAAATACCTTTCTTTGCCAATTATGATTATTATCAATAATTTAATATTTTTGATTTTTTAAAAATTGATAATCTTATGACAAAAGATTTGACAAATCGTTTGTCAAAATTATCTTTGTTTGTAGCTCTATATATTTGTGATGTTAAGAAGATGGAAAACCAACTTGCAGATTCAACTCAAGAGCTTTCATTTGCTGATTTATCAGATAAGATATTGCAATTGTCACAACCTTCAAGACGATGTAATCAAAATGAAGATCCTCAAGAACAATATGTCTTGCCTCAAATAGATGGCAAAATACAACATGTTTGATATCACAACTTTGGAAGAGACTCCCAATGTTTGGTAATTTTATTAGAGGTAGAAACAATTCTTGACGATATTCTAAATGTTTTATTTGAAAGAAGTTATGAAGGCTTTAACAACAACAAAATAATAGGGTGGTCTTCCCACCATATTATAGAACATTATAAAAGTAAAATTATTTTATAATATTTTTTAAAGAAGCTCTTTAGATGCTTCATAGATACTGTTAAGACTTTATATGTATTTATAGTTGATTGATAGGTTAGAAACTTGGTCAAAAAATTAACCACATATTGGTAGCTTGTAAAAAAAATTAACTATGTAGCATATATATAAAAAAATTACCTTGTAAGTTAAGATACATATCTTACAAAGTCAATACGTTTTTGAGGTCCTATAGGACATTGCCACATAGTTCTTAGTTAAGAGTATATATGGAGGCAAGAATGAAGCCTTCTTCACTCTTGTCAATGCCTTTCTGGTCTTTAGTCTTGTTTCAAGACTTTCTAGTCTTCTTATTTTTTATAATAGCCATTTTAGTTCAATACTATATCATCTTTGAATAACTTTGTAGTTCTTTTTAGTAACAGAAGAATGTATTGAAGATTTCTTTCTTCGAGATTTATATCCTTAATATCACCACCACCTGTGGACAAAGAATATATTAATTTTAGAATTTATTAAATTATATACAAGAAATTTATATTTTTTAAAAAATTATTTAATCATTAATTTAAAAAAAAATATGAGTCACAAAATTGACTCATTAGTATGTTTAGTAAAAAAAATACACCTATTGTGCTTAAAATCACAATATATTGTGAATAGTGTAGTAATTCTTAAACAAATAGAAATTAGAACATTAGTCATGGAAATGTAGTTTTATGTAAGACTTTTGAAAAGAGTTCCAAGAGAAATATATATATTTCCTCAATATAGCTAATATTAAGAAGTGGCCAATAAGTGTAGTGTTGGTTTTCATCAAATTCTAATTAAGTTAGAAGCTAAGGAAGAATCCTTGGGTTGAATCAATCCAAAAAGATTGAGTTACCAATCTCTAACAATTAGAATAATAAAAAAATATAAAAACAAATAAAAAACAATCAAATAGAAAAGAAGCAATAAAGTGTTAAAAGATAAAGGAAAAAAAGTAACCAAAAGAAAAGACGGAAGAAAAAGAGAAAAGAAAGAACCTTCTTTTACTTTCCCGTATTTTGCGGAAGGTGGCTGCTGATCCAGTTTCTTTGGGAAGGAGTCACCAGGGTCCGGCGAACGGGGCACTCTGGCCTCATATAGCTCTGGAAAACGTGGAGCGGTTTTTTCTTGTCTGGAGTTTTCTTGCGAGGGTCTTCTGATCGTTGGCGGCTGGAAGAATTTTTTGTGCTCCAGCTGTCGTGCAAGGATTCTCGACTGTGGTTCTCTGTCTCCCGGGGATATGCTTTTTTCCCTTTTCCCTTTAGCGGTTAGTGATTGTTCCAATTCTTTGGCGACGGTGTCGTATTTGCGGAAGGTTGATGATCTTTTTCTAGTGGCGAAAGTGAACCGTATTTGTGATTTCCCTGTCATCATCGATGCCGATTGGTGGTCAACTCTGTCATTGTCAAGTTGCTTTCTGGAGTTGGGGTGGTTCTGTGTTGGATGCATGGTCGCATTTGACGTGATCCATGTAGTTCACTACTGCGGATTAAAGCCGGGGTGTCATTTGTTCTTTCGTAAGATCGACGGTGTAGCTACTTTTAGTTCTGTGACAGTTCCTATGGTTCTGGAGCGGCTACGGCGGTGGAGCTCGTCGGTGTAGTGCGGCGGTGGCAGTAGAGAAAAAACTTCTTTGTGGTAAACAAGTTCCAATTCTTCGTCATCCGATTCCAGAAGGTACTAAGTAACAAAAACGATCTAGAAGTTGCAGGACCTCATCAGGGAGGGACGATAAATTGCAAAGGCTTCGAACAGACGAAGTTCAAGCTCATCTTGTCGCGGACCCTTCTTAAAAGGCAAGTAAGGGAAGAGGGAGAAGTAACAGCAGGTGTATATCTGTGTGACGAAGTAGTTTCGTCACCGGGTTTCTGCCGTATATGGTCGCCCATGGCTGGAAGATGGAGTGATGCTCACATACTAAAAGACCCACTGGCCAGGATCGAGCGCCAGGAGTAGTGGTCCAGTGTATAGCTGCAAGGTGATTGTTAAAAAAAAAAGAAGAGAAGAATTAAAAGGTGCTTAGTTGTGAGAGATTCCAGTTGATGGAACCTCTAAGAGCATTCAGGGCCTAGATCTAGATCGGTAATTCTGCTGAGTATTGGTGCAAGTGTTGAACGACGGACAATGTGGAAAAGAAGCTCTGAGAACAGGGCAAATTAGGGGGAATTTGAGGACCTCACGCCTTGCCTTCTTCTGGTTCCTCGTGCATTATATCTGGAACCCAGGAGCTACAGATTGCTCTTTGATTCCACGAAGCCTTCCATGGAGTACGGTTGGCTTGTCTTCAACAGCAAGTAGCCACTTGCAGAACTAAATTGGCTAGACAGCGTAGTAATCTAGTAATGTAGCCACTCCTCGGCAGATCGATTAATGCAATTGCAGTTCATATATGTTATATTCACAAGAAGAGTTAGAGAAATTGCCGAGCCGCTCCAGTCATTCATGCTCCATTCTACCATTTGCAAGATAACCTGGGTTCTCTACTTCCCGAGATGAAGATTCAACCTGGAGCCGTAGCTGCTCTGCGATCACCACCTCCATCCAGTCTCGTCATCAACAAACTTGGTGAGAATTTTCAGAGTGGATGAGGCTGTACGGGGTTGAGAAGGTGAAGATTGGATGAGGTTAGGTTAGAAAGGGGGCGAGGTTAATTTAGGGTTCAATTTAATTAGGATTTTGGATGAAAATTATTGGATGAAGTTAAGTCATGGGTGAAGTGTGTGGATGAAATGTCATTTGAGGATGAATAGTTACTTAAAGATGAATGTTTGTTGATAGATGAATGTTAATTTAAAAAAATAAAAAAATAAAAAAAGAATAATAATAATAATTTATAAATGCATGGAATTTTTTGAATGATTTATTATTGTAAGTATGAATTGATAGTGTAGACTATTCTTGGCTATTTGGGTGATTTAAGGAGGTTAAGAGTGATTTAATCTGGATTGAATAAGAACTATAATTTCTATAATTTTCACACTTAATTCACTTGTCTTATACTAGAATAAACTTCTAACTAGTGGAGGTTTATTTTAGCTCACAAAATATAAATTATTTCTTTTCATTCCATTTGAAAAATATAATTTTAAAATTTTCTTTATAATTTTTGTATCACTTTTTATTAAATATTATGTTATATTTAAGATATATGAAAAAATTACATGTTTTAAAATAAATTTGATAAATATTCTATAAACATATAAATTAGAAATATTTTTAATTAATAATATTTTTATAATTTACTTTTCTATTATTATATAGATTTTATTATTTATTTATTTATTTATTTATTTTATTCATCACTAATATTTTATCACAAATAATATAACATATCAATTTTATTTAATACTGATAGAACTAATTATTTGTATCTATAAAACTTTTAAGATAAATATTTATGATCATATTGTAAATACACTTATAAATAAAAACTCTATTTTTAAAAGCTTCTATAATATTTTACAATAAACATATTATGTACTTGATTTATTTTATAAAATAAATAATTATATACATAGTATATTTACATAAAAAGGTGTCCTTTTTATAACCTTTATGCATATAAAATAAAATAATTATATTATTTAATAAATAAAATTATATATTTATAAAAAATTTAAAATTATAAAATATATTCATAAAATATATATTTTAATTAAATAAAACTTATCTTATATAATTTATTATTTTTACTATTTATTTTAATTTATTTAATATGCATATTACTTCTTCTTTGTATGATTTTTTATTCAATAATAAGGCCTTTTATTACTTATATATAATATTAATATTTATTGGTTATTAATATTAATAAATATTATATTAATATTATAATTATCAAAGATATAAATTATAATAAAATTCTAAAAATATAAATTATTTTTTCATACCACCAAAAGAGAAAAAATATACAATTAAATAATAGATATAGTATTTAAACTAGAATGACTATTACTAAATGTAAAATAATTAGGAAGTCTTGAAATAGGATAAAACATAATCAATGTTGTCTCTATATATACTATCTATTGAAGAACTAAATAACAATATCTTATATATTACATGACACATGTCTAATTTGTCAAATACAAGTTTAAGTTATAAAACAAACTTTTGTTATGTATACCACATAGCCAACTTGCAATATAAGTAGTTAAATGTATGACATGTAACAAATTTTTTGGTCAAGTTATCAATCTACTAATTATTTATAAACACATGTAAATCCTATAAAACTTTTTAATAAGATATTAATAATTTAACATATTTTTATTTACTTCTTCATAACTCTATTTATCTATGCAAATACACCAATGAATATGGTTATTTGTTACTTTATTTTTCATTCTAAGAAACAACTTCTACAATGATTTGTGTCATTATTTAATAAATTAATGAAGTCTAAAATCCCTTAAATGATGTTAATAATAAACTTTGATTGTTGTTTTTCACAAAGGTGGTTGATTGGTTCTTTTATCCATTAATAATGTTTCATACCATGTTAAGAAGGCCATTCAATTATTTGATTATTATTGAAGCCTTTATAGCTATTTTTAAATAATACATATTATATTCTATTAGGTATAGTATTTATTTTTAATAATATGTCAAGAACAAGAATTCAAAGAAGATACATAAAGAAGTGTAATATGTATCAAAGAGAAATGATAAAATCAAAATAAAAAAGTAAGTATATTCAAGATGAAACTGAAATGACTATTGTCAAAGACTAGAAATCTAGAGACTCTTGAAAGTAGATTAGAAGTAAGAAAAGAATTGATAAGAGTGAGGAAGGCCTTACTCTTGTGTCCATATATATTATCTAACTAAGAGCTATATGGTGACACTCTATAAAACCTCAAACAAGTATCCAACTTGCATGATAGATGTCTAACTTTTAAGAGAAGTTTCTTATATGTAGGTCATATGATTAACTTGTACCACAAGCTATCAACACGTGTAACACATGACTAATTTTTTGGCTAAATTTTCAACCTATCTATCACTTGTAGACATATATAAAAGTGAAATTGCATCTATGAAGCTTTTAAGAATCTTTTTTTTATAAGATATCATCAAATTTATCTATTTTTATATACTTCTACCTATTTATATTATTTAAGTTATTATTGAAGTAAACATGTATGTCTATGATATTATTCTCCTTTTTAAAACAAGCTCTACAAAGAGTAGTGATTACATGTCAAGGAAGTCCAAAATGTGACAAATTTTATTTGTCATATATTATGATCTTTATTTCCTTTGAAGGTAGTTGATAGATAATATTTTATTCCAACGTCAAAAGACCATCCTGATATTTGATCATTATTGAGGCCTTTGTAACTTTTTTCTAATTAAATATTTTTTTATATTAATAGAAAATTGTTCCTTTTTCGAATAAAATCACCAAATATCGGGAGTTTCTTCTAAGGTTGTGATATCAAATCTATTGTATCTTACCATCTATCCAAAGAAGAACATGTTGTTTTTAAAGTTCTTTATTATTATTAAATTATCTTGAAGGTTGTGACAATCATAATATCTTCTTTAATTACTATACAAATAATAGCTTTTAAGTTGAATCTGTTGGATATTAGTTGTCTATCTCTTTTAAAACACAAAAAGAAACCACAAATAAGAATAGAAGATAGAATATAATTTTTATTGAATTTCATTTCTTTTACAACAAGAAATTTTTTGACTCTTTATTTTGGTTTTGATGGATGTCATTGATAAAAAAAACTTTGACTTTTTTTTTCATTGTATTTGCAAGATTTTTAGCTAGCTTCCATATGCATTCAGTAATATCATATTCATATTAATAAATAAGATATTCCAACCTAAATTGAAATCACCTTAAGTCTAAGATTTTTTTTTACCTCAAACTTTTGATTATTGTCTACTTTTATAAGAAGATCCATCATATGGCTATTATTTGTAATGATGTATCTTAAGATGTCAACTTAAATAGTATTAAATACATACTTTTCCATCTTGGCATAGAATCTTGTATCTCTTAGTTTTTTTAACATACTACAAACATAGAATTAATATTCTTTTATAATTTTATAATAGATTAAAATATTTTTTAGATAATACATAATAAAATTATCTAAAAATTCTTAAAAAATATCATTTATAAGATGTTAAAAGTGGCTGGTGTATTTGTAAGTCTATAAAGATATGCCATTATATTCAAAATATCCATATTTAGTTAAAACTCAATCTTTGATTTATTTATTTTTATATTTTTTATATTTTTTTTATACATACCAGATTATATGTTCTTTGTAGATCTATTTTTGTATAGAACTTAGCTTGATTCAATTGATCAAATAATTTAGATATTAAAGATAGTGGATACTTATTTTTGATGGTGATTTTATTGAGTCATAAATAATCTACACACATTTATAATGATCTATTTTTTTTCATTACAAACAAGATGGAAGATCATGTTGGAAATTTTGAATAGCTTATGAAATTTTTGGCCAAATTTTCATCAATGTACTCTTTGAGTTTAGTCAATTTATTTTAAAATATACTATAGATTGGTCAAAATAGTAATTGAGTTCCCTCTTAAAGGTCAATTAAGCAATTATAAAAGCAATGCTTAAAAAAATATTTACATTTTTTTTTTCAAAAATATCTTAATAATCTTGATACTAGCTTAGAATGCTATTTGAAGTCTTTCCACTATTACAAATATATGTAGCATAAATAATATAATGTGATCATTCTTTTGTAATATATAAGAAAGCTCTTGCACCTATAAATAAATATTTGATTGTACTAGACTTATGAATTTTTATTTAGTTAACAAAACTCCTACTTATACTTTGGAAAAAGTCAAGATTGTAAGAAATCCAATCTATTTAAGGATTATATTTTTTTAGCTATAATAAACTTAAAATGAATAGACTAGAAAAAAAATCTAATAATATTAAATATTACAAAGCTATTATGACTATTAATTTTTACTTCTATAGGAAGGATTTCATAGATAACATCTCCAAAAGATAATTGATGACCATCTATGACTTTTATATGTATTCGTTTTTTTTTTTTTTTTTTTTTTTTTTTTTTTTTTTTTAATATTAAAAGTATATTATGTCTTTTAATAAAATTTTCATCTAAAAAATAAGTTGAGACTCTTGAATCTAACAAGGCATAGGCTTTGTGATGTTTAAATCCTAAAAAAATATCTATCATAGAATAAGGAGAAAATTTTGAAGAAAGAATATGTCCTTCCCTACGTGTTATACAAGATTCCAATCCCAAGGTCTATATTATAGTTGGACAAACTTGTTTTTTGACATATTATTTTCTTTAACAACCATACTCTTCATTTTGTAGTTGCACCAATTCTTTTGATAATGTTAAGAAATGTGATTAGATTCTTCATAATATAAGTACAATCCTTCTTATTGGTGACAAGTCTTTTCTTACCTAAAAAGAAGCTTGAAATATATTGCATCAATTTATACATCTCCTACTTTCAAATATATATATTGAAAAGGCTTTGGTATTACTATTGAATTGTAAAAAATTTGAGGTCTACTTGTGTGATTCTTATATTGAAATTCAAAAATTCAATTGTCACATTTTATAACAAAATTAATTGCTTGATTCAATGTTTGATGATCAAATAAGTTTAGCAATAATTTCTTTATTTTATATTATAATTTGTAGAATAATTGACTAATGAATAGACTATCATTTTACTTAATATTCATTTCAAGTAATTAAAATTGTAAAGCATATAATATTATTTATCAATTATTTTTTTATATAATATAAATCTTATTAATTATAATATAAATCTTATTAATTATAATATAAATTATATTATGTTTTTTTATATATGGATTAAAAGTTTGGAAAAAAAGCCTCGAAATTATCTAATATTGAATTATATTATTTAAAAAAAGATAAAAATTAAGATAAAATAAAACCTAAAAGTAATATTTTAATATACTTAACATGTGATCTTAAAGTTGGATAGCTTTGGAATTGAAGTTCAATTACTAATTATACTTATTTGATAAATTTTTCAAATATATATTTATTATTAATAACTTGTAGAATAAGCTAACTATATGACATTTATTTAAAAAATTTGCCTTATAAATTAAGATATGTGTGATGCAAAATCAACCTATTTTGGAGGTCTTATAGGATGCTACCATATAGTTCTAAAGTAGATAGTATATATAGAGGTAAGAATGAAGTCTTCTTCACTCTTGTCAATTCCTTTCTTGCTTCTAGTATAGTATTAAGAGTCTATACTCTTCTTATCTTTTAACAGTAGCCATTCTATTTTTTTTTTAATATTCATTCATTTATTTATTTTTTATCATACCTCTTTGAAAAAGTCTCACTTATTTATTTATTTTTATTTAGTTTGTATTCTTAAAAGATTGAAAAGAATATTTTTATAATATTAGAATTTTTTCTTTTTCTGATTAAGAGTGGAATACTTCTTTCCCTTGATAAAACATAAGTATAGTAGAAGTTGCAAATTATCTTTTTCTAAACAAATATTATTATTAATATTTTCTTTATTCAAAAATTCTTTCTTTATATTTTTTTAAGTAATATTAGACATCTTTTTTCTTTTAAGTATTATTATGTCAAATCTTGTTAAAATAAAGAATGCAATGGCATAAATATAAGAACAGTTAAGAGAGTTAATGCTTGTGATGCATCAACTCAATTTACCATGATAAAGAAAAAAAATAGCAAAAAGTAGAGATATAGAGATGATTGGAGCTACTTCAATATCTACACTATTTAAGCACTAGAAAATTAAGAATTACCTTGAAAAGTTTGATGGTACAAAATTTTGAGGATTCATCAATCTTGTATAATTAGCAATTAAACTTTAATTCCAAATCTATTTAACTCCAAGATAACAAGTTAAGTTTATTGAATGACTACTTTTCAATTTTAAATTATCATAATTTTTATCTTTTTTTGAATTGATGTGATCCAATATTAGATAATTTGGAAGCTTTTTGGCAAAGTTTTGATCTATGTATGGAGAATATAATATAATTTGTATTGCAACAAATAAGATTTATATTTTACGACAAAGAAATTATTTTGTAATATTATATGCTTTACAATTTGGACAACTTGTAACTGATATCAAATGAGATGATGGTGCATTCATTAGCAAATTTCTTTATTAATTACAATATGAGGTAAAAAAATTGATGCTCAATTTACTTGATCTTCAAACATTGAGTCACTCAATTGATTTTATTGTAAAATATGACAATCAAATCTTTGAACTTTAATTTGAGAATTGCATAAGTAGGCCTCAACATTATTATAATTTAATAGCAATATCAACATCTTTTCAATACATATCTTTGAAAGTAGAAGATATATAAATTGATGTGATATGTTTTAAACTTCTAAATAAAAAGACTTGTTGTTGCTAAAAAGAATTGTATTTATATTCTAAAGAATCAAAACACACCACTCAACACTATTCAAAAAAGTGATACAATTATAAAATGAGAAGTATAATTATCAAAAAAGATAGTAGGTTGAAAAATAAATTTGTCCAATTACAATAAGGACTATGCGGTTGGAACTTTGTACAACTCCTAATGAAGGTCCTATTTTTTTTAAAAAATTCTCTCTTTATTTTATAATGATATTAATTTAAGACCTAATTATCACAAAGTATTTGTTTTAATAGATTTAGGAGCCTTATCTTATTTTTTAGATGAAGAGTTTGTTAAAAGGTATAACATAGTTTTAATAAAGAAAATAAAATCTATTCATGTAGAAATCATAGATAGTCATCCATTGTCCTTTAGAAACATTATTCATGAAATATTTCTTCTAAAAATAGTAATTAATGGTTATTATTCTCGTTGTGTTCAAGTTTCAATATACCAAAGCAATTGAAGTAATAGAGGTGAGTTCAAACACGGAGAAAGACTGGTCATATGAATTAGGTCTATTAGTGTCACAATTGATTATACTCTAGCTATCTGAAATCAATTATCAAACTACAAAATACCAAGGCTTACTACTTCCATCTTAATTCAACCCATAATCTATTCTACAAATATCAATTCAACAATACTTCCATATTCTTATTAGTTCATCTCCCACTTACTCTCTTTGCAGTTTATATATATTCAATTACTGATCTCCAGCTTACTTATTATATTCAGTTTCTCAATTCATCACACAGAATTCAATATCTTCACTTTACATAATATAATTCGATAATTTTAATTCTCAAGGTCACAGATTTTCTCCAAAACGGTCAGTCCAAAGTCATATTCCACAATATTCTAATCATAGTTTCAATAATACTTCTCTCAATCACAATTCTTCATAAGAAAATAATAAAAGTAAAGAAAATAAAGAGGTAGCACTAAGCTTATCCTGGCTTATGACTATCACACTCTGGCCCCGATCTCTCTTTTTCAACCTCTTTATGCTACCAAAAGATGGAACATCGGCCAGCACAATCCAAAGGTTATGAGCCTTTGAATTCTTAACCATTTGTTCCACTAACAACCTACCGTTATCAACTAAACTCGATAACCATAAGTCTAATTCTCAAGGTTATCAATAACCAACTAATAACTTACCACAAAATTTATTTACATGTTCTACATAATCTCACTTTTAATTGTACAGCATCTTCATAAACATTATTTAGCCTCAACTTATAAAGACATAGCAGCGTTGGCTTCTTCAGTCAATGGGGTTGGCTTATCATCCTTTAAATTGGCAACCTCCTCCTGTGCTACATCTTCATCATCTGACCTGGTGTTCAAGGGTTCTCCATCCAACCATATTATCAGATCTTCATTCAACAAACCTAATTCCCGTACCTGAGACTCAAGATGGACAATTTGATTATCGTGCTCCTCCAACATCTTTTGCCATTCCTTTGTCAATTTCAAAGGTATTTCCGAAGGTGTTGTCACTGAAACTAGTATTGGTCTGCACTAAATTATTGGCTTCCTTCTCTAATACGACTAGTTTAGTCTACAACATTGCAACCTTTACTTGTAACCGTTCTTGCCGTTTCTTCCAATTGATCTCCATCTTTGCTTTCTCAGACATCATGTTTGCCACCTTCTCTTTTTCTATCATCCACTTTTCCTTAACCCTAACCTCCACTAGCGCAACGTCAATTAGTGGTAAGTTTTACGAAATGCACAAAAGCCCATGCATATGTACTCCTCAAAAATCTTGCTACTTCTCTTTAGTCCAACAAACATCCAATCAGATCGGCTCTATGTTAGTCACAATAATACACTCTAATGGTGGCAACTCATCCTTGCACCTTACATTGCGTTGTTTCTCCTTTATATTCAAGTGCCTCTTACTCTTCTCAATCGCCATTGTATTCTAACACAAGCAAGCACTCACAACTAATCTCTCAAAACACACTTATATGGCTACTTACACAAAAGAAAATACGATGCTTATCAAGAGCCCCCCTCCTACTTCTTACTATGGTCCAATCAATTGGATCGACTCCCCTTTATTTTCCACAATTTGTCATGATGAAATACCCTACTAACTAGGTCTGACAACTAGTCTTTACTATGGCCGTCACTAATCCCATCCATATTCCTCACACTTCTTATCACCTTACATTTACTACCCTATCATCATCATTATTTACTTCCCCCTCCCTCTTTTTTAACAAAAAATCGGTCCCGAGTTTAAATATAATAAAGTTTAAGCCAATTGCCATTGATCCATGTCGTAAATTTAGTATCCATAAAATCTTTCAATTGCACTTAATCATTTGGAAATCCGTCAATAACTCGATATGGCCCATGCCATCAAACTTGAAATTTTCCTAAATTTTTTTTAAATCGACTGTCATAAAGAAGTATCAAATCATTTAGCATAAAAGCCTTTGGTCTAAGCTGACTATCATAATAAGTCTTCCTTATTTTTTGTGTAGTTTCCATTATCATTAATGCATTGACTCTAGTTTCATCCAATTTTTCCAATTCTTCTAAACGATGCTATAATGAATCATGATCTCCCAATCTATTATCTATAGCAATTCATAAACTTTGGACTTCCAATTCAATAGGTAATATTACTTTTTGGCTATAAACCAATTGAAAAGAGGTAGCATTCGTAGTAACTTTATATGCAATACGATATGCCCATAAAGTTACAAACAACTTAGTGTCCCAATTTGTTTCTGCTCCTAAAACTATTTTTGTTAAGATTTTATATAAAATTCCATTATTCTTTTCCATTTGTCTATTGGCTCTAAGTAATACGGTGTAGTCTTATGGTATTTTATCTTGTATTTAGCAGTAAGTGCTTTGATTGTACTATTTATAAAATGAGTTTCTTGATCACTAACCAATTCTCATGGACAACCGAATCGTGTAATAATATTTTCATACAAAATATTGCTACAGAACTTACACTATCGATTTTCAT